>NC_136592.1:31629929-31964929 GCF_910589615.1 Taurulus bubalis | reverse complement strand
TATAAGTGTTCTTACCTTTAAAAGTTTACGATGCAGGATTTTCCTAAAGACAACGTCGAGACTCGTACGAAAGAAGTTCCTCTCAATGATCGATTTGGTGTCTTCTGGTGTTGGGAGGAGGGATCCACTTTGAATGTTGTTAAAGGACAGCAAGCGGCAGTTCCTGCATAGCACGCCTTTAAAACACATTTTACAATCATTACACTTCAATGTACTTGAAAAGCTATTTGAAATGCAAGGCTTTGTAAAAAAGTAAAAAGCAAAAATCCAGTGCCAGACTTACCATTCTGCCAAAATGTGTGCTATTTGTGTGTAACTTTTCAATATGAAACCATTTTATTGTTCAGCACTTTATCCAATAACACACAAATATTTTTCCAGTCGTGCTGTGGTCAATGTCAGGCTATTTTGTTTATGTTTTACAACATTTCCAGACGGTTCATATGATTAACACTACTTATTACATTACATTAAATGTAACTATTGTTAAAAAAATACACAATAACATCTAAGAAATCATTTAGGCAACAGGAATTTACCTTGAGATTTTCACTTGCAGTCATACAATATGATCAAAAACACAGAGAATTAACTTGTAGTCTTCCCATGGTCTTCTACAAATGATTTTGTCAGTCCAGTCCAGAAAGTTGTCGAGACATTTCAGTGTGAACCGACCGTCCGACATGCTGCGGCCCATCAGGACCATTTTAAACACCCTTACATCTTTTCTTTTCTTATTAAAATGCACTTGCCACTTTTACTTTCAAATATATACTTGTTTTAAAGTACTGTTATCTGTTTGTTATTTACCATATGTATCTATTATTGCAATAAACACTTCTGATTCTGAACATTAGCATCTATAGAGCCGAGTAATGAGGTGGTAATAACTAACAACCGACACCCTCTCCAGTCATGGGTCAACCGCAGGAGAACAGTCAGTGCAGACTACTTCTTCTCGACTATTAGCGCGCAGAAGCTGCTGGATTCACATCTATGCATGCTAATTATGTGTGAAACTGTGAAACAGAAGGTTTCTTTTAGCGAGTGATTATAATGACTAAAAAAAGACATCCTTTGAAGCCATTGACACTGAAGTTTGAATAAATGACATGGGATTTTTTTTTTCACACTCTTTGTGAATGGGAATAAAAAGGGACTGTGAATGGGAATAAAAAGGGACTGTAAATTGGAATAAAAAGGGACTGTGAATGGGAAAGCTTGCAACACAGACAGATTTAACTCCCACTCATTTGGGGGTAGATATAGATGAAATGGCATTGCATGAAAAGTCTGCAACAGAAATACTATTTTAAAAATGCTATTTTATTTAAACTAAATTGAAATTAAAGACAGCGTCAAAATATTGGCAGTGGGCAGCTTTTGGGCAAGCAACATCATTATGAGCATTGCTTTTGAAAAACACAGATTTGTTCAGGATATGGTTTCGAACATTTTGGTGAAACACACTTAGAGGAGAAGATCATGATGATGCTTTTCATACAGTAATTATGAAGCTACAGCCCAGAGACGGTTAGCTTAGCCTAGCTTAACAGCTATAGCCTAGCATAACAGCTATAGCCTGGCATGGTTCAAAGGTTAAATTAATCTGCCTACCAGCACCTCTAAACAGGAGTTTAACATGCTATTGCACCTCTTATTGTTAGTAAGTGATGACGTACGTAAGTGTGCGCATGCAGTTTGGCTACGGAAGTACGACGAGTGCAACAGCTTGTCAAGCTACGCAAGAGCATTGACACCAAAGATTAGCAACCTCAACAAATTAGTGCGTGGGTAGAATACCCACAAGCAAGTGGACCGATATTTAGTCCCCAAAGTGTACATAATGTCAAATACCATTATTATATAGTTTATATACAATACCGTTCAAAAGTTTGGGGTCACTTAGAAATGTCCTTATTTTATAAAGAAAAGCACTGTTTTTTTCAATGAAAATAACATTAAATTAATCAGAAATACACTATACATTGTTAATGTGGTAAATGACTATTCTAGGTGGAAACGTCTGGTTTTTAATGAAATATCTACATAGGTGTATAGAGGCTGATTTCCAGCAACTATCACTCAGTGTTCTAATGGTACATTGTGTTTTCTCATCGCATAGAAGACTAATGGATGATTAGAAAACCCTTGTGCAATTATGTTAGCACAGCTTAAAACAGTGATGCTGGTGAGAGAAGCTATAAAACTGGCCTTCCATTGAGCTAATTGAGTATCTGGAGCATCACATTTGTGGGTTCCATTATACTCTTTATACTATTCTGACAGCCAAGCAACAACCGGCCATTGAACAGTTTTGGGTCAATGTTTAAAGCTTGCTAACTCTTGTTGGGCAGCGCGCCACTTTTGCTGCCAACACGCGGAAGCTAGCTTTAAGGATGCTGGTAGCCAGATGTTTTTTGGACAGGCTTGCTGTTTACCGGTTTCCAGTCTAACGTCTCCAGCTTCTTATTCTATAAACACACATGAGCTGGGTATCGCTAAATGGCTACTTTCCTACATTTCCAAGCAACACATTGTGCAGGCAGAGAGTTGTTTTGTGCATGTAAGTATTTAGTGCATTGATCAATATCCAAATGTGTGAATAAAAAGACTGTTACTTTCCCACCTACTGAAGCAGGTGGGCCGTAACAGACGTCCTAAAAGTGTTACTTAAAAAACACACAGATATTGTGGGCGATGTACACTGTTATCCAAGCCTCAGCCCTGGTGCGAGAAAACCTGCGAGGAACAAAGTAACACCATTACAGTGCGCTAACACTGCCGGTGAGTCGGTTATTGGTCGGGTCTGTTCTGACTGCGGGCGGCTGAGAGGGGCTGATTGCATCTTTGTGGCGATCTGCACAAATAAATCTAATATGTCACGTAATTTCTTTCCACCAGATCATCACATTACGCCGTCATACCAGCAAACTGCACAGCCGATGGCTGACAGGCGGCAATAGAGCGGTAAGAACCCCAAAAATAAACGTGAAAAAAAAATTCTAATCTTATCCTCGACCCAAACAATGGAAGTAATTGTTCCTTAAATGGCATTTGTGAGAATTCAAAAAGAGGTACAAAAAGCCAATAAAGTGCCGAATCAGTTTCTCATGAATTGAGATCCAGGAACCTGACTGTGCTTTTGAAGATGAAAAGATTTATAACAGGAAGGGAAAAGATCTTGAGGCGCTTTTGTGTAAAGCTAGGTGATGAGACACACGAAAGTCCTCTTAATCTGGAGCGAAGTGTGTGTTGAAAAGAAAGACCAGACACGTTTGACTTTCATCAGGGCAGAGATAATAGAAGACGCATTAACAACACCTTCGATTTGGAGAATCTGCCACGAGGAAGTTACCGAAAAGAAAAGAGAGATAACTAAATAACATGTTGCATTAAATTTGTTCTACACAATTGTCATAGATCCTTTCGCCCCCGAGGAATATAAAGTAATGGGAAGCCGATTGCCTCTGTTGCAGGAGCAAGGCTGCAGCGCTGCTCACAGAATGCAATCACATCAGCAGGGCGGCCAAAGAGGGGGTTGCCACGCAATTTGGAGTGGCTGTTGACGGTCAGTGACCTTGAAAACTTCACCCGGAGCCAACTTTTTTTCCCGGTTGACTTGCTGGCTGACCGTCCACACATTGTCCGAGTTTGCTGTTGCTGCAGCTCCGTAGAGAGAGAGAGAGAGAGAGAGAGAGAGAGAAAAGGGAATTAGTATCTTGTTCTTGGTGTTGTGGCTCCAGCCATATAGAGGGCAGAGCGGGCAGTGATGCAAACGCGCTGAAAAATATGTTGGGCAAAGACTTTCTGCAAAAATGAAAAGGAATAATGTAAGCATTTGGATAAAAGAAAAGAGGGGGGAAAAGAAACACAGAAAGCTGCGATGGAAAGAATATGAAGGTGTCAAAGAATATTCAGGATTATTTGGAGAAGGTTCCCATGAGTCCTACATCTTCAGAGGCCGCCTGGATGTGATTAGTAGGCCACAGATGAATGGCAGCACAGTCACGTAGTAACCGTACGCTTATACCCGCCAATATCAATGAAATGGGAACAGAACATCCTCATCGTGTCTGAATGCAGCAAAATGTGCCGTCACGCGACATCTTGTTTGGTCAATTTGTGCAAAGACTAAGATACAGAAACATAAATGTGTGCATTATTAATCACTGATTAATCACTGTACATGTTTATGTTTATCCACACTTCACATATTACGTACATAACTTGCATTTTTGCACTCTCCTATTGTTTGTTATTGATTGTTTATTTACACCTCACACACTTGATATACACATGTATACATACTTGCACTTTTGCACTTAAATTAACCTAAATTAATACTGTGCTTTTCTTTCATCCCAGCTATTTTTATTTATTTATTTTTATTATTATTATTATTGTATATATCTTTCATCCCTGCTGTTTTGATATCTTATTTTCTGTCTTTAAATTGCTGCTACTCTACACCAAATTTCCCCAAATTACAGGACATGAGGTTGTGTCACAGCTGAGTGCACAATTTTCAACTGTGACATAGTTAGGGCTCGCTGCCTGGTGGCTCACTGAGATTATTCGGAATAATATTGCTAGTTGGTGCAAGTTAAAGCGTTTCGACAAATATAGAGAGCTGTGAATAGGTGTGAAGGAATTCATTGTCCCATAGTAATTTAGTAATTCAACCGAATTTCTGTGACGTGTGGGGCTTACTGGGAAGCGGCTTGTTGGTGTTGCACACGCTTTCACCCAGAGCTCATCTTCACATGTGTGATGTGTGAAAGAAACTCCCTAATTTTCCTGTTGGTGAATGGAAGGAGGACAAGGGGTGAAATTGGAAAATATCACACATGCCCCGAAGGGAAATAACACAATCATGTTAACATCGGTTGACACAGTTACTCTTCCCCTGGAGGAGGTCTGCAGCCACGGACTCATGGGAGGTGTCATGAATGTAATTTACAGTTGAAAAGAGGAACAGGAAAGGGAAACAGAAAAAAAACAGTACCTGCAGGAGTGGAGTGGGTTGCTATTCATTTGGACTCACACTGCCCTCAGAGGATGAAATTAAAAGGCAAACACAAAAGAGTTCTGCCCCGCGGATACACGCATGCGTGAGACAAGGCTCACGTGTAAATTATGTCCAATAACTAATTTTACGCAGGTGGCCCCTCTGGACTACAAATGACATCATTGACTCACTGGCCACTGCCACGCTTCGCCCTCTAGAGGTCGCTGTGCATCTCCGTCAAACGGCTGACGTAGGGCTGACGTGGGGCTGACGTACCAGGAAGTGTGTTGAAGACAACAACATTGCAGCTGGATAATCACCACCGGAGCGTCAAGCTACATGCTATGGCAAACAGAAAACAAATGAGAGGATGACAGTTCCGCAACAGATAAAACTCGTGCTTCAATAAACGCTGCGGGGTGGCCATTTAGCACCCAAAGGTGCAGAACAAGTAAGTCATGATGTCATTCCTGTGCTAGCTTGGCTAGCGCTAGTTAGCGAGCTACCCTGAGTTAGCCTGCTGCTAATTATTGACTTGTTAGCTAAACAAGTACGTTATTTGGCGCCTTACCTTTATGTTTAAGCTAGTTTAACTAATACATTTTGGTTTGGTTCTTGTGCAACGTTGAACAGGAAACATTGACACCATAGTCGGTTGTAAAAGCCGTCAATATAAGGGCACATTGCTTGTTGCCAAGTGAGAGAGCGACCTGGCAACGCAACGGCTACACACCTGAAAGGAACAGAAGTTGCTGGCAAATTCGGCACACATTGGTTAAATCGAGTAGCAGCTGTATTTATTTATTTAGCGTTTCTAGGTAAGACACCTTAACGCAGGGAGCTGTATTGTAAGTACAAAGTATGGAATAGGCTTTTAGGTAAGCATTTCACAGACGTTCATTAAGCTAAAAATGAATAAAGTATGAAAAAGGCCACATATGTTGAAAGGTGTGTGTATCCATTTGTGTCAAACGTTGACAGAAATAGAGAAGTTGCTTTGGCTTTGGATGAGAAGTATCAGCTGACTGCAACAGCAACCCAAACACATTACTTTCATTTCCACTTGAAGCCTTGGGTTCATTGGATTTCTTGTACTGCGTGAGCCGACATTTCCAATCATTGTGCAATTACAAGTGCTTTAGAGACATTTGGAAGAGAAGTCTACGTCACCAAGAGCTGATAACTGTCATTTGCTGCAGGTGTTCTTGTCCTTCACTGTGACACTTGGGGGAAGAAGGTGACATTTCCAGGCCCCTCCAATGTCCTCCGGCTGTCCCCCCCAGTCGCCCGCCGTGGCGAAGTCTGAGGTGGCGGTGGATGGAGATTGCCCGCTGCTGGCTGCCACCTTCGCCTACTGGGACAACATCCTGGGTCCGCGGGTGCGGCACATCTGGACGCCGAAGGGAGACCAGTTGATGTTCCTCAGCGACGACGAGGTCACGTTTTTGGCCAACCACACGCTCAACGGGGAGATCCTGCGCAGCGCCGAGTGCGGCGCCGTGGACGTGAAGTTCTTCGTCCTGGCGGAAAAGGGCGTCATCATCGTGTCCCTCATCTTCGACGGCGAGCTGAAGGGGGACAAGAACACGTGCGCCTTGTCCATCATCCTGCCGCAGACGGAGCTGGCCTTCTACCTGCCTCTGCACACCATCTGCGTGGAGAGGCTGAAGCACGTTATCCGCAAGGGACGCATTTGGATGCAGAAGGTACCCCGCCTGCCTCTCGTCGATCCCTTGGCTTCTCACTATTGGACACGAGAGAGTGTAAATTATTCCCCTTCACGCCCATAAACCTACTTTAAGACCTGATCTATCCTCGGTTCCTGATTGGGAGTGGATATTAAGTCATCTATCATCTCTATTTTAACCATTTGGGATCGCAACAACATTGCCGGAATAATAAAGTTGCAGCCTCCCAACACAGAGGACTAAATTAGCTAATTAGGTCTGAGAGCTCCTACGGAGAAAGCTAGTGAGGAGGTAATAATCAGGGGAGGCAAAATAACACGACGCACAACACTAAAAATATATCGCTGTTGCAGACACTGCTGTTCACAGTGGGTCCGCTTGGTTGCATGTCAACCAGTAGTGTGCATATCCCTGTTACTTAGTTGTACATTTAGACAGTGTTCCTCTTGTCAGACTGTCATAGTAAATATTTTAGTAGGTTTTTTATATTTTTGCCCGATGCGCCCACAGTTCTGCCATTTGTTTTGGTGCTCCGTTACTCATCTTGTGTTGCTTTGAAAACATATATAGGAGTCCTCGTTGCTGCCAAGTTCGGCTCACTGGCCCTAGGACTGAATATTGATCCCCAGTACATTTTTTGGCACTGACCATAATGCATCTGTATGTATCTGAACCATTGAGTGCCAAAACCAGAATAGTGCTGTTGTTACTTCTTACTTATTCTTTGGGTTTTTCCAATCTAGAATCATTATTTATCATTATTCGATTTTTGTATTTTATTCAGGCAAAGTTCTTGCACAGCTGTGTGTATTGAGCCATTTCAAACAACTGAATGTACCTTTTTACCTAACTTTTTTTTAAGGAGTGTTTAAGTTGTGACCAATATATGTACCAAGCGGGACATTTTACAAAACAGTCTCGCTCTAATGGCTTTTATTTTGTGCAAAATGCAGCGGTAACTCCACAGCATCAGTTGAGTCCTTTTCACGTTGCGATCGAGGCTCCAGCTCTCGAGCACAATGCAGAACATGCCGTTCGAATCCTTAAATGGCCCGGGTCCCCTCAGTCGACCGGCTGTAGTATTTCTGCAGCGCTTCAGTTCACTGTTTCCTCTTCCCTCGACCCCAGGGCTACAACATCATCTCGGTGCTGAGCTTGGAGATTGTCCCCATCATGGAGCTGTTGGCCTCGATGAAGTCGCACAGCGTGCCAGAAGACATAAATGTGAGACACACACACACACACACACACACACACATTACTGCTCATACTTCGGAACGAGCAGTGATCAACAAAAGAGCTAAAAGCCGCAACGTTCAATTCATTTTTCTTTTAAGCTTTGGGTGAACAGTGTGAACCAGTTCCTTGTTGATGGCTGAATTAATAGCTTATCATCCCAGTGTCATGGTTCCAGTGATTTCAATGTATTTTTATTGTCATATACGCAGATAACAGAGTTACTCCGTACAATGAAAAACGTATTTTGCTCGTTCCTCTTTCCACACAAAATTACAATTGACTATTATTGATTGACGATGAAAGAAAAAACCTCTTTCTCCAACTTTTCTGTTTTATTATTTCACTTGTCAAATAGTTTCTATTTCCAAGAGGTTTAAATTACCCAGGTCCCCTGCCTAGATTACCACCCAGTGCGATTGAACATATTTGCTTCCTTCTAATATGCAAATTGCTAAAAGTAAAAAAAAAGCGACACCAAGGATTCTCCCTGGAATCTTTCTTGCTTGTTTCCCACATTGTTTGCACGATGGTACTTTTGCGTTTTTCATTTTGCAAATGTGCCCATCAGCACTTTTTTGTTGTTGTCTTTGTTGAGACCGATTCTTAAAATGACTAATTTGTTTTTTCGCTCCCGCTGAGTAGATAAAAGACACCGTGCTAAATGATGATGACATCGGGGACAGCTGCCACGAGGATTTCCTCCACAAGTAAGCGCTCTCCGGTACAGGCAGATGATGAACAGTGCCCATTTAACACCCATCAGCCTTCTGATGATGACTAATGGCTCGCCACTTAGCCCAAGTTTCCTCTTGAGAAAGGAACGAAAGCTAAAATCGCCGTTAGTGTCGAGACTCCAGAAAGTCCATTCCGGCAGCGGAGCTCCCAATCGCTCTCGAGTTGAACGGGATTAGCTGCGCATCCTGTGGTGATGACAAAGCATGTGTAGCACTGTCATTTATTTACTTGAATCTTAAGGACGTTCATAGCCGATTGAGCTTTTTTAATAAGAGAATAGCAGACTTACGGAAGACTTGAGAGGCACGTAAGTAAAGAAAGGCTTTTTCTCCTGTGTTTACGACGTAAGAACAGGTTGGAAAAACTGATTTTGCCGGGATAATCCTTCTTAATTTCCTTACATTTGTCTTCATCTGTGTGACAATAATGTGAAAATATAAGGTTTTTGCCAGAATATCTTTTGCAAAGATGAAAAAAAGGCACTTTGACATGCTTTTCTGATCAAACCTTCTTTTCTTTCTTACTCGCCTCTTAGTGTTTCCGTACAGACTAGCTACAGACTTTGGATAAAAGCGTCAGCTAAATGTAATGTAGCTGCATGCTCGAGCCAATGTAAAACTAATCAGTACATTTTTGTGTCATGAATTTTACTATTTACCTTTTAGACTATATTGAAAAAGGCAAGTAAAGAAAGGTTTTTTCTCCTGTGTTTACGACTAAAGAACAGGTTGGAAAAACTGATTTTGCCGGGATAATCCTCCTTAATTTCCTTACATTTGTCTTCATCTGTGTGACAATAATGTGAAAATAAAAGGTTTTGCCAGAATATTTTTTTTGCCTCTTAGTGAAATTAGTATTACAACAACAAACTCAATGATCCTGGTCAGAACAAACTTCACTTTTTTCAAAGATGGAAAAAAAGGCACTTTTACATGCTTTTCTGACAAAACCTTCTTTTCTTTCTTACTCGCCTCTTAGTGTTTCCGTACAGACTAGTTGCAGACTTTGGATAAAAGCGTCAGCTAAATGTAATGTAATGTAATGTAGCTGCACGCTCGAGCCAATGTAAACTAATCATTACATTTTTCGTGTCATGAAATGTACTATTTACCTTTTAGAATATATTGAAAAAGGCCAGACAATGAACCAAACTGCATATAAATTCAATAATCACTGGGCAGCTGTAACTCCACTGGCCTCCTCCAAGTAAAGCCTCATGTCGTCCTCCCTCTGTTTCAATCATTATTCCTGGAAGCTGTCATTGACGATTAAAGCGATGCTAATGAAGCTAATGGGTTCTAATTTGCGTGTCTTTGTCTCTGGTTCAGGGCCATCAGCTCTCATCTGCAGACCTGCGGCTGCTCGATAGTTGTTGGAAGCAACCCAGAGAAAGTAAATAAGGTAAATGCTCTGTATTCGTGGCCGCACACAAACACATTTGTAATGCGTCTACATAATTTAGAATGTTTTGAAGTCTGTTGTTTTTGAGTTTAATGAGCCCCTCGTGCACTTTTTCACTCTGCCGCTTGAGCCGACGTTTTGAAATGTCTGTCGGGTGTTTGGCAGCTCAGTAGCGGCCGACCGGTTTCCCAAAGAGAAGCAACGCGAGAAAGCTCATCAGCTGCTCCTAGCGGGCAGATATCGGAATCAAACGATGAAGAAAAACTGACATTGCATACACTGTTTGTTGAAGAGATCTACAGCCGCTCACAGTTTCAGCCCAATGGATTTCCTCCTTAATTTGTAGATTTGTCGACTCGAGGCCCGAACTGAGCCCCAGTTAGATCGTAACTTTTATTTGTGTCTCGCATCAAGCCTCGACCCCAACGTCACATTAAGGTCTATTGCCAAAACGGGGCTTCTTCAGCCAATTTTGTGCTGAGCTGTAGCTCCTTGAATAAATGTGCTGGCCTGGCCGGTGTGCAGACATCCACCATAAACAAAAAGCTAATTATTCTCTCTCCATGTTTAAACGGTACACCTAATACAGCATAGTTGCATGAGTTTGCACACGCCTTCGAATGGCAAATAGCTGCAGTGATGTCAAGTTTAAGCTGTTTTCACCTGAAAGCAAATCAAAGCCAGTTATTTTCTTAAGGCCTTTTTTTTTTTAAGTGTTCAAATCTGACTATTTGGTTTTCGTTTCTCCACAGATTGCGCGGACTCTCTGCCTCTTCCTCACCCCGGCGGAGAGGAAGTGCTCCCGCCTCTGCAAGGCCGACTCTTCTTTCAAATATGACACGGGCCTGTTTGTTCAGGGTCTGCTCAAGGTAGCCACCAGTTCCCCCTCATTATGAGTCCAATGCTGCTTATCGTTCTGTTCCCGCCGGCGCGTTTGATGTTGTTGTGACCTCATTTCTTTTTTGACTTGAAATGGTTGCAATAAGATATTTTTATTTACTGCACTGCATGCGATTCAGACCCGTTGCCGCCTTTTCGTTTTGTCTTGTGTTCATATGTTTTTGTTCGTATTCTCCAAAGTTCAAGGTTTTTATTTGGCCATTTGTGCCTAGACCAACAGTCCAGACTCATCAGAATTTTTTTCGCATCGCTCTCCAAGTCAACAGTTTTGGAAAAAAAATAAGAAAAAACTGTACAGGAAAGAGACAAAATATAAACTATGAGAACACTATATAAAATATGAAAAACCTGAGACGAAATATGAGATGAAATTCTTAATCATCCAACTGCAAGTTTAAGTTGAGGGTTAGCGAGCATTACACATGTTTCATTGTTGTGATTATCTACTCAATCACTTATTATGTACTGCTGTTTGCAGTGGGCTTGGCGTTGCACAGGCGGCGGCTCTTCACGTCAACGGGAACAGTATTAGAGGCAGCGGCACACACACCTGCCGGTGCCTGTTAGCTCAGTGCTTAAGAGTCCGTGTGGAGCTCCTGCAGGAACGTCTTATGGATTTTAACATACGATGCAGGGGGGAAACAAGAGAAACTAGCCCAGGGAGAAACAACAATAAAATGAAATTGGAAGCCGCATGCTCGCAAAACAGGGAAATTATTTATTAGACCTTCTGACCTGCATGTAAAAATAGAAAAAAAGCACGATTCCTGAACAAAGAATGAACATCAGGGTAGCTTTAACATCCCTATGTGTGTGTATCCATGGCAGATATGTGTAAAGACGCTTCGATAAAGCTTCCTATTGTTTATTGTTGTTTCCTCTTGAAAGCTGATTTCCTACACACTGAGCACAATAATACACAGGTTTTAATAATACAGTTTCTTTTAATTCCCAGGACTCCACGGGCAGCTTCGTCCTGCCCTTCCGCCAGGTGCTCTACTCGCCGTACCCGACCACGCACATCGACGTGGACATCAACACGGTCAAGCAGATGCCGCCGTGCCACGAGCACACGTACAACCAGCGGCGCTACATGCGGTCCGAGCTGAGCGCCCTCTGGAAGACGGACAGCGAGGAGGACATCGCCCCCGACACGGTCATTCACACGGACGAGAGCTTCACGCCCGACCTGTAAGACGCACACACACACACACACACACACACGCACACGCACAGTATCCATTTGCGCGTTACACAAGTCATAGCTCTGCATTTCTTTAATTGAATTTCTGACATCCAATCATATAAAACGAAATGCTTACATGGTATCATAACCTCAATGCCTTTTTTGTATTTTTTTTTTTTAGGAATATATTTCAAGACGTCATGCATAAAGACACTTTGGTGAAGTCCTTTATTGATGAGGTAAGAATACAGCAGCACCTTTTTTTTTTTGCTATGTTCTTTAATATTTAAAAAAAATGCTCAACCGAGTCCAAAGATACAAGAGAAAAAATCAACTTTGAAACATATTGATTAGGACCATAATAGATAATATAACATAAGATTTTTGTATCATCATTTATCATTTTATAAAACTCCTTTTTACCATTGAATACAAAACAGCAGGTTTTATAATGGTGATATCTTCTTCTTCTTTTCAGAATAGGAATATGTAACAATAAAATAAAATAAAACAGAAATGAGATAGCTTTTTGTGTGAGAGAAAAACTGAACTGAATATGTATTCACTTCTGTGCTAATGACTTTAGAAAGGGAGACAACTTGCCTCTCGGGGCTTCCATAGATACCAAGTGAATTTGAATGTGGATAAATATCAATATTCTTCTATCCCAGGATGTCATTGCCAAAACAAACCCATTCCCTTTCAGATCAGGCGATGAACCTTTTTGTAGTTCACCCTTTAAAAAGTCAGACTTGGTGAAAGTGGACCACAAGAACATGGTGGGAGTTCATTCCTTTTGTTGCCTCTTCTCTTTGTACACACCATTTTTTTTTTGTATCCATTTCTATTACAAATGTTTTTTGCAGCGATATTAAGTTCTTAAATGTGTTACTCAGAAAGAATCACGAGGCTTTCTGCTTCTTAAATAATGTAGTATATTCACTCTGAGTGAGGACTCCACCATCTGATGCTTGTTGAGGGATTACTGCAAAAAAACGAGAAAAAAACAACTGAAATCATCAAGTAGAAGTAGTAGATTTATTATTTTGGCTCCCTATTAGCCGTCTATGACTAACCTTGTTTTTTCACTGCGGTGTGTAATATTGTCAGACATTCTGGTATTTTGTCTGCGGTACAATGCTATTGGTCAGTTTATATCAGGCTCCAGGGAGTACCTAAACGAAGCGCCCCAAAGCTCCCTGAAACAAAGGCTGTAGAATCTATTCCCACGGGTCTCAACCAATCAGCGCCCCCGGAGTTACAAGTTCTTCCTCAAGACAACAGCAATATGTTCCTCCCCCAAGGTCAGCTCAAAGGAGGGGACGTTAGGGGTATTGTTCCAGACTTTTTACGGCAGAGTCCGTAGCCTGGACTACTAATTGACGTCCTGTGTCGCACCCAGGTGTTCATGCTGAAGCCCGGCCTGTCCCTGCGGAGCACCTACCTGGCCCAGTTCCTGCTGCTGCTCCACAGGAAGGCCCTCACGCTGCTCAAGTACATCGAGGACGAAACGTAAGAGCCGTCGCCAATATTAAGACTCTAATCACAACAAAAAAAGGATAATTGTTTGGCAAAGGACCAGACCACTACACTCACCCGTGTTTTTGCGTCAACTTTGCACAGCGGCCGCTGACCTTGCTCTGACAGCAACACAGACGGGACACGCCCTGCGGCCCCCATAATAGTGCTGCCAGTGGTTTTTCTTTTCTGTATCTGATGATGTTATCCCCGGGTTTTTTTCTTTTCTTTTTAAGCTCACAGGGACAAATGACCAAATGCGGAACGTTGGGTTTTAAATCCATCAGGTTGGGTCTGCAAGAGGAGTGAAGGAAATACAAAGTGTCCTTGTTCTGTTACAGTGTTGCTGAGCTGGCAACAACTATATGAGGGTGGAAAGATTCTTTTTTTTTTTAATAGTCACCAATAGCAACGGGCAAATCTGCATGAATTATCTCCCTCTGTGTCTCCGTAACACCAGAATAGCAGCCTGTTCGAACGCGCTTTTGTCTGACTGGTAAACATCACACAAGGGTGAGGTCAGTCATATGTACACACACACACACACACACACACACTATAACTATATATATATATATATATACACACACACACACACACACACACACACACACAGAATAACAAGAGAGAAAAAAAAGAAGAAAAAAAATGTGCATTGGCTGGTGTTGCACAGCACATATATATATATATATACACATATATATATATATATATATATATATATATATATAAAAAAGCCCTGCGGCGATCTGGTCTGGCTATCCAAGACTAATTTTCTAGTAATGTGAAAAAAGCTGAAGGTATTCGAGACATTTCAGACCTTTATTGGTCGAGGGCTGATGAAGGTCTGATCGATGATGATGATGCAAGACTATTAACAAGCAGCGTGAGGGTATTACTGCGGCCTCTGGAAAATCCTGATGGGCAGTTTTCACATTTTATAGACTCAACAAATACACGGCAGATGAATCAATAATTAAAAAAAATAGATTTCTCAGCTTGTTTAAGCCAAAATATCCCCTTTTTTATGACATGAGTGAAATGTAGCTCATGTCTGAGGGCGAGTCGGGCTCACGGGGCTGGTTTATGATGCCGATCGGCGGAGGGAAGAAGCTGCGACGAAGCGGCTGCATGTTGAGCCCCGCGGGGCGATGAATCCTCGACGGGGTCCCAGAATGACAGCTTCCCCCCCGTCTACACAGCACGTGTTTTGGGGGACGGGAGGGGATAAAATGTGCCGAGCAGGAAAATTATGCTCGAGCACATGCTGTGGTCGTCCCGGTTTCACCACTGCACAACATCTGAGAGACTTGCATCGTCATCATCATCATCATCATCATCATCAAAGCTCTAAATGATGTTTTTACGATCGTCTGACAAGAAAATGCTCGCTCCTTGCCCCCCAGCCCCCCGCTGAGCTGCAGAAATGAGACCGCATGCCAGGTGGCAAGGTGACCTGGTGGCTTCTGATGGCGCCACGCCAGACTCATCTCTCTTATGCACTCAACAGAACGCTCACTAAATGATCCAACAAGTCAGAAACCAGTAGCTTTACGCTCCTCTGTTAAAAACAAACAAAACGTCCCATCACGGTTACCCTACCGTTTCTCACAGCGCCCTCTTAAAGAGATAGTTTCTGATTCCTTTTTAAAGTGAGGCTGTATGAGGTACTTATCCATAGCGAGTGTATTAACGACAGTATATGGTGGTTGGCGCCTTTTGTGGAGATGAAGCGTGAAAACGATCGAAAGAAAATGACCGTTTCCTCGTCGGAAAGAGCTGTTTGACGTAAATATTCTAAATATGACGTGTGCTTTTAGGTGGGGCTTTCTGTGGCTAAAATGTTTTAGCCCTCCCCGCCACCGGTACTCCTGTCTGTTTCTCCAAACTGGGGGCGTGTCGACTGTTAATGCGTGCTAATCATTGGATGCCTGGTGTAGCGTCTGGAAGAACTTAGTCAAACAACCGGACTGTTCTCACAGAAAGTATCTGTTAAACTGACCTCGCACAACCTGAACTCTAATAGACATAAGAATAATGAAATGCAGAATATCTACAGAATGTAACGATTATCACCACGACCCCACATCGACTGTGAAGAAGTACCTCCTACAACCCCGCCATTCCTCTGAGATGCTTGCGGCCCCGCCGCGTCTTCAGCCTCCTCCCGTCCCCCGAGCGCTCTGTTCCACGCTGCTGTCCCCGTGGCGACCTGGTCAGCGCTCCATCTGGGCTTGACTCATCGCCGTCTGCGCTCCTCAGCAGTGGACTGACCTTCCCACTCCTTCAGGACAGCAGTCGCTCCCCGTTTTAGTTTTTCTACCTCAAATGCGTCAACGAGCACGTAAGCGACCCAGAAATATGTCCCGGAGCTTCTTATTTCAAACGTTTGAGACCATTTCCACTCAAAGGACGTCTTCGAAACACGGCAGTACAGACTCAGTGACACGGCCGTACGTATTGCAGTCTGGTCACAAAAATGAAATACACAATTCCATTTTTATATATATATATATATATATATATATATATATATATATATATATATATATATATATATATATATATACATATACACACACACACACACACACACACACACACACACACACACACACACACATACAGGTACTGTATATATAATTTTTTCTTCTTTTCTTGTCCCCTGACTAAAATGTGTTTATATTAATTGTACTTCAATTGCTCCCATAAAGCCAAACCCACTCTTTAGGCGCTCGCGTGAGAGGATGAAAGCGCCCCGCCCCCACCTGCTTTACGGTGCCGCTAACAGCCCCGAGGTCAAAGGGCGCGCTATTATACAAGGTGCCTCGACAAGCTTGTTTATGCTCGGCAGCGGCATACATAATTCATCGCGTTGACGGCGCCCCCGTGCTCCAGCTGCAGCCCGAAAACTAGTTGCTGATCCTCTGACCCCCGAGTATCGTCGGCTGTTAGCAGTGACACGGTCTCCCCCCCTCCTCTTCCTCTCCGCAGGCAAAAGGGGAAGAAGCCCTTCCGGTCCCTACGCAACCTGAAGACGGACCTGGATCTGACGGTGGAAGGGGACCTGTACATTGTCATGGCCTTCGCGGAGAAGCTGCGGGCGGGGCTGCACTCGTTCGTGTTCGGGAAGCCGTTCTACACCAGCATGCAGGAGCGAGACGCGCTCATGAGCTTCTGACGCCCGCGCCTTCTTTCATGTTGTATGTCTAATGGCAACAGATGTCGTATTGTCTTTGCTTCTGTTTTTTTATGGTCGTTACATCAATGCGTGCACGTCTGTATCCCCGAGGCGACCGTTAGCCTGAGTGTTTGTTTCCGCTTGCTGGAATGAAAAGAACACAAAAGTTACGTGTTTTGGCCTTCCTCTTTGTGTCCTGTTGAATTGAAGGCCTGCTTTCAAAGCTATTATGAGCCATTAGAATTAAAGTTCTGATATATTGCCTTGATCAACTGTAAGCATAATGTGAGTTTAATGTTTGACGATTTATTCATGTATTCTTTGCCTTCTGTATTAATTTATGGCGTTGAAATTTAATTTAGAAATCATATTTATTAAAACATGAGTTATCGGTTTCTTTGCTGCCCGCGTTATACAATAACCTCAGAACCGTTTGAACTTGTGGATTTTTCTTTTATTCTTTTTTTCTAAGAAATTCAATTAATGAGCCTGCGTGCTGAATGTGAATGGTGCAGATCAAGTGACGGTACAAAAAAAAAACAAGCTGCGAGATATCAAAGATTTCATTAAAGATAAAGACAACAAGTCACGGAAGTCTCATCGCATTCCTTCCAACAAAGCAGATCCGAGTGCGTCACTGACAGTGAGTGTAATCATTAAATGCATCCGCACAGCTGTGCGTAAAATGGATTTGCATTTGATTGTTGTTGTTTCTTCTCCTCCCACAGCAACCCACATATTTGCCGGTATGATTACCCATCTGTAGCGGTGGTCTTAAAGTCAAGCGATCTAGTTGATATGCTGCATGCGTTGCCTCCGGAGACGCAAATCGTTTTGCCGGTGTGAGGTGATGATGTTGTGTCATTTTCCATTTCCCCCCCCCCAACATTTACATGTGATCTTAAATTCCGGAGACACACACACACACTCACTCTACTTTTAATCACTTCCATTCCACCCCCCCATCATGTTCCATTTTACTTAATTTTTTTACTGACTACTTTATTTGTTTTTTTACAAAACACTACCAAGAACAAGAGGAAGGCCAGAACAGTGGCTGCATGGAGAAAATAAATGCAGTACTACGCGATAAGAGAACAAGGTTATGTATTGTGTAATACTAACACCATACCATTTCCACCTCCACATGCTGGACTGCTTTCTCAGTAGTTGTAAATCATAATCAATATTCTGAACTTCGTCCTATGCTCAAACTTTTTCTGGCACGCTCAGTTTTGGCTGACCAACAAGCCAGGATGTTTCTTGACAAGGTTAATGGAACAGAGTGGGCCAAATGTACTCTTTACTTTTTATTTTTTTAAAGTTTTTCAACATTCCCTACGTGATGTAAAGTGGTTGAATCATCACGTGGTAACATCTGGCCCAGTGTTGTGTGAGTCACGGTGGATGAAGGTGTCCTAGAGGGATGCGGGAACGAGTCCCAAAACCCAGCGATGAGTCGGCATTAATGCAGTTCCGGCCCCCCGTCTCGAAGTCGATGGGTTTTTGAATGGGATTCTGGTTAGATACCTAAAAATAAGGGTATGTGGTTAACCCAAGTTTAGGACTTCCTGATTGCATTTACGCTTTGGAAAATCATAAAAAGTGGCGTCCATTTGCGCAGATGATCTTGTGTAAGTATTGTGTACGTTTGTTTGGGACAGACTTTTATTTTCTGCAATAATCCATAATCCAGTGGAAAAACCCCATTGGCTATTAAGCAGGGAACCATTGCGATGCTTACTTCCAGGTTGGCCAACAAAAAGACGTCATCCTGCAGCACTTCTAATGGGCTTCAATTAACCCTGAGAGCACACCGTATATCCAATCCATCAGTCAGATCCACACCATCAGACCCATTTGGGAGCGACATTATAATAACATTGTGTAGGGCAGTGAGAAGACAGTTAACCCGTGGATGAAAAACTGAGGAAGTTCAAGGTCTGTGAAGTCCTTCACCACCTGGCGGCACTTTCTCTGCGATGTGGTTATCCATAAATGATATCTGTGAGGAAGCTGCTTTCTCTTAACCACTGGAAGAAATAAAAGCAGCTTGAAGATCTTAGTCTTTCTATGAATGCCTCAAGCTAGAACATTATAATTAGGTGTCCTCTTGAGTACCTTGAACTGCTGCATATTTAAAACAGGAGGGGAATGAGCCAAAAGTGAATAAGCTGTTAATTACTAATAGGATATCTGTATAGCGACTGTTTCGGGGACCTCCTTCAGGAATTTGTTTCACAAAACAGGAAAAGGAATTCATGTGAGATATGGTTTCTTTGAAAGCCACTGCTAAAATAGGTCGGTCTTGAGGGGACGACTTGATTGGCGGGGAAAAGCTCTGAGCCGGTGTTTGGCACCTTTTTCAGTAAAGCTGGAGGGAGGGCATGACAACAGGATCTTACATGAAATGGTACCCTGGAGCTCAGGCAATTCTTCAAGATAAAACAGAGGTTGATGTTGTACACGTAACTGTTTCTGGTGCAGGAAGTTACGATGAGAATAGAACAGGAAGTCAATTTTTTTCAACTTTTGGCTCCCGGGTCAGAAGTTAACAGTTCTCAGCTTCTTTGATTTTCACAGCGATTCATCAAATAATTTGTGTGTTAAGATGAGCGTTTTAAAAGTACCACTGAAAGAAAGAGCTAAAGCTTTGCAGAATCTTTTATTGCGGAGGTGAAGCTGTTTGTAGGAATGGCTCAAAAGGATTAACACAACAGAGCTTAAACAATAACTCCCATGTTGCAAACACATTTAATAGGCGCTCAGGGTGTCAAGGTTGGTCGATCCATCACATTGGTGTCTCAATAACTATTAGATCAATTGCCATACAACATTTGCAAATACATGCCCAAGCATCCCAAGAGGATGAATCCTATGACTTTGGTGACTTTTCCTCCTGCATCACCAGCAGGTCAAAGTTCTCGCTCACCTTGTCAAACTTCTCATCATCTAATAGATGGATTGGCACAACATTTTGGACATGCATGGTCCTCAGAGGATGAATGCTAATGATCCGAACCCCTCAACTTTTCTTGTAGCTCCACCATGAGGTTGACATTTGTGGTTGTCAGTGAAATGTCTCAACAACCGTCGAACGGATTGCGGT
Organism: Taurulus bubalis; assembly: GCF_910589615.1. NCBI lineage: Eukaryota > Metazoa > Chordata > Actinopteri > Perciformes > Cottidae > Taurulus > Taurulus bubalis. Next base: position 31,944,961 of record NC_136592.1, on the reverse strand, counting down.
AACATTGTCCAACACTTACATCAGCGTCAATTTACATGTGTAATCAGCAAATTAAAATAAACTAATATAGTAAACGTGGTTGTTAAACCGGATGAACATCAGCGTGTAAGCAAATAGTCTCACTCTTGTGGAATACTACTATTAGCATGTATAACCAAAGGCTATTGTCGAGGAATGTTTGGCCTTTTTACAAAACCAACATTCACAAATATTCAGATGGCAAGACAAATACAGAGTGATTGTTTATAACTAAATACTTTACCATTGCCAAGAAATTAGTGGAAATATGTTGCTGTACATTACATATTCTTGTCAGATAAAATGTGTTGGACTACAAACTGACATTATGATATTACATTACATTACACTGCCTGTTTGTAACACAAATACACCAAAATATACCATATATTAAATGTATGTGATAGGCTATATAAATTGATGCAATTTCAGTGGACACAGTATATATTTTTTATTTATAGCCACCAATCAAATCGACATAATCTGTAATGACTCATGAACGAGTCATTCACTTGACTGCATTTAACTGCTTCAGAAACTGAATCTCTAATGTGTAATCCCCTACTTGCCAGAGGCCTTATTCACTGTGATAAACCACCTTCCTTTCTTTGCTATGTTCACTGTTTAAATAGACATATGTTATGTGCATTCTTTTATTCTCTTGTGTGTAATGTGTGTGTGTGTGTGTGTGTGTGTGTGTGTGTGTGTGTGTGTATAAAAGAGTTTAATTGTTTAAGGCCTACATTGTTTTTTGTGTCCATTTGTATGTCGCTTACATTTTAAATGCTCTCATAACTTTAATAAACAGATAATTAAAGACGTGGGAACGAAACGAAACACAGCGCCGCTCGAGTCCCACTACTATGAAAACATTAACGTTGATTGGCGGATAGAACTGTCTGTCAACTGTGTGTGTGTGTGTGTGTGTGTGTGTGTGTGTGTGGCCTCGCTCGCTCTGCCCTCTGATTGGTCGATCGCCAACTTGCCATCCTTTCCTATTGGTCCATTCTCTGACCGCTCGCGGCAGACCAGGAAGAGACGCAAACTGGCCGCTTGCCAGGTAAATATTCAACAGAGGATGCTAGCAGTGCCCATGTCTGACACGACAAACGGACAGCAACTCCTGGATAACTGGAGCAAAGATGAAACCACATGCTTTGCCGAGGACGTTAAGGTATTTCACGACCACCGAGTTGTTTGTCTTCACAGTTTGAAAAAGGAGAAGTTAAAGGGCGCGGCCTGCTGTCATTAGCTTTCTAGCTAACCTCAGTGCTAACGTTATGATATTTAACGGTTAGCTCAATAACTGAATTATCCACAAGCTAACACGCTATGAGCCAAGAAGCCGTCTGGCCATCTGTATTCACGTTACGAACGGCAAAAAAAAAACGTTTGGCAACAGTTCGCTTGTGTTACTAGCACTGAGAATGTTTCCCAGGAAAGACCTGCAGCTGGGATTAGCTAGCTAACGTTAAGGTGTGTGACTTGAGTCAAGTCGGGCTCTGGGTTCAACATTACGTATGCATTCGAGTGAATCGTTGGTTCAACAATCGGATAAAGATCATGTTGAGCTTCATCTTGACACACGGCGGGAAATTAATACAGAAAGCCGGGTCGATGATGATAGCTCCCCCAGTTCAACATGTAAACAAAGACACAAGACAAGTCGAGTAACGTCTCCTTCAGTAAGTTACTGTTCTCCTTTCTTTATGTGTCATATACAGCCCAGCAACGACGTATAAAGTCGTTTGGATTCAATGTTTAATTTGGTGAAACAGCTGCTTTGTGGCAAAGTAGCAGAACAAGTGTCAAAGGTCTGGGGTCACGTTTAACAAGGTGGTCATTTTGCTGTTTGTCTGTGACACGTTTTGGGATCAAGTATGCTCGTGCTGTGGTTGCCAGGTTCACCAGGGACACAGATTAATTATTATATTAAGAAAAGGCAGTCCTCTGACGATGATTGTCCCAAACCTTCCCAAAAACTGTCCGCTATGAGGTCTGCTTTTGGTGTGGTGTTTCATCTGATGTGTACAGTATCTGTTGGGAGGGTGCATGACATGAAAAGGTCTGGGATCAGCAGTGTTAGCTCACTAAAAATGGATCGGTAGTTTGCTTTAGCTGATGGATTTACCCTCCTCGCTGTGCTCAATTCACTCAGTAAATCAAAAGTGAAAACACCTCAGGGTTGCAGGTGCCTGTGATGAGTCGCTGACATCACTGATCATTCTGGGATAATCTGCCTTACAGGAATACCTGTGCTGTGATTCATTCAGGTGGACTGGATCACAGACGCGCACAGATACATACATCGGGTTACATTAAGGGGAAGTATTTTTTTACATCGCTTTAGCTCAGTTTAAGTACAGTTGACCACCTAAAGGAGCGTTTTCCCCCTCCCCAATTTGATGTAGTAAACAAACTCAACAGCCTGAACTGGATTAGCATCTAGCAGGTAGCTGGTGTCAAGTTTACCTGTGAGATTAAGAACCTCCGATAAATTTCAGAATGTCAAATTTGACAGATAATCATTTATAGGAACAGTGTTTTCTGCAATAGAGTCCAGGGGTTGGTTACATCTCAGTGGCTTTACAGCCAACCTCATTTAAAGTGGATTAGATGAGGATTTGTGTGTGCGTGTGTGAGTCAGCCCCCTCCCCACACGCACAGACACACTAATGTGCAACACCCTTCTACCAGCCCCCCTGCAACACACGCAAACAAAATACATAATCCTCCCTGTAGAAGCAAAGTCCACGTCACAAAACATACCTCATGACATACAAAGTAGGTGCACATACAGCGAGTTATAATCCTGTGTGTTGCACATACCAAGACTATGTGAGTTCAGCTCGTATGGATGTTGGGTGCTATACAAAGGATTTGACTTCTTAAACAATCAAAAAAAATGAATGGCACAGTTGAATGCTTAGATAACTTTTACTTTTTTCTAAATGTGTTATGCTAAATTATTTCAAATGAATATATCTTCTGGGCAATATTGAGAAAATGAGATATCACAACTTTTTAGATAAATGGAAATGGTACTACTAAACGTCACGATGACTGTTCTGCCTTTAGCTTAGTCATGTGACATTGTTATTATAATGTATAGGTGTAATAGTGAAAACCACTGTGTAATAGCATAAAGTTGTGTTTAATTGGTGAAGATTATCTTGCTGAACAAAAATGTGTGAGCATCATAACCGTTTATTTGGCAGGGAGATTATTTTCTACTGTAATCCAAAATCTAATAGAAAAATCCTGTGTCATGGTAGTTATCTGACATTTGCCTGTTTTAGTTTTAGGTATCGAACTGAGAGCCTGTAGCCATGGATGGGCATGCTACCAAAAGCAATGAAAGCGCTTTCCCCAGCGTGGTGGACCTGGATGACTTTCTTATCAAGCACAATTCGAACTTCATCTGGCTCCTCGTTGGTAAGTACTATGTAGCTGCACTGTGTGTGTGTGTGTGTGTGTGTGTGTGTGTGTGTGTGTGTGTGTGTGTGTGTGTGTGTGTGTGTGTGTGTGTGTGAGGGGGGGGAAGATGTTTACGGATCAGTGGATAGTTTTCTTGAGACTTCTGAGTTATCCGTCGCTGTGGACCTGCCAGCAGCAAAGCGTTCGAGGGGAATTTATAATAGTTGTCCAAATCCATCACTGGTTTGTCTACTACCGCTACTGTAATCATGTCTTTGTGCTTACTGGTCTTTATTTTACTAGTCAGGAAAACTAGCATCTGTTACATTGTGTTGAAAGGACCGTCACTGTTTATTGACCTTTTACAAACAAGAAAGTCACTTGTTTGTCTATTGAAAGAGTTTGACTGAAACTATTCCAAGTATCACGAAAACATACCAAATGCTTTGTTGCTTACTGTTTGTATTATTCCCTGTTTTAACACAGCGGGCCGTGTTTTTTGTCTTTCAGCCACCATTCTGTCCTGTGGATGGATCATCTATTTAACTTATTACAACTCCCGCAACATCGGCCTCATCCTCACCCTCATCATCAACAGACTCTACAAGGATGGCTACATTCATATCGGTGGGTTCATCCGGCGCCCGGTCACACAGTGATGAATAGGAAAGGGGGAACGCTGCCAATGCTTTCAGTTCAAGGCGATAACTCGGCCTGCTGAATATTTCATGACGAGCCGGCTTCTCTCAGTGATTATGTCCACAGAGCCTGAACGGCAAACTGCAACCAACACCTGATGGAAATCTCCATAAACGACACAGAAATTAATTTATAAAAGCGCCTCGAGGACGTAAATCCAAGTGTAACCATGCCATTTAGTTTTGTTTTTAGTTAGTGATTAGTTTCTTTCCAAAAAAATTCTTCCCAATACTTTAGACTCCAAAAAGAAAGCTAATAGAAAGTCGGAGCATTACTTTGTAATGAGACATGTTTGTGTTGAACGTTTTATCAGTGAATTAACAATTTCACAGCAGAGACCTGCAGCTAACTGGCTATCAGTAAATATTAAGAGCCAATGGGTTACCAAAGCAACATTACCATTTGATTGAATGAGGAAGGTTTGGTTCAGTCTCTTTGCCAACACAAGTTGCTACAAAGAGAGCAGTCAACCGTGTGCCGGCTAATCTATTTCCATAGTCGGTGCTTTACCAACAGATGACTCCCTTTTTAGAAGCAGAAATGAGCAGCAAATCCCAGAAGCAGATCAATGTAAAATATATTTTAGCAACCTAAAAAAAACAACTTTAGAATATTTTCACTGCACTGGGAGCTGAAGCTGTTATATCCATCTATGCCGAATCTGCAAAGCCACAAAGACTCCAATGACAAAAACATGAATTTGACCTCCCAGAACACAAGGCATGTTATGTTGTGAACCTGAACGAACGCTTTTAAAACCCCAAAGTCACACAAAAACCAGAAACTTCCGTGTTCTGCAAGGTAGAATGAATGTTTTTGTCAATGGAGTCTAGTGACCTTTAGAACTAAGTCAGAACTACCCCTTTAAGTCAAGGGTAGCATCTCCAAAAAAGAACAGAAAACACGGAGGCACAAAAGTTTGGAAATAAACACAGGAAGAGAAAACCTTCTTCTTAACCAACGGCAGTTGTGTACAGACACAGATTTGTTACGTGATGAGCAGGTTCAGGTTTGAACTCGCCTGAAGGCGTGTGTTGTCATTGGTTGTGTGGGAATTCTTGCACAGATTGACAGGGAGGCTCCGACCAAAACAGGCTTCCTAGGGAGAGGATCTGAGGAAAAGTCACTCGACAAAGACCACAAACATGAGGAAGTGTCAGTTTGGATGATGATGATGATAATGGTGGTGATAGTTGAACTACGCAGGTGTTGCCGTAATTAAAACGGAGAAAGGCACGTTATGAGCTCAAAATAATTAATGATGGAAAACCACGTTCAGTTTTCTTCCTCGGGGACGACTCTGACCTACTTTGTTATACAATTAAATCCAAATTAAGATCGTTGTCCTTTTTTTCCTCAATGAGAAGAGATAACTCGCAGACTGTTTTTTAAAAAAAAATTTTTTTAACAAGGCTCACACACCCATCTAATTACATCTTTTGTTTACTTTTAATGATTTTAATAATACCTCTTTGATTTCCCACCGCTGTGATCAAATCCAACTCTCTTTGCGCTTTTGCGTTTTTTAAAATTGTAATCCTATGATTTCGTATCAAACTGCTGCACTGTTATTGTTTTTTTTGGCAATCTGAAAGCTGCACTGTGTTGTGACTCTAACACAACATGTGTCTGAACTCACCGCAGGCTCCTTCTCCTTCTCCGTGCTGTCGGGGAAAGTCATGTTCAGAGACGTCTACTTCATCAACCAGGACATGTCCATCAGGTAACCTGGCCGGTGCTGCGTTGTTTGCTTCTGCTCTCTCCCGCCTATAGCCTATAGCCTCATAGCTTTCTGATTTATTGATATCCATTTTCTTTTGTCTGATCTACAGGATACAGGATGGCTTTCTCATATTTCGCTGGTGGAAAATGTACAACCCAAAACAGAAACAGCACGGTGAGTTTAAGAGATTGCCATTATTCAGGGGTCTTATACTTCAGGAATCCATTAAGGGAAACACAAAAGACCTTTTGTAACTTGAAGAGAGGAAAACACACTTCAGGAACCTCCGTCTCGAGGTCCGACGGTAACATGGCTGAGTTTATAGCAATAACTGATGGAAATGAGAACTTCCCAAAAGTGTGCTCGTGATAAATCAGACCCACATCAGGATTAGTTTGTTAACAGAAGGGACAAAAAGCAATGTCCAGTAAGTCTTTAATTATTGAAAACAATAAAACCAACGTTGTAGCAAAATGGCCTGGCAGTACCAACCAACAGTTTCCATGGAAACTAGTACTTTACCGCTCTCAAGTCTCTTTCAATGCAGTAAATGCCTTTTAAGGGACTCTGTGCAACAGCACTTAGTAAGTCCCTTGGCCAATGAGAAAGTAAATGACTACCTTTATCTTTTTCCGGCCCATATATATAAATAAATATAGTTATAATTAGATATTGTCGAATCTTGCAAAACAATATTTTTGACCTCCTACTTAAAATGAACCACCACCTGGAAGGAGACGTCCACATGAGTTTGCTCTCTTGTCGCTAGACCCCAAGGCAGAGACCAGGCTCTACGTGACGGTTAACGGCTTCGAGTTCCACGTCTACAACCGCACCGACCTCTACGCCCGACTGCAGGAGACCTTCGGACTGGACCCGACTCTCATAACGCCCCAAAAAGAAGACGAGAAGGGACAAGAGGATCGAAACAAGACGTTGGAGAGGTATACCCGAGGGCTCGCCAAACAACGCGTCTTTTTTAAATTTGAGTAGAACTAATAATGACATTAAGATAATTATAAGCTCTTGATAGCTGAGCACTTGCAGTATTTTGCACTATCACTATCCCTTCCTGTCTGTTATGACCAAACGCGTTGGAAGTGTCTGCACAGAGGAGCGCCGTTGTCATTTCCCTCTGAAAGATAAACGAATAGGGCCGACTGGAAAATGTGTCACCTGCTGTGAGACTGAATGTCTTCTGGTCCCCCGTGTAGCGTGAACATCAAAGCAGAGAGTCCAGACCACACGTCATCTTGGCGCTCCCTCATTCCTGTCATCAAAGTTAACATCAGCACCGTAAGTTCCTTTGTAAACATTTTTTAGAAGTAGCTCAAGAGCATTGTTGAGGGGAAAAAGCGAGTGTTGAGTCCTGGTTCCTTGCAGGGCCGCTTGGCGTTCGGGAACCACTACCTCCCCCAGACGCTGTGCGTGAACTTCGAGGATGCCTTCCTGACGTACGCCACCAAGCCTCCGTCCAGCCACCTGGACCAGTTCATGCACATCGTCAAAGGCTCGCTGGAGAACGTGCGCGTCATGCTGGTTCCCAGTCCGCGCTACCTCGGCATGCAGAATGACGAGTAAGTCCAAGTCGCCTCCTGATGATTGAGCTGTAAAACTCCTCGCTTTCAAAGGCCGGCAGTTCCGGAGGGAGTCACCGTTTACATTCAAGGGGGATTCCAAGCAATTTCTGAAACTTGTAAACATAATTGTTTAATTTATGACGTTGTCAGTCCTAAAACTGTTCAGAATGAATGCTCTTGCCCGAAGAATAATGACGTGAAAATATCCTTTGCCACTAATTTTTTTTAAGCTTACCATAATGACCAAAGAAAATTAGATCACTATGAAGCTTGAAAATATAAATAAAGGTCCGGACTCTGTCGCTCCCTTCAGTGCAATTTATAAATCGCACTTAATGGAGCTGCAGTGTGTTTTTTTTTTTTTAATTTATGTTTTCAGTCCAGTAACGGCCTCCAATGGATTTTGGATGTGCGCGACCACTTTACATTGTTCATCATTGTAAAGTTTGAAATAGATAATTCTGTGAAACACACACACACACACACACACACACACACACACACACACACACACATAGGCAGAGGCCTCGATCTCTTTAGATATTTTTGCCACATTAGTAAGGTGTTAATTGCAGATAATAGTTTTGTTTGAATTAAGTACATTTACTGCATTTAATGGATGACTCCATACAGCGCATGAGCAGCAGCCTTCTTACAAGCATGAGGGCTATTGCATATTGAATAAAGATAAGGAGATATATATATATATATCTGCACTTCAGTTGAATGAAATTCCATTTTCCCTCTGTCATTGGGGAGTCGCTCTGAATGTAAACTGTAGCCTCTTGAAAAGCCATCAGTGATTTCAACCTCCGACAGTCTTAAAGTTTTATTGGAAAGTCCAGTGAGATGAAGCAAAGAAAACGTAAGAGGATGGCCACATTTATACCGGTGAAGAGTCTCTTCATGCCAGAATGGAGCTTCAATGCGGACAGAATATTTAATTCATGCTTTAGTTCCTTTTTTTTTTAGGTACCCACTAACCTGCTGTGACCCCCGTTCTTCAAAATAGAGATCGTATCCTCTGCATGTAATCTGTATTTTGCCTTCTAATCTCTGACCCGGTGGATTTCCCATCTAGACCTCCCAGACTGATGGGTGAAGGCTTTGTGGTCATGCAGTCCAACGATGTTGACATCTACTATTACCAGGACGAACCCGGTATGTTCATGAACACGCACACACACAAACAAACAAACTCTAACCTTCAGAATAGTTTCTAATGGAGAAATACTGTGTATTTCTTTTGATTAGGGCCTCACGATATATACATGCACAAAGATCTAAGCATACATAGATCTAACCTCTTGATTTTGCACCAGATTGATGCATTTTCCTTTTTTAAAACGTACAAAGTTGTCTTGACAAAAAAAAGGTATGCGCCATCTGGCAAATGTTCCTGTATTTTTTTTTCATTTTGCAAAATATATATCGTTAAAGGAAATATACCTCAAAGTCAGTTTTTCCCTTTACACTTCAGCGCCAGCAGAAACATGTGAGCAGTGGACGTTGCCAAAGGGATGGTTGCACAAGATTGCTTGTGTTTTGTATCTTGCTTGTGTGTTTTATTTGTTCAGCATTTGTTGTTGAGGGTAGTTTAAGGCTTGAAAACGTTGCTTGTGTGCGTGCAGGTCTGGTGCCTGAGGAGCAGGAAGGTGGGGAGGAGGCGGAGTCGTGCAGTGAGGGCGATAAGCTTCAGGACCTGCCTCCGTGCTGGGGTCTGGACATCGTCTGCGGAAAAGGAACCGACTTCAACTACGGCCCCTGGGCAGATCGTCAGAGGTGAGGAATGATCCCGCACAAACCCGCTCTGTTCCAACCTGAGATCTCTTTGAAATCTGTTAAGTTACACAAATTGTGGCACTCGGTGAGAATTAGCAGAAATGTGCTCTTCTGTGAGCTTCTGAAGGACTGATCATGGCAGTTAAACTCAAGATTTGTATATGGAATAAAGTCCAGGACACATCGCACTGTTCTCATATCTTTTGCATGTACTTGGTCGAGTATAACTCTGTTTTTTTTTTAAAACTCTGAATACTCTTGTATTCACACAAACTCTTTGTTTCCTCAGGGACTGTCTGTGGAAGTTCTTCCTGCCGGCTGACTACCAGGCCATGAAAGTCACAGAGGTTGCCCAGCCAGGAAAACCCAGGCAGATCCAGGCCTTCGAGCTGCGCATGAACATCATCGCTGACGCCACCATCGATCTGCTTTTTACCAAAAACAGGGTGACTCTTGCTCTTGTGTTCTTTTTGTTTTCCCCCCCTCTCCTCTCTCGCCAACCTCTGTGATCTTTCTTCCTCTCCCTGCTGCTTCGCGAGTCTTTGTCTTTATGCCTCATCGTGTTTCAGCAGTCGATATCAGTTCATGTTTTATGCTTTTTCAAATTTTCCTCCTGCAGAGGCACAGGGATTTGTGTGTGAAGTGCATACTAAACATCAACATCAGGCATGGAAAGATTGCCGAGCTATAACCTCCTTTTTTGAACATATTTTAGTTCAGATTTGAGGACGTTCTTTTCTTCTTGAGGCCGCTTCACTGATGATTTGACTGCTATGTTTTCTCTCTCTCCCCCCTCTCTATGCTTTGTTCATCCCCGTTACTAGGAAACCAATGCCATCCATGTGAATGTAGGTGCAGGCTCTTACCTGGAAGTCAACATCCCCATGACTGTAGGAGAGAACGGTAAGTCTCCGTTTTTTTTTGTAAAAATAAGACGAGCTGACCAAAATGTCAGCACAGCAGACTGGCTTCACGGTAAATATAGTTCACGTAGAAGCACACATCAACAGTTTGCCCATCATCTGGGAATAATCTGTCACCAGGGGAACGCTTCTCAACGATGGATCCGTAGAACGTGTAATAATTCATGGCGCCGATCTCTTAACAGTTTGTCAGTCATCAGTCAGTGCCCTCCTCTGTCTCCAGAAAGGAAGCTACCATAAGTAACCGTTCAAATGTTGCCGGTAAATGACATTATTCGCGCGAACTAAGCCCCAGCTCTGAGTTTTGAGGATTGATGGCGCTGCCTGTCTGTCCCTCTCCTCTGCCCTCAGGCTACTCTCCCACCATCAAAGGCCAGCTGCTGCACGTGGACACCACCAGCAGCATGCAGTACAGGACCCTTCTGGAGGCCGAGATGCTGGCTGTAAGTAGCAGCCGATGCGATGTTGCAATGTGCGCACACACAGGAAGCGCTGTGCCACAAGTCAAATCCTGTGCCTCTTTTTATATTTCAGTTTCACGTCATAGCCAGCTACCCTCGGGTGTGGAACATGCCTCAGTCCTGGCAGTGTGAGATTGAGGTGTACAAGGCCACTTACCACTTCATCTACGCCCAGAAAAACTTCTTCACCGGTGAGCTCTCCAGCAGGCAGACTTTACGAATGTCGCATTTTTCACTGTTCCTTACTATTTCTATTTCTTTTCTCCTTTTAGATTTGATCCAGGACTGGGCGAGTGACAGCGCCCCAGACATCTACTCCTTTGTGCCCTACTCCTGGAAGTTCAAGGTCCTTTTCCACCAGTTCGAGATGATCTGGGCGGCAAATCAGCACAACTGGATCGACTGTTCCACCAAGCAGCAGGAGAATGGTAAGGAAGACTCTCAGACTCAAATAGTCCAGCTGACTAAGTAAAGTCAAGTCAACTTTATTTTTCAAAAATGCCGCATGTGCAAGACGTACAGAAATTTGAAATTACGTTATCCCTGGTGCAACAGCATTTAAACATAAAACACAAAATACAAGATCAAAATAAATAATTATATAAAAAAATATTGCTGTTGAGCTGAATGTTTTATTAGTTGTTGATTAATATTTTTAAGTGTATTTATTATGACTAGATGTTTTAAGTATTTCATATATCTTCCTTTAAAAAAATATTGTTCATTCCAAAAAAGTACTTAATGCATTAGACAAATTAAAGTAAGACATACATGTGTTCCCTGTTAAAGCACTATATAAAGGACTTGTTTATTCAGTCTGATGCTTAATTTTCAGCATTGAAAGCTCTTAATATCTAATATTTCTGTAACAATGTGCAAGACAACAAATGGACAGATACAAACAAGCAACCACACAAAGCAAACACCAGATTTTTTATTTTATTTTCTCAAAACAGCGCAGAATTCTACAAAAATACTTTTTAAGTAAAGCACACAATAAAAAAAAAAAAGTGACATGAAAATAAAAAACACTGTTCACTTTACCTGGATAAAATCCTTTATAATGTAACATAAGTGGGTGATAAAGTAGTTTCGCAGAGGAACTACACTAAACTAAATGGGCTTCCTGTTACATATGTGTTTAGCATAAGCATTAGCACTGAGGCCAAATTGAAAAGAAATTCAGCCACGAAAGGAATCAATGACTTAATGCCTCTTGAGCGCTGGAAGCAGATGTCCGTGACAGGATACTTTGACTCTATTAAGTCATGATATATTGTGCATACAGTACATACTCCACTTAATCCCAGGGCAGACTAATCAATTGCATTATTGATCTCCTGTAGTGTACCTTGCGGCGTGTGGCGAGACGCTCAATATAGACTTCACTTTGCCTTTCAATGAGTTTGTTCCCACCACCTGCAATACCCGCTTCAGCTTGAAGGTGAGCCATGCTTTAAGTGGATGTGATTTCATGTGCAATTGTGAAGATGTATCTATCCTACGGATGTGTGGCATGCTGTTTGTTTTCATATTGGTTGGATGCTTTTGTATTTCAATGCGCCAGTAGATTTGAATGCTTTGACTCCGACTATGAATATGTGTGGGTGAGTGCTCTTATACACATAAATATATACTTGTGTGCGCTTCGTCCTCGTCAGGCGGAGGATACAGACATGCGACTGTCCCTGCCAGAGTGCCACCCGAGCCGCGACCCCCTCCTCACCGTGGCCAAAGAATACCAGAACGTCAAGCTGCCCCCAGACATGTTCACGCCGGGGGAAAACCAAAGCGCTCCCCCTCCCAAAGCCACCAAGTCCCGCTGGAGGAACATCACCCACGCAGAGTGAGTGCACCCTGGGAGTTATTGCTCTCTAGTTGTGGGGAGGAGGAAGAGGGGGGGGGAAAGTGTGTGTTAGCATAGAGCAGGATGATTCATCATCGAAACACACTGACTCACATCCATCCGAGGTAGTAGGTGGTCATTTCAAAGTAAATGTACCACTAACCTTCACTCTTTATGCTTCAATAGTTGCTGCCTCGCTTGGTTTGAAGTGAGATACTATAGCTTTTTTTAATTTAATTTTAGATAAGAGGTATACTATCTTCAAAGGACTTATAACAATTTGTTTATTTCCTTTTAAACCCTTTATCATGTATCAAACACTTTTTTGTTTTGTGTCCGTCTTGGTCTGCAGCCCTTTCGGAGAATGTTGCAAAGCATTTCAGGGTCAGGGAGAGTTCAAAAAGATGCGGGACACCATTTTTTAATTGGGGGAACACGCATGCATCGTGCTCTCTGCACACGATAAGTCAACATTTCAGATCGTTTCCAAGGCATAGCCCCGAGCCAGACTATACTGATGTAGCACCACTGCGAGAGACCCCCCCCTGGGAGGCGACGATCAAATTCTGTCCGGACCGTTGCATTCGGTGCTGCGGAGAAATCAGCCGTGACCCATTCGCTTGTCTCTCGCCCCGACTGTACGGGCTCGGATTGAACGCTTCATAAAGCGACACGATGTACCGGAAAATCCACTTGAAATGATGATGAACTCGGTACTACGATTGAACTGAGTGTGTATTTTCGTTCTCTTTTTCTCTCCTTGCATCAGAGCCGGCTGGGTGGATTGCTGGAGCGTACCCAACTTCTTGCTCATCATTGACTACACTTGGCACCCCATTTATCCCCAGAAGGCCGACGAGCAGCTCAAACAGTCGCGTAAGCTCGCTTGCTTCAGTGTCAAATTCCTTTTGCTGTTCGTTCTAAACCAGCCGTGACAGAATTTTTAACAATCTTTCCTGTCTTCGCTCAGTCGGCCTTACTTACGCCTGCACCGAGCTGTTTTTACATACACCCCCACTAACTTACCTGTGATTTGCGTCTGAAGTGTCGGAGATGGAGGAATCCATGCTGTCAGCTCTGCGCCCCCCGGAGCACACCGGGGTGCATCACAACGCCCCGCCGCGCTACACCTCCACGTCTGCCTCCGCCGCCCACAGCCGGATGCCCGCGGACCCCACGGAGCTCCCCCCCGACAGACTTCACGTGGAGATGGAGATGTCCCCAGATTCTCAAATCATCCTCTACGGGCCTTTGCTCCGAGCGCTGATCTCCATCAAGGTACGGAATTCTTGCCATCTTTCCGTGGCACCGCTTTGTAATCCGTCCTTTCCGCGTTGATGTTTTGCACTCAACGTAACCAGGAGGTCATTGAAATTGTGTGGAAGCTCGATGTAGAATTTGGAGGAAAGCATTGTTGTTGTGCTCCCGCAGGAAAACTATTTTGGTGAGGACGACATGTACACGGACTTTGAGGAGGCGGTGACCAGCCCTGTGTTGTCCACCTGCACCTCCTCGGGCCTCGGTTGGTCTCCTCTGGGAATGGAGGACAGCGAACAGAGGGAAAACTCAAACATCCATCCCCTGGACCTGCGCCCCTGGGACATCACCGTGCTCATCAACCTCTACAAAGTCCACGGTCGACTGCCGATGGTAAAACCGGTGACCGGCTAATAGTTCACTTTGATCGGTTGGAGAGAGACATCGGTGTCAAAGTTGGGATACGATCAAAGATTATTACACAAAAAATCACCTGTGTTCATTACCTAGTGTTCTAATGGAATAGGCATGCAAGGCATGCAGCAGTCAAGATATTGGAAACATAATAGATATCATTGAATTCATCATATATAGAAATAGAGTGAGGGATATGTGTAGATATACATCACTAGTTTCCTGGCATGCAATGTAATTCTCTTTAAAGTTTGTGTGCGTTATGTTATGGACATGAAAACAACGTGATGCACGACTCCTTATATTTCCTCACTTTCTCGGTGCCTCCAGCACTGCAGCAGCGAGGGTCCCGAAGGTCCGTCCGGCTTCTTGGAGCGGCTCTGTTTTGAGATGAAAAAGGGCTACAAGGAGACGATGCTTCAGCTGCTCCTGTCTCCCATTCACATATTCATCAGTGACAACTACCAGGTCAGAAACACAGCTGCATGTTATGCTTATGGATCCATATAGTGCAGTCAGATTAATTAAGTTTGTGTCCAGAGTAATACAAACCTCAACCATGTTGCAATACTACGGAAGCCCTGAGAGAAAGAAACAAATATATAGTGATTCATTTTTGAGTCTCGTTTAAACAGTTTTCTTTCCTGTTTTCATGATTTATGAAAAGGTGAGAAAAAAAGTTCCCTCTTTACAAAATAAAAGATGCGTCATCATTTTCCGTTTTCTTTTTTTCCTGTCCTCTCTTGCCTCTCAGGGTTTCCGTACGGCGCTCATGAATGAGAACAATTCAAACGCAAACAACTGCTCTTTAATCTGGCAACTAATGCGGTGAATGAAGCTTGCATAATCTAAAACCTGCTTTTCACCAGTCACATCCTTGCATAAGCACCTGCATATTGTATAACCACACCGGATTGCTAAGCTTTAGCCCCGAGTTGGATCCTATTTGCTGCTCAGAGTGAATATGTTTCCCTAATCCCTGACAAAGCATGTGGATCCTTCATCTCGCTCCTCTTCGGAGAATACAAGCTCAAACGTTGTGTGTGGTATGAGCAGGGATATTACGGAATTATGTTTTACTTAAGCATACAAGTTGGTGATTATAAGATGAAAAACGATATTTGCATGTATGTGCATCCGTTTTCTTGCCCACAGCGTCCCACAGCGGACGGGGTTTTGAGGGACGGCCACCTGAGCCTGTCGGGCCTGCAGATGAGGGCCCACGCCATGTTCTCCGCTCAGGGCCTCACCCACGGCAACGACACGCTGGAGTATGCCTGGCTCATCGACATGCAGGCTGGGGGGCTCACCGGCAGGGTCACTGTTCCACAGGTGTGTGTGTGTGTGTGTGTGTGTGTGTGTGTGTGTGTGTGTGTGTGTGTGTGTGTGTGTGTGTGTGTGTGTGTGTGTGTGTGTGTGTGTGGCTTACGTCAAAGAGCGATTTGGAATGTGTGAAGGGATAAATGCGTGCAGCATGAAGATTATGATTACATCATGGATCTTTAGGTCAGCGGAGTGGGAGTGTGTGTGTGTGTGTGTGTGTGACTGTGTGTGTGTGACTGTGGTAAAGCACTTCTAAAAAAGCTTGCTTGCACAAACGACCTGCGCAGTTCAATACGAGCCAACTTTTGTCCATTTATAACGTTCAGTTTTTGTCAAGATGTATGGAAGCCCGTTTCTGACAAAAAGAAAAGAAAAAAAAAGTCATAATTATGAGATAATAAAGTCTAAATTATGAGATAAAAAGTCATAATAATGAGTTAAAGTCATAATAATGAGATAGAAAGTCGAAATTATGATATAAAAAGTCATAATAATGAGATAGAAAGTCGAAATTATGAGAAAGTCATAATTTTGTGGCGGAAACGGGCTTCCATAAGAACAAGTCATACTTTTTTAATATTATAGCACATATAATATTATAGCACGCAGTGTTATGTTTGATTGTGCTCGTTTGTCCACTCCCACCCACGATGACTGTATTTCTTCTGCTCTCTGTTTGTGCATTTGCCCTCGCAGTAAATGCATCCATCGATTGTTTTGAAGCACTAACGGCCCGGCCCCTTTTGTGCACTTGTGATTATTAGGTGGCCAGTATGATAGAGTGGGGGGAGACTTTCCTTTTCCACGGGGTGTCCCGAGAGTTCCAGCTGGAACAGCCCAAGCCCTCCGTCATCTGCCAGCATGGCGTGGATCGCCGCATCTGCGATGCCAAGGTACAAACAGGCAGCATACGACTGCACAGCCTGAGCCTCATTTCTCACCGTTTTTTTTTTCTTCATCTGCTGTAGCTCTCCAGCGTTGGTTGGAACTAGTTAGCGGCTGTGTGTGTGTTTGTGTGTGAATCTTACACTGGAAGCAACCGGATCAGCTCATTATGTCTTTTTTGTTGGTCAGAACTGTCCATTGTGAAGGGAATGATGTCAGATAATAAAAGGAGACCACTGCGAAGCTTTATCTAATGATGCACGACTCAGAAAGCCCACTTTTTCTTTATGCTGCTGCAGAGACAGCACAGCCGCTAACGCAAAGCTATTGATGTAACACCACACACGGCTTACAGACACAACACCGTGATGTATGAAGTAGCTTTGAGAGAAAACAAGTCACAAAATGCCTTGTTTGTTTGCGAATACTAACAAGGATTTTCTTTTTTTTAACTCCGTATGAGAGCGCTCGTTAGTTTCCGACAGCAGAGCAGCTGTGGCTACCGGCCATGGAGCGCAGCCAGACTAAATTAAAGATGGCTTCCCAAAGTTTCTGGTACTTAACGGGGGTTGTTTTCCCAGCTGAGCTGCCTGCCGGGTCACTGTCGCACATCGGAGGAGCTGAAGTACACCATGACCCGACTGGCCATGGATGGAGTCGACCTCTTTGTTGTGGAGCATGGCTGCGCTGCCAACATCAAGGTAATTGGCGCCAACTAGTATATATTCATTCATAACACTTGAACTCATCTAAATCCATGTTTATATATATATATATTTTTTACCTCCCCAGACGGCCATCATTCATGTCGCCAACTGCAACCTGCACAACCAGGCAGTGGGAGAAGGCATCAGCGCCGTGGTGCAGGACGTGAACATCCGGCAGTACATCGAACAGCAGCAGCACAGCGAGGCGGCCAGGCTGCAGCCGGCCGGTCAGGGTCAGGGTCAGGGTCAGCCGCTGGGTCTGGGGCAGCCCGCTCTGCTGCGACGCTCCGTCTGGCTGGAGGCGGGTTCGGTCAACCTGAACCTCATCACGGCCGACATTGCCCTGGCCGCTGACCATCCGGCCAAATGTGAAGTCCAGAGACACTTTCTGGAGCTGCAC
This sequence comes from Taurulus bubalis, assembly GCF_910589615.1. Lineage (NCBI taxonomy): Eukaryota > Metazoa > Chordata > Actinopteri > Perciformes > Cottidae > Taurulus > Taurulus bubalis. The sequence continues at coordinate 31,927,526 of NC_136592.1, read as the reverse complement.
GACGCTCACACCAAACGGTAGGAAAACCCAGACCGTTGTGCGTCACAAGCATTGTGGTATTTTTCGTTTACGTGGTTTAAAAACACTGTGTACAAAAGGAAACCGTCAGTGCTGAAACTTCTTTTCGATGTAGAAGTGGAAGTGACTCACTGGCTGCATCACACCTCTGTATAATGAGTCACAGGTACAGGCATGAGACGCTCGACTCGTAATGTTAAGCAGGTCTGTCTAAACTAAACAAGATGATTCATTTTTCTCTCATCGGATCGGCTCATGATATGCGATAATCAGCTGTTGGACTACTGTGATAATGAATTCAACATAATTTAAGAGCTCATAAAAGGTCTGCAGGGAGCAATTATCAGTTCTGATTTTCTTGCTTGTAATTGGACATGATGTTTCTTATCACTTCAGCTAATTGCCCTGTGCGTGTGTGTGTGTGTGTGTGTGTGTGTGTGTGTGTGGGTTATGAGAAAGTTTAAAGTGTGTCTGCTCGCACGTTCATGATCCTCGGAGTGTACGTTAAAGCAACAACAAAGTCCTGGAAACTAAAAGTGATTACGAAATAGCCTGTGTTTACTTTTTTTCACAGTCGAATAACGAGTAGTAGCCAGTTAAGAGGAGGCGGAGTGTTGAGAGTTTATATTTTTGATGTTGTACTTTGTCGTTATGGCTGGTACTGGGTCAGGAACGTGGCTAATGTTAGCCGCAGTCGTCGATTTTTAAAACAAGCGCCGTAGCGACCAACATGCACCAGGCGAGCAACAGCAGTTTGCTCCTGCAAAAAAAAGGTGCGTCTTTGTTTTACTTGCACTGCGCTAGCCAGATGATGACACAAGACGGTGGTGCTCATGGGAAATGCAGTCTTCATTTCATGACAACACTACTGCTTTTGTCTCCAGGAGTTAAGACACACACACTACCGCTCAAAAGTTTGGGGTCACTTAGAAATGTCCTTATTTTTCAAAGAAAAGCACTGTTTTTTTCAATGAAGAGGACATTAAATTAATCAGAAATACACTATACATTGTTAATGTGGTAAATGACTATTCTAGGTGGAAACGTCTGGTTTTTAATGAAATATCTACATAGGGGTATAGAGGCCCATTTCCAGCAACTATCACTCCAGTGTTCTAATGGTACATTGTGTTTTCTCATCGCATAGAAGACTAATGGATGATTAGAAAACCCTTGTGCAATTATGTTAGCACAGCTTAAAACAGTTATGCTGGTGAGAGAAGCTATAAAACTGGCCTTCTATTGAGCTAGTTGAGTATCTGGAGCATCACATTTGTGGGTTCGATTATACTCTCAAAATGGCCAGAAAAAGAGAACTTTCATGTGAAACACAGTTTATTCTATATCTATTCCATGCAAGAAATTGCGAATAAACTGAAAATGTGTCTGGGTGACCCCAAACCTTTGAACGGTAGTGTGTATATATAAAAAGAAAGTTGCTTTAACAAAAGAGAAACTCAGGTATTAAATGATTATCAGCTAGTGACTAACGCCACATGTTATCTACAGGAGCTTGATAGTCTCACAGGCGTACAGACAACTCCACCTTCTGCTTTGACCGTCTCTCCCTTCACCCTCCTCTCCTCAGACTCTGGTTCCTGTGGCCAGAAGAGGCTGGCATTCGCAACAAGCGCAGCAGGAACCGCTGCGGCTGCCTCGGAGGCTGCAGGTTCTTCGGAGGTACTAACATGGGCCTGGACTTCTTCAAGCTTGAGGAGCTGACGCCGTCCTCCTCGTCTGCGTTCTCTTCCTCCAGCGCTGAGCCGGACATGTCTTACGGACAGTCTTTGTTACAGCCGGGCGAGTGGATTATCACCAAGGAAACGCCCAAAGTGGACGGTATGCATTTGCAAAAATGTTATGTAGATTTCCTGACAGCATCCCCAGAGTTTTTTTTTTTTTTTTTTTAGGGTTTTGGATTTGTGGACCCCAAGCTAAATTCTAAGTAGTTCATATCCACTATGTTAAATTCAGCTACTCTTCCCATACAGGGACCGCTGGGAGTGATATTGCAGCTCTTATTTCATGAAGGTGTTCATTACATATGAATGCTTGATCATATATTGAGATTTGTTATCGTTTTCTTGTCAGTGTAACCAGCTCTCTAATTAAAAATGTAGAATGAATGCATCATACTGCTGCAGGAAAAAAAAGTACATGTCTGGAAGTATCGAGGTTGATCAACCAAATGCATGTTTTCCTAGGGAGAGCTGTCGGACTGAAGACGGACACGCACTCGCCCTGCCTGCCTCCTGAGCTGCCTGAGAGGCGTGGCCAGCAACACCTCAGTCTCCAGGTGCCCCAGCGCTCCCACAGCTCCGCCTCGTCCTCTGAAGAAAATAGCACCTCTAGTGCCGCGCTGCCCCTGCTGGCCGGAGAGAGGGACACCCCCTCGCCGAGCACGGAGGACCGCATGTTCCCCATGAACGGCAAAAGCCCTGCTGAGTAAGTAACACCAAGGTTATATGTCGGAATCTCTGGAAGGCAACACAAACCGGGTTTTTAGCACGGGTGTAATTACTCTAAATTTGTACGTCCAAATGTTCTCCTCTCTCGGCGCAGCACCCTCGGGGAGGTTCCAGAGGTGGTCTCGCCGGTCTCGCCCAACAGCTCCCAGGACCGCTCCTCAGTGCGCTCACCCCTCTGCTCCCCGCTCAAGCGCCAGTCGTCCGTGCAGTCCGGCCGACTGGGCAGCACCAAAAGCCTGTCGGCCGCCGTCTTCGCCGACAAGCCTCCACCGGTCCTGTCCGGAGGCGTCCAGTTCAGCAGCGACGTTTCCCGCAGCGACGAGAACGTCCTGGACTCCCCGCGTCAGCGCCGGAGCTACGGCTCCTTTCCCTTCACGCCGTCGGCGGACTCCAACACCTTCCACCAGTACCGCTCGGCGGACTCCAGCATGTCGGTGGCCGACAGCGAGGCCTACTTCTCGGCCGCCGAGGACTTTGAGCCGATAAGCAGCGCCGACGAAGGACCGGGGACGTACCCGGGGCGCAAGAAGAAGAGGAGGCAGCAGATGCAGCAGATGCAGCAGATGCAGCAGATGCAGCAGCCGCAGCAGCCTCCGTACCACATGGAGAACTACAGGTCAGCTCGAATGATGATGTAATGGAGAGAACATTGAGCTCCGCCTCAGTGGAAAAGCTCTCAAAGTTAAAGGGTTGGGGAGGACGGTCAGATCAAGTACAAAGATAAGCACGGGATTAAGGTGATGTTCGAGTCTAGACCGCTCACAGTAACTGTAGTGACTGGCGTCACTCGGCTGGGCGTGGGGGAAGTTCCTGTTTCTTACTCGCTTTTTCAGATAAAAGTCCAGGCCGTTTATATATATCGTTGGGTGAGGTTCCCATTTAATTCCATTTCATGGTTATACAACTTGTACATTCCTGGTCTCCTGAAGTGTTGCTTGCGATAAAAACCATGTGATCTCCCCGTCACCCCATGCATCATTACCCACCTGGCTGTTGCACCTGTGCCCCATATATAAACTACCACAATACAATACACAGACATAACTAATGGCTCCTGCAGTAACCATAAGCAAGTTGTGACTTGTGCTGCGTGGAGTGTTACCCTTTTAGATAACAATATAGGGGCCATTCTGAAGGATTTATGATTTACATTTTAAGACTGTGATGAATGCAAGAATGCTGTGTTTTATAAAGTGTCTTCAATTTGCCCGTTCCCCCTTTTGAAAGGGATGTTACTGTGAAACATACTATTGTTATTACAGCGTGGTGAAAAAGGACTTACAAGGTCTTTAACGGCATTTACTTGGAAACCATTGCAGAGCGCCAAATGACTTCTTTGCAATGATTGCGAAAGTCTTTATGGCACAACATAAAGCCGGAATGCATAAGCATTGTTATGACATTTTTTATGGTTAATGCCCAGCAAGTTTTGCATTTCATCTTGTTGAGCAACTTTCCCCCGAAGCTGAACACGTCGCGGCTTTTTCCATTTTCTTACTCGTGATTCGATCACTCAAGGATGGATGTGATCTGGGAGGGCTGTGGCAAATGCGATGTTTGATCCATGGGCGGCCACTTACTGCGGCTGTGTTTTTGCAAATTGGATTTCAGCCTTGCTCTGCAAATACCTTGTCATCTTTCCATTACCCCGAGATGTTCTCACATTGATTGCGACACGCTTTTTGATTGATGCAGCCGCCACTCCAACACAAATAATCAATTTCGGTCTCGTGAAAGGTTTCTACTGATGCAACAAGCCTGTTGCAACGTAAGGCTGAATTCAGGAACCGTACAATCGTACACGGACAGGAGCTGACACATCGATTCTGGCTGGTCGCCATTCTTAAAGGGATAGGCCGGATGTTTTGAAGTGGGGTGGTTCCAGGTACTTATCTTTATATTAGTCGGTGGCTCACCCAATGTTGGAAGAAACAGATGTACAATGTACCACTGGGGACGGGGGCAGCAGCAAAGGGTATTTCAGCCGCCTAGACAAATCAATATCAGTTTAAGTGCACCCGCTATATTTAGAATATTTTCACCGCTTTACCTTGTTCTCAGACAGCTCTTTCCAACAGGGAACTGAAGCTGTCATCTATGCTTTTTGTAAAAGCCACAAGAGTCCCTTGACAAAAGCAGTAATTTTACCGAGCAGAACACCGGAGCCTGCCGCCGTATCGATCGGTTAGTTTGTCTGTGTTGTATCGTGTGACTGAGGCTTTTAAGGGTTGGTTGGGATTGGATGAGAGCGTTAGCTAAGGGCTAGCTGACAGTAAGGTAGAACTGTGAAAATATGCAAAATATAGAGCTCACTTTAACTGCTATTGATTTTCTTTTAGGTGGCTAAAATACAGTTTTGCTACTGCCCCTATCACCAAGCAGTACATTACTTCAATCCCATGCTGGGACTCTGTTCAGTTTCTCCAAACTGGGGGCGTTCTGACCGCCGTCTACTGTAAATAATACACTGGATATGTTCCTCATACAACCTCCAATCAAAACATCGCAACTGTCCTTTTAACAGCCGTCCTACCATTCGAAGGAAATGCATATCATAAGCTATTAAATGAAACGTCAACTTAGTGCAGCAAAAGGTCACTAAAGCGTTCATGCCGACAATGGCAGTTTGTTTGGCTTAAACCTCACCATGACACGTTCATTTGGTTTCCGTGTGTAAATATCTTTACCCCCCGCCCAGCCGGAGCTCCATCTACCACAGCGTCGAGGGCCCCCTCACCTACGTCCTCAACGGGGATCTGATCACCGAGCCGCGCCCCCTGCCCATGCCCCCGATGCTGCCCCCGCTGCCGCCCCAGCCCCTGCCCAGCCACACATCCCAGGCCTCCTTCGTCTCAGCCCTGGCCATGGAGGAAGAGAGTTCAGTGGAGACGGAGAAGACGGCCGAACCCGGCGCCGTAACCCGCCAGCCCCACGTCATGGCGTGCTACCAGAGCTACCTAGCCCACTACCAGGTAGCGTCCTGTAGACCTCTCTCTGCATGTCTACAGTGTTACTTTGCTCAATGTTATGCCTCCATAAAAGCATTAACTGTATTCATACCGAGCCTGTTTATTTTCACTGCTTTTGTCCAATTAAAACACTCTCTACTCCGCCTCTGCCAGGTCTCAAATTGGTCCGTCAAGCAGCCGACCAATAAGAGGACCTCAAAGTCGTCTCTGCACCGCCCCTTAGATTTGGACACACCCACCAGTGAGGAGAGCGCCGCCTCCTTTGACCAGCTCTCTGTTCCCAGCTTTAAGGTCTTTTGACTAATTACTAACAGTCTTTGTGTGCATGAGGTAATCAGCATGTAAATACTGCAGTTAAACTTCCAGATGTTTGCCTTGGTGTTGGTTGTTAAATGATTTGTTTCCATCCCCAACACACCCAGGACATCGGTTTTAGGGTTTAACGTTATCTTTAACATTACAGGTGATAAGGCAGGGCCTCTCAGCCAGCTCTCTACTGGACAGAGGACTTGAGCTGATGGGAGAGAACAACAGGTATTTAAACCACATTGTTTTCACCCAGTTCATTCTGATGTAGTCTATTTAGAGTAAAATCCTCTAAAGAAAGTATGTATTTGTGTATATTAGTATACTCAACAGCACCCAAAGTATGTATTCCTTCACACTGTCCTTTAAAGTGGCAACTTATGCTGTCTGTTTTATTTTTTATAATATATAATGTTCATCAGAGATGGTGTCTTTGCTCCTCCACAGTACACCATACACCCCACTGGACAAGAGGGCCATGGAGAACACGGATGAGGACACAACGACAGACGACTGGACTCTGGAGCAGCCCTTAGCTCAGACCAGGACCACGGCCATCGTGGAGGTGAAGGGAGCCGTCAACGTGGTGCTCACGCCCCTCGTGGCTGAATCCCTGGACAGGTAGTACCTCTGCTTCATGTAGTTTTTATTTTGAATTTAATTTGATCTGTGTGTGTTCTTCAAAGGGATATTTCAGAAGTTCTTTACCTTGCAAAAAATTGAACTATCCCTTTAAGCCGATGTAATCCCTGTGCACACTGCATCTTGGAACTGAAATTCAGCCGATGGCGCTTCGGAGTTCGAGTCTCGCTCTTGGTTGTCTACCAGTGCGGCTCTTGTTTGCCAAAGGCTAACCATGCTGGCTTTACGGCGGCCTGACGAGCACTCGGCTCTTGGCTGGAGCGCTGTGGAGATGGGTAAACTGTAGCTTGAAGGTTAAAGAGAGGCCAAACTTCAAGTACCGCCATCGTAAATTTGATTACGCTTGGAAAGGGCATTTTTTATACCAGAATCAGTTCTGATGGAACAGTTTTTCAGATGTATTCATAGTTTTATTACGAAGATATTTACAACCCTATGAAATGCTACCGTTTTACAACAATTGTTTACAGCTTTCTGTCTGGTTGGTCCCTTTTTAAGGTACATCGAATCCATGGTCCACTTTGCCAGCATCCGTCATCCTGCAACCATTCTGGATGACCTGCATGGGAAAGTCCTCAACGAAGCCTATCAGATCAGCAAGTCCACTGTCACCGAGTCCGTAAGTCCAACAGTGCACAAAACGGAGCTATGTCGCTCGATGTGTTGATACTGATTCATCATGACGGAGGTTTCGCAATGTTGGTTCTATTGTTAGTCGATTCAAATCGGAGGGAAAGCCGTAATTCCTGCAGAAAATGTGTCGCTCGTTATTTATCAATAGTATAAAATAGGTGTTTCTGTTCTAAATGTTTTAATTTAGAACAGAGTGGCAATGTTTTAAAAGTGGCTTATGTTGCCTGATGAGATGTTTTGGATCTGGATCCACGCAGAGCCAAACAGGCAAGCAGGAGCACAAGCTGTCCAAGACGGAGGGCACGACCCCCGGCTCCCTGAACATCACTCCCGGCCAGACCGACCTGTCCGTCAAACCGGATAATGTGAAAATCAAGGGCCTCCAGGCCAACGTCTCCATCCCCAAGGTAAGAGCCGTGACCCGCAATAATGAGAGGTCAGCCAACTGTGCCCCGACCCAGAGGGGTTCAAGAGCAAGCACAGAATCCTGAGCATCGCTTTACATTTAAACAAAGAACATACAATGTTCAGCAGTACGTCCTATGAAATGTAGCATATACTGCGCCATCAAAGGCATTCTTGTTCTTCAGGTTTTTTTTTTATCCCACTGAATGGAAGAGAGAGTCTTTTTGCACTAGTGAATGGTTTTGTCATTTTTAACTATTTCTATATTGATTTTTCTGTATATCTTCATGTAGAGAATCGCCAAAACAATCTTGCAGTTGGGGGGAAAAATAGCTTCACACAGTATATTAATCGTTTTATTGCTGTATTCATCCCAGTAGAACAGCAATTTGTCTTTTTTATAGAGTTCTTTGTGGGCAACAATTTCATTTATGGCCACAGTATCAGATTTTTTTTAAGTTAGAGAACAATATTTTACACCCAGTGTGGTTGAGTTGTTTATTTGTCGTCTTTTTTTTTTTTTTTTTTCCCCTTTTATTATTCTTGCAGGTCAATCTTTGCCTGCTCCAGGCTTCAGTGGAGGAGGGGTCACCGTCGTGCTCCAGTAAGTGCGTCACACACGTGTCTCTGGTGGCGCTGTGCTTCGACAGGATTGCCACCCAGTTCAGAATGAACAGGTAACGGCTCTCCTCTCTTCCTCTTGTGTCTCTGTGTGGGTGCTATGACAAATATACCAGCTTTTCATCCTTTAAAATGCCATCTGTCACATTGAGTTGAGGTTGCTTGGGATGTCATTTTTTCAAGAGTACTGTTCACTTTAGAACCAATTCAGTACGATGGCAATCTCTAGGAATTTGGGAATAATTCACTTAGATGTTTATTCTTCTATTCATAACTTTATTCTTATTTCCAAAAGTAGTACGCGGCACACGGGCAGCCAAGCTCAAATCCAAACGCACATTTTCGTCCGACTCTCTTTCAGGGGCATCGTGGAGGAGACGCCCAACACCTTGGAACACGGCCGGCCGTCCGTCAATTTGGAGAAGTACGCCTCGGCCACCAAAATGCAGCCTCAGTCCTCGGGCTCGCTGCGCTCCAACGCTGGCATCGAGAAAGGCAAAGAGATCGCCGCCAGGCTCAACGTCCACCGCATCCACAGCCAGCTGAGAGGCCTCGACTCCACAGGTCTTTTCTACGCGCTGCACTAACCTTTTACCTACAACCTCTTTTCTTTTTTTTTGTCTATGCCGTACTAGCTTTCCCTTGACAGTGCGCATAACTTGACCTTCTGTACCAAGCAACATTTTTAACAGGGAACTTTCTTTTTAAAAGTCGTGTTTGTGTTTCTTCTGCTTTCCGTAGACATTGGCACGTGTGCCATCACAGCGATCCCGTTTGAGAAGTCCAAAGTGCTGTTTGGCCTGGAGGAAATGGAGGAGTTTTCCATGGTGGATGAAACCGATGCCCAGGCCTCAGCGGCAGATCTCGGCCGCTTAGCGACGTCTCTGGAGAAATGGGGCTGGATCATGTTTGAATGTGGCATTGAGAACCTCACGGTCAAAGGTAAGAGAAACAAACATTAAATCCCTTATGTTGAGAAAAAATGCGAAGATGAGGTGCATCACGAGGGATGATGAGTGAGCTGATTTGTTGAGTGACACGATACTATTAGGGAATGGTGTTCTGGCAAATGCACCCTGACAGGCTGGCAGCATGTTAGCGGCTTTAAGTTGACCTTTTTTTTCCAAATGGTCTGCAGACTTGTGCTTCTAGGACCAGGTTAAAGGCCTCCAATGCAGTGCTCTGTTGTAGTTTCAAGCAGTTTGGACCATTTTCTGCTGATTTATGTGCATTTGCATGCGTTTGAAATGCCAAGGGAATGGCTGCATATCCACAGGCTTGCGCCAGGGACCAGTTGGTTTTAACTAGCTAGCATGCTGCTACCGGAAGTTAGCTTTTTATAGGGTCTACAGACTTGTGCTTTTAGAATTCTGTTCAGTGCATCCAGGGCAATGATGCTATCAAGTTTCAAGCACTTTAAATATTTCTCTGAGGAGATATGAACCGTTTGAAGGAGTAAAATGTGTGTTTTGGGGGGGTCTTTAAACCACTCCCACGCAGAGATTCTAAGGGCTACAGAGTCACAGCCTACATGGTTGGGCCATATAGGCTGTTAGTGAATGCATTAGTGAATGGATTGCGCTTTGCGTTTGAAGGGGGCCGTCAGTCTGGAGCCATTCTTTACAACTCGTTTGGCGTGATGGGACGCTCGGACACCGGGGGGAAGACGGGCATGTCCAAGTCCAACGGTTCCACCGGCTCTCAGACGGGCAGCGGTTACAGCACTGACGTCTCCGATGACAACCTGCCACATGATACGATCAGCCCCGCCTCTGATGCCAATGAGAACTCCGACTCGGACGACCAGGTGAGAAATGTTGAGTGTGAAGTGGCAAAAAATAATAAAAAAGGATTCAAGTTAAAAAAACAAACTAGGTTGGAACCGACGTCAAACCTGCGTTGACCCTCCTCGAACTCAACATTTTTACCGTGACATTTGAGTGTCGCAGTCTGATATTCATGAGGCCGACAAACGCACGGAAAGCTTTTCGTGCTCTGCTGGCGTTGACCTCAAACTTTCACTTCTGTCAGGACATAATTCATTCTCTTTGAGCCGATTTCTTTTTCAATTTATCTGGAGCTGTAGGCTTACAACATAACTTGGCAAGCTCACACGCTCTTAAATGTCACAGAAGGTGTATGTGAACATGCCAACAGAGAATCAAAGCACTGATCTGAAGTGAGATGCGCACGTACGGCCCCGGCTCGTTTAAAAATTGTGCAGTATTCATCTGTATTTTTTCTTTCTTCCATATGTTCTGCATTTCTACATTTTTATTTGATCAGATATCACTGCCTATTGCCAGCCTTTTCAATTCAGATTTCAGTAATTGTCTCGCTCACGCTGAATTAGTTCGCTAAGACTGGTTCAGATGTGTATAAAAGACATTTATTCAAAATAAATAAGTGCGGAAAAAAACGATTAAAGTCACCGAACTGGGTCAAAAGCCGTAATCATTCACGGAGACAAGCGGCAGTGAATCTGTTGCAAAAGCTGCAACACTGAAGCTCAGTTCCACTAAATCCTTGCGTTCTCTGTGCGCTCCATAGGATGAAGGAGTGGAGTCGGACGACCTGAAGAAGGACCTCCCCCTCATGCCCCCGCCGCCTGACTCCAGCAGCATGAAGCTGACCATCAGGGAGATCTGGTTCAGCTTTGCTGCGCCCACTAACGTGCGTTCACCTTCACAGGCCATCTCCAGGTACGACTCCCGACGCAGAGTACGGAAGCTCTTTACGCAAATGCCTTCACACGCAGTAAGTCCTGGCTCCTCAATGGTGGAATGAGCTCCCCATTGAAATCAGGACAGCAGAGAGTCTCGACAGTTTCCGTCGCAAACTAAAAACACATCTTTTTCCACTACACCTTGAATAAGGAAGGTAGCGCCGTAGTAGCACTTTAGTAGCACTTAGATGGTACTTACTAATAGCACTTTGTAGTTTAACTTTATTGAAATTATTCTTTTCTTGATTCTTGTTGTTCTGAGTTTGTACTCATGGTGGAATTGCACTTATTGTAAGTCGCTTTGGATAAAAGCATCAGCTAAATGTAATGTGTGTCCCCTGGCAACTGTTTGCATCAACAACGTTGCTGCTGATGCAAACCTGTCTGGCTCAATAGGTCGGGTACATTCTGAGCTTTGTAGTGAGGGTCAACTAACCGACACATAATCTCGTGTCTGCAGTTGAGAATAAAGGGACAGAAAGCAATTCTTAAACAAACTTGTGTGATTAAAAACATGGCAAAAGTTGTTAACATCACTGATGACAAATTACATTAGCTGAAACGGGAGAAACAAAAAAGTGATCAAAGTTCCTCTGACTCTCTGTTGTGTTTACAGGCAGTTAAATCTGCTCAGCACAGCCACACCCGCCATTGGAGCCTGGTTGGTCCCCATCGACCAGCTCAAATCTTCACTCCGTAAGCTGACCATGGAGGGCACCCTGCGCGTGTGCGCCGTGATGGGCTGCATCATGACCGAAGCGCTTGAGGTCAGCAATGCACCCGTAGACCCGGACAAATGCACACACACATATATAAAGGATATATATATATATATCCTCTGATTGCATTAAAGAATCAGCATTAGTTTCTTTCTTTGATCAAACCAGTTCCATGGAACGCCTAGTTTTACTCAATATTCATGTGCACTAGTTTTACGCTTTTAATTTGTTGTCATTCCCCGACAGAAAAAGAGCATCCACATCCCCATCCGGAGCAAGTACAACCGTGTGACTAAACGGGCTCGCTACCTGCATGAGAATCCCTCCTGCATGCTCTGTAACATCCTGCACCGCTACCTGCAGCAGGCCGACTACTCCGTCATCGAGGAGGCGACCATGGTGAGTGCCGGGCGTCTCGACTCTCTCTCTCTTTGCCGTCTCTCCGCATTTCCTTAATTGACTGATATAATGGATACGGCCCCTTTTGGAGTCAGGTTTACACAAAATAACCAGCAATTATTTGAAGTGGTCTCAAGTGCTCTTGGCCCGGCTTCGCTGTTTTAATGAATCCCTCACCGGTGGCACTGATCCCATTATTTTATCGTCTCCTTGTCCGTCCCAGAATGACGGGGTTCCAGCCCTTGTGACTCTAAAGAAGGGCCTGGTCGCTTTGGCCCGACAGTGGATGAAATTTATCGTGGTCACCCAGGGCTTCAAAGCCATCGGTCTGATGAGGCCCAATCAGCTCGCGAAACCCAAGGAGCCCCAGCAGAGCCTGGGCGAGACCATCTTGGGCCTGGACAACGGCGCCGCGCTGCAGAGCGACACCAGCGCCGACGGAGCGGAATTTGAATTCGACGCAGGTGGGAACTCGCAGCTTTCGATGCGCTAACCGCCATTTTGACCCAACAGCATCTGTGAGATGGTTTGCACAGATGGACCGTCGAATCTCCTGACCTCAACTTCTGTGTTTTGCGCGGATATAAGTAGAGTGTTATCACGATTTTCGACACGCGTGATGTAGTCTTCACACTTTTTTTTTTTTTTCATTTTGCAGCGTTCATACGGTCCTTCTATGAGTTTTATATGATGTTATTTTTGTGAAGCCACAGTGAGTGAACACACCATGCTGCTGGAGGGAGCATGCAGTCGACCTCCGCCCAAGGAAGCGAACTCTGGTCCTGTGAGCGGAGTGGAGATCATGAGGAAACTGTCCAAGTCGCATGCGCACAACGAGTCTGCACTCAGGATAAAGGTACAGCTGTGAGCGCTCGTGTCTCTTTGTGTCCCAGTTATCTGTTGTGTAGGCTCTTACACATTTACACATTTCAAGGGCACCGAATGACATTATTCCCATTACATTGTGGATTAATCTGCAATTCTTTTTTAAGTCCCCAGAGCCCTTTATGATGTCTTTTTGAAAGCCTTGTTTTGTCAAAACAGCTGGAAAAACCTGAAGATGTGCAGTTTTGCATCTTAGAGGATTAAGAAAAAAGAAATATATACACATTACTGGAAAGCATTTGTTTATGGGGAATGCAAAAATTAACATAAGATATGCAGTCGACAAGTTCTTTGAGCCGATGCCTGATGGGAGGGCATGACATATTTCTACCATAGAGAATGTGTGAATTAGGCAGAGATCAAACATTTTTATTTAATTATTTGGGAAATTACCCAATTAACGTATTACTCCTTTTCCAAAATGTTCCCAAATCCAATGTATTAAGGTTCCTTTGTGAGCAAGAGAATTCTTCTCTTGCTTTCTTTGCTCCTCACCTGTTAAACAAGCTCCCTAAGGTTTATTGATAATTTTATTATCACATTATTACCACCGCTTTCTTAATTAATATGTTGTTTTGAACCTGTAGCTTTGTTATTTGCGATCTTTTGCTTTTAGTTTTTGTCGGTCCTGTTTAGAACATGTGGTAGTGATGCACGAGGTGCCTGTTAAGTCATAAACACAGGAGAGAAAACAATTTAGATCAAATTTAGGAAGTGGATCCCCAGAATGTTTCAACAGCCTCTCAGGGCTGCTGTACCACAAACGCACTCAACCAAAAACAGGAAAGTCTAAATGATTAGTTGATTGATTACATTACATTTCATTTCATTTAGCTGACGCTTTTATCCAAAGCGACTTACAATAAGTGCATTCAACCATGAGGACAAACTCAGAACAACAAGAATCAAGAAAGTACAATTTCAATAAAGTTAAACTCCAAAGTGCTGTCAGTATGTGCCATCTAAGTGCTACTAAAGTGCTACTTGATTAGTCGAAGGACAGGAAATGAATCAATTACTTTTAAATACAATAATTTTCATTTTTATAGCATGAATTAAAATGTTGAATCAACCAATCGATGAAATAATCCTCATTAGTCGCAGCCCAAATGAACACCAGTTAGTACTGTACACTAAGGGACGTCTCAGGACGAGGCTGTCCTGACTGTGGTGGGAAGGTGAGTCGACTGCCGTTCCTTTTTTGAAATATGAAAGAGCCACAGGCGCCAACATCATCTGTGCGTTTTGCCGTACGCAGGGCTCCCATCCGTACCAGTCGCTGAGCTACACCAGCGGCGACACGGCGGCCGACTCGCCCGCCCACGTCAGCCGCGCCTGCCTGCCAGCCAAGGACAGCCCCAGGAAGGAGAGCCTCCTGAGTAATCTGACGGGCAGCTTTCGGAGTCTGCACAACCTGCTGGAGGGCATGCCCCAGAGGAACGAGGCGCCTGCCGCCGCCGCCGCCGCGGCCAAGAGCGGCTCCCTCACTCGCACAGGTACCACCGCTAAAAGGACGTGGAAGGTTCTGGTTACTGCGGAGTGGCCTTCACTTGAGCACAGTGTGTGAGCGTCTCCTTGTCATTGTTGCTGCAAGACTGACCTCTACCGTCCAGTAATGTGAACGCAACCAAACCCAAAATAGATCCCCAGCCTGGTCCCTCCTGGAGGCCCGCGGCGAACCATTATGCAGAGTCAGTCTGCCATGAGTTATTTACCTGCTCTCACACTCTCAACAACCCCTCCTGGCGCCACATTTTAAATGGACATAAACCACACGTTCCTCGATGATGGAAATGATCCGTGAACAGCAGTCTGTGCTATGCATCCATATCCATGTGTGTATATATGTATATATATATATACACATATGCATATACATGCATGTTCCATGATGTAATGTGCTCTCTCAATCCCTTTCTTTTGGCGCTCAGGAAACAGTTTAGGCGCAGACATGCTGACCGAGCACCCGCTGCTGTCGGAGCCGTCCTCAGTCAGCTTTTACAACTGGATGTCCAACGCTGTGGGCAACCGGACGGGGGCCGTGACCCAGGACTCCCCCGTCAACCGGTCCCAGCACAACAGCCTGCAGACAGGTCAGACATCATCTGCCTCGTGGGGGTGTTTTCCATTTGTCAAATACTAATCGTATGTTTATAAAAAAGCCCTTCTACTAATCCGAATATCCCTTTTTATATGTCAGTGTTTATCTGCTGACTGATAATATCTGTGGAACCTTGAGACGCACAGTATTTGTTTCTTTCATGAGTAGATGTTGTGGAGTAATGCTGTTCAAATCACCTCCACGTTTCACTTTGTACAGTAGCTTTGACGGGACAGGATCCCTTTAATGTTGCCGATTCACTAGACCCACTGGATTCCCCTGGCAACCATTACCAGTACCAACCGCTGCCGACGGTTCACAGTCCAGAAGGAGGTCAGGGGCTGTTGCCCAGTGTTGTGCTGATGACGGTGATGACCTAGTTAGCCAGCTAGCAGCTGGTTTGTCCCCCTTTTTGTTAGCTCAATAGTCTCCTTGTGCTCTGCGTGAATCCAACCCACAGAAACACCTGGAAACAGGTGTGTTGTTGGTAAATAAAACAAAAATGACCTTTTATTGATGCTGGAGGGCACTTGTTTAGATATAGAGTCAACAATTAATACTGTGTCGATCTCACAGCAGTTTGAGCAAACGACGTAAACCTCAATTTATAGCTTTAGCTGATTCTGAAATTACAGACGGCACTTCTTCCTTTCCCGCCACCATTACACACTCTGCTCCTCTGCACTCCCACTCATCTTCTGCGGCTACATCCACGCTCAAAGGCCGTACCGACGGAAAGCAGTTCTGAAACGCACGCCTGATAACGTGTATCACATGACCTCCCACTTTATACAGGCACGCAAGTGCCAGTGTAAACAGGAAGCAGATCGACTACTTGGTTGGTTGCTCAGTTGCAAAGAAATATTACGGGGGAAGAACGACAGTGGCAAATTAAATCCAAATTGCTTTAATGGTAGCTCGCCTCCTGCTCGTGTCGGCAGCTGTTGTGTGAAATGTTTAACTACACAACAGCTGATGGCATCGACAACAAGGTCGGCAACAGCTGTATTATGTTATCTATGTTGAAATGATCACTGACATTCAAGGCTGATGTCGTTTGTTTTTCCCCAGAAAAGGTTCACGTAAAGGAGGTGTGACAAATCAGGGCGGGACATTCTCTGTTTCCGCACATGCAAAACAGACTAAAACGGGGTAATAGTTTCCAAAAGTCTCCGTTTTAAGTGGGGTCTAAAAAGCTGGATTAGTGTGGACGCTTGGCGTGAGAGTAGTATTTGTATTTACTTTGAAAAGGTACAAGCAGAACACGTCTGATTGTTATCGTCGTGCTGGATTTCAAGACTATAAAGCTTTTTCCTTATGTCCCCTCGCCCAGGTATCAGTCAGCGACGGCACAGCAATTTAGCCGCGGCAGCTCCTCACAGACGGGATGTGATGCGGCTCTTTAGGGTTCCAAATCGCGCATAAAACGGCCATAAAGTTCCTCTTAACGCTCCCCCGCGATGTTCCATTTAATTCGCTCCGAACATCTTTTGCGGAGAGGAAGTGGAGTGTTTCCCCCTGCGGTACTCTACTCGCTCGCTGCAGCTTATATTTACATGTCCATTATCGTGGTGCTGCTTCTCTGCTCGCATGCTCTGGCGTGCACGTCATCCTGCAGAAATAAACCTCTCCTCCACACCCCAACAGGTGGCACGTGTAACCTGCCCACCATCCCCTCCGCATCGGACTTCAACACCGTGCTGTCCAGCGACCAGAACACCCTGGACGGGACCCCCTCCCAGCACTCCCAGCACAGCACCAGCCAGGACGAAATGGCCTACATTGAGGAAGGCAACCAGTGCCCCGCTGCCGTTCAGCTGGCCGACGCTCAGGTGCCGTGGACCTGTCCGCCTTTCTTTGTCATTTGTTATGTGTCTAAACCTCCCTGAGGCAGGCAATTAACAGAGAAAGGAATCCCTGTCTGAGTGGCGGATTAAACAGTAAATGCGCCTGGTTGATTTGTATTTACAAGTACTATAAGTTGGCCTTGATTCTTGTTTTTCGGCGTGGGCGTTGCAAACTCTTTTTCCGCGGGGCTCCGACAGCTGTCTTCATTTTTGTGCCTCTGTGTCTGTTTCCCACCCTCAGGTCGTTTTCAAGCCTCTGCTGAGCTACACGGGCATCCAGGCCCAAGACGCCACTCCTCTTAGTTACAAGATGTATTTTGGAGAGCACTTGTCTTTTTCTGGCAACCTGGAGTGTCTCCGAGCAGACATCGTCGACTCGGACACCTCCAAAGAGCGGAAGAACAAAAGATCCAGGAGGTGAGATATAGCGCAGCGTGATTGAGAGGTTCATTCCTTTCTGTTATTTTAGTTTAGTGTAGAATGTCGGCTTAACGCAGACGCAACCCTCCGCCTCTAGACAAGGCCTGGTGAACCTCCCTCCGCTGGAGTTCAAGCCGGCGCTGCTGATCGAGACGTTCAGCCTGAACGCCGTGGTGATGGAAAAGTCGACCAGCGCTCCGCAGGGCCCCACCGCCGCCCCGCTGTCCTTCCACGACCTCAACCGGCGCCACTACAACACGTTCCACTGCGACTTCACCACAGCCTGCCAGGCCATCAGCCAGCGCGTGGACATGGCCCTGGTGCGCCTCATCCACCAGTTCAGCACCATGATCGACGACATCAAGGCCACGCAGACGGACATCAAGCTGAGCCGCTACACCGCCGGCTCGGCCTCCCCGACGCCCACCTTCAAGGCCCGGCCGTACCGCCACTTCCGGTCCTCCGACTTCAGCCGCAGCTCCCGGGGAAGCCTCAACGGGGCGGGGCGCAGCGGGACCCAAACCCTGAAGAGCAAGAGAGGGGTGGGCGGAGGAGGTGGAGGAGGAGCCGGCATGGCCGGGGGGTTGCCACCGAACGGGCCTCCGTCAGCCATGGACACGCTGGGGAGAAGGGAGCCCCGAGGACGCACCTCCCTCGGGCGATCGGAGAGACGTACCTCTAAGGTAACAGAGAGATTTGAGTCTATATATTTAGAGAAGTGATGTTAAAAGATGATTTAAAATCGTGATATGGCATCGCAAAGCAACGTAGACGTCCAACCTCGACAGCGTACACTCTTTAAACGGGTCAAGTTTGATTTCTGCAAGCGGAGAAAAAAGAAAATTGGATACCATGTTTATGTTTTCATATTTGAAAAGGCCGCAATGGATTTGAGGGTTTACACACATTTCAAAGTCCAGAAAGCATTTCTCAGACCCTTTTTAAAATATGATCAGTAAATCACAAAATTAATTTTCTACACACAAACTCTAGAGGGAGCCAGAAGATAATAAGATTTTCTCCGAACCGGCACCGTTCAGAGAAACACAGTATCAGATGTTGGTGACCAAAGTATTTTTTTCAGTCTCTAGTTTTCAGACAAAACTTTAAAAATAATATATTGTAGAATCTTCTCTATAAACCTGCCTCGCTTGATTGATTTGATATATTCACACCAGAGCATTATATTAGTTTGACAGTTTAAACATGTGCTGCACAGACTGCCACAAATGAGCCAGAGCTTCTGGAAGTAACGCAGTTACCTCAGAAATAACGTTCCTGTTTACCGAAGGCACTGTCACGAGTCGATGATGTCATCTCAGAGATCTCATTCTCCGTCTGTCGTGACGGCCTCCAGGCTCGTAACCTACTCCGTTCCAGTAAACGGCAGGGCAACAGCAGAATATCAGTTTACTTACCCACGATGCTCGTTGTGACATCTCCATTCGTTCCGCCTACAGGTGTCGAGGAAGGGCTCCCGTGACGTGGCGGACCACATGGCCATCCAGATGGACGACTCGGACTCCATCACGGTGTCCGAGCAGAGCGAGCCGTCGGCGGAATGCTGGCAGAACATGTACAAGCTGCTCAACTTCTACTCGCTCATCTCCGATCCCACTGGCATCCTGGAGAAAAACTCCCCAGAGAACTGTCTCTCAGGTGGGAATCGGCTTCCAGCAGTCACCCAGTTCCTAATTTCCTGTCTTCATTCCACCCATGCATTTCCGATCCGCTTCACTTTGCACACATTAGGTGTTTGAAGGCATTGCTTACTGTACGTTTCCTTTGCTGATTTCCCTTCTTCCCTTTTTTCCCCTCCATCTACACCCTCTGCTGTCTTTGCATCTTCACGGTTTCATGACTGCTTCATTGGCTAGACTCTCAAATTACTTTTTTTATACATTGCTTGTATCGATGTTCGATTTTTCATTCATATTTGTACTGCATACATGACACGTTTTCTCATTAATTC
This sequence comes from Taurulus bubalis, assembly GCF_910589615.1. Taxonomy (NCBI): domain Eukaryota; kingdom Metazoa; phylum Chordata; class Actinopteri; order Perciformes; family Cottidae; genus Taurulus; species Taurulus bubalis. Next base: position 31,908,396 of record NC_136592.1, on the reverse strand, counting down.
GCATGTATCCTACCGAAGGGAAAAAATATTTTATTTTATGAATACTTGCTGTAAGTCATCACCATTGACAGTGCGCTTATAATACTGTACCGATCTGTTTCTCTACTTTATATTTGCTCTATAAATTAAGCATTTCTATATTAATTGATCCTGTAATATTACAGGATCAGTTCATTGCGGTGCATTTTCGGCTGCTGGTCTGTTCTCTCTCTGTTCGCCTATCTAGCGAATCTAGCCAGAACCATACTGATAATCGACTTTAAACAATATGAATGACACGCACACTTTTGATCTTCTCCTGGAGTTTCATTCCCCTCCATCACATTTCCAAAATCCATTAGAAACAGACCAGCGCGAGCAGAAACACACAGACGTCTAATGTGAGCCCGGCGTTTATGTTTTGCTGCTGTTGTGACCCACCGTTCCTCTGAGGCGTTCACTGAGTGTGAGAGTAGCTCGTAGTGGTGGGGCAGTGTTTCCGCAGAAGCCACCTTGATGCAATGACAGAATGAGTTCCTTCAGGGACTAAAAAACCCTCTCTGTTCCGCAGAAGGCGGACGTCGGCCCTCGGAGCCCCTCTGTAAGGTGATCTTTGAGAACGAGCAGCAGGACCCCTCCACTACGCCCAACAAGCCCGCCGGCGGGCGGCGGCGCAGCCTGGTAAGCTCCGAGCCGCAGCACGTCACGCTCATCGTGTTCGGCATCGGCATGGTGAACCGCACCCACCTGGAGGCCGACATCGGTGGGCTGACCATGGAGGCCGAGCTGAAGAAGATCCACGGAAGCTTCACCCTGAAGGAGAAGATGAAAGGTGAGGCCGAGACGACCTCACCGGCCACTCAAGGCAAAACAGTTCCTGCTACTACTGACCTTTGTTCAAAGTTTGCTCCGTTTGATGTAATGTTTATTTTTCGGCAGATATCCTGCACCAGAAAATGACTGAGACGTGTGCATCAGCTCACATAGGAGGGGTAAACATTGTTCTCCTGGAGGGCATAACTCCTGACATCCAGTACGTACAAAAGCTTTCTAACTTCTGCTTATTAGAGGAGTGATTTTAACTCTTATTAAATAATCTTCATATTAAAATGAATAATAATGTCTCATCTTTAAAGAAAGTATGTGAATAGCATATTGATCCTAACCCTTGCTGTTTTAATGTAATAATTTGTACCATTTAATTGTAGATAATAATGTTTGGTTTTATTCAATGTTCTTATGATTTTTGTGCAATCCAAGAGAACAACGAACTGTGGTCTCAAAGATCCAGAACTTGTGCCATCTTCACCAAAATGGATGTTGACCTATTTTTTATTTTTAAGACGCTCATTGATATCGAAATTGCGATACAAGAACACCGCAGCAGAACTCGCACGTCGATAATTTAGTGTCAAGTACCTTTTGTAAAATCCTTGAGTTTAAACTAAAAACACTCGGATGCAGTGTTTTCCTTAAGCGATGGGCGCTCGGCGGGAGCCAATTACTGACTCATTTCCAGCCGGGGGGGTGATTACTAACAGAGGTTTTTGTTTTCACTGCAAGCAATTTCCTCAAACCATAACCACCCTAATCAGGTTTCAAGGCTTGTAGTCATGCATTGAAACAGACTGATGCGTCTCCGCGCTGCTTTGATTCAGTTTAGAACTTCTGCTGCGGCTTCAATAAGAAACTATTTAACACAGCCGAGATGTAATCCTCTTTCTTCCTACTGTCTGCTCTGAGCTGCACTTGTTTGAATCTGTGGAGGCCACACAAGTTGGCTCTTTGTAGTTGCTACTCGTGTATGAAATGCAGATGCAAGTCAGAATGACTGGAGTGCCACTGGCATCTTTTCTTTCCTTGCTTTGCTTCAAATGAACTCGGTTTGCACACAAAGACAATTAATTAAGGCTCCAGTGGGTCACAGTTAACGCAGTGTGCCATGTCAGCTGTTGCTTTGAGATGTTTTCTTCCAGACGGTTCTCTAGTTTTCCTTGATGGCTTAGTTTATTCTCATTTTGAGCTACTTTATTAATCCAGAGCCTTGTGCAATCAAAACCAAAAAAAAGGGCACATGAGCGTCACGATTTAGCTTTGAATGACTCCTCAATGTTCTTGCTTGTGTCTTTTTTTTTACCTTATGGTGTCTCAGAACTGTTTCACACTTTCTTCTGCTCTTCTTCTTCCTCCTCCTCCTCCTCCCCTTTTCCTTACATTTCTTGGCTTTCTCTTCCAACCACTTTCATAGACTGGAGGATTTCCCAACATCTCCTACCAGCACAGCTAAACAAGAGTTTCTGTATGTTATTGCATTAGTGAATCCCCACAAAAAAAAAAAATACACACACACACACACAGCTGTCCGATTGGGCATCCTTCATGTGTCCGTCATCCGTGTATTTGTTTACAGCGGTTTCTCAGGACTCCGCTTGCTCGGATGTTAACTGTTTGTGTTCATGAAAGCAGAATGTATTCATTCAGGTGCCAAAATATTGAAATACCTTCACCTGATATTTCAACATTTCAGTCGAGTATCACATTCATAAGGCATCTAAGATGGGAGACAATAAAGTATCCGATACAACAGTCAGGACAAATGTCCTTGCATTCAACCTCCGTAGTGTTGAATTCATTGCCTCCTTCATTCACAGTGGAACGTGTGTCACCGTTATGATTGCTCATTCCACCTGTGCCCAGGTAGCTGATTGCCGTCCCGTATCTGCATGGTCTTTCACCGTTTGATGTCCTCTCAAGTTGTCCCACTTCAGCTTGCACGTCCGCCCACTTGTCCGCGTCGTTGCCCCTGCAAATGCGCCGCCTCGCCGCTCATTCCAGTTCGCTCTTGTGTTCCAGGACGGTGGTCAAATGCAACATCGCCAAGTCGCAGGCCCTGTACAGCGCCCAGCGAGGCCTGAAGACCAACAACGCGGCCGTCTTCAAGGTGGGCGCCATCATGATCAACATCCCCCAACACCCGGCGACTCTGCACAGCATGATGGTCCGCAGCTCCCACCAGCTCTCCAAACAAATCTCTGACCTCATCCGCCAGCCCTCCAATGTGTATGTGCCCTTCATTTATCTTGCCTTTGAACCCTCGTTTAAAAAACACAAACGGGGACACAAATATCGATATAGATTTTTATACACTGCTGCGCTCCATAATACGGCAGCAATGCCTCTCATGGAAACCAGGAAAATATGATGTATTTGGGCAAAGATGAAAGAATTTGATAATTGGTTTTATGCTCTGACCGTGGGATCAAATTGGGGTTTCATCGGGGAAACATTTGTCCTGATGGGTCCGAGTGTCTTTATTTAGGCCACGCAGTTTATTAGAGGCGTGTGAAAGCTGAAGTTTGAACTTCTAAATTAGAAAAGAAACTCCCAACCTTGTCAGAAAGTACGGCATATGCAGCAACACAGCCGGAGTAATTGAAAAATTAAAAAGTCCAAAATGTACCCAGTGATGCTCAAGTGGCTCGTTTATAGCATTTAAAAGTAATGAGAAACTGACATTTAAAATGTTGTACACCTGAAACTATATTTAAAATCCCAAATGAATCGGTCGTGCAGCACACTAATGCCATTAGATCGCAATCTACATTTAATAAGATCCTCATAAGAAGTCTTTCATCTCCATAAGTGACAGGTCACTGCAGCAAATCCTCACTGTTGCCTGTTAACGGCTTTCAAAGCCGGGGTGTGTGGTCTGTTTCCATGGTAATATTCTGAATTATGTTAATATATTTATAGGCTTGTAGGTGTGCTTGGGATATTAAGCAACTTTTCTATAATTTGATGTTCACAGCAATATGAGCCAGTATCTGCGAGGCTCTCCTTAATAACGCACACACACACATACACATACATAATATACAAATAATAGTAGTAATGTTTCAGTGTGTCTCAGTGTTTACCCCGATACATTTTGGGCTCTCATTTGATGGCAAATCTAAAACACTGCATGCCAAATCCAGCCCAGCCGTTAACAAGGCAACAGACGGAACGTGGCTTATAATTTGTGAAAAATATCTAGGATTAAAGGGCAAATTTTAGGAGAAACAAACTCCCAAATCGAGGAGAGCAACACGAGGAAATGGGAGGTGCCGAGTGCAAAACCGTGGTAACGCCTCTTGCTTTTGTTACGTCTAAATCAGGGTTCTCATGGTAAAGATGGCCTCTGAGAGGATCGATGGTCCTGAAACATACATATACGGGTTTTCTTTCATGTTCTGTCCGTGCTATTTCCTGAGCATAATGCTGACATCGGCATGGATTCAGCTTCATCCTCATTTTAGAACGGTTTCGCGTTTTATTTTCCCCGACGCTGTGCCGTCATGTGTTTCTGCAGTGTTTTTGAAGGTGGAGTTCATGGTGTGAGGAAGTTTATCCAAATTTGCAAAGTGAGCCGATGTGGTTCCTTGTTAAAATATATATATATATTATAATAAATTCCTCAGAATCTCAGGAAATAGCTGTGTGTTGTTCTCGTCAATGTGTTTTTTCTGTTAATTTACTTTCATCTCAAAGAATATGCATGTTTGTTGCCAAAATAATACCCCCGGCTCCGTATGACCATAATATGTCATCTCCCCCCCCTTACAGTCAACCTCCTACTAGGGAGGACACCCCAACACCGCAACCCTCGGAAAAAGCCTCCAGCATCAATCAGACCCCCATAGAAGCCAACGAGTTCCCTCAGCTCCCCGAGGGCCTGGAGAAGAAGCCCATCGTCCTCAAGTTCAGCGCCATGATCGATGGCATCACCATCGGGGCCGCCCTGCTGCCCTCGCTGAAAGCGGAGTACAAAATGGGCCGCATGAAGAGCCATGGCATGACAGGTGTGTGTGTGTGTGTGTGTGTGTGTGTGTGTGTGTGTGTGTGTGTGTGTGTGTGTGTGTGTGTGTGTGTGTGTGTGTAAGAGAGGAGATCTGATATTGATTTTGCACAATGATGTAAACTAATTAGAGAACAAAGACTTTTCCCTTGACAGATTACGACCACCTGTACTGTGAAAAGACGGATTTCACATTTTATGTTTTCCTTCTAGTTCTGGAAGTAGTCTTGTTTTACAGGTGTTGATATCAACGCTGAGGCATGCCCAGAATAAGTAATAACAATGAAGCTTTTATTGTTTTTTTGTTTGTTTAGGGGCTCAAACGAGTTTCACCTTTGAGTTGCCAAACCACAAGCTCTGCTTCCAGTCCAAAGTGTCCCCGGTGGACATGTCCACCATGCCGCCATCAGCCAGCCTCACCCTGCCGCCAGTCACCATGTCCGGAGAGTACATCATGGAGGACCACGAGGGCCACTCGGACCAGGGCCGGGTGCCGGACGACTTCCCGGCAAAGCAAGGGAACTACCTCCAGGGCAACTACCTGCGCTGTGTGGCCGAGGTAAGAGGCGCCCCGATGGGGACGATGCCTAAAAGATAAGCAGACACAGAGCGGAGCGGCCCGACGCAGCTCTTTAACGCAGCTCTTTAACGCAGCTCTTTAACGCAGCTCTTTAACGCAGCTCTTTAACGCGCCCTCACTTGTCTTCTGATGTGCAGATCGGTTCATTTGAGCACAACCTGACCACAGACCTGCTCAACCACCTGGTCTTCCTGCAAAAGGTTTTCATGAAGGAGGTCAACGAGGTCATTCAGAAGGTCTCAGGTACTGCCCCTAAGACCAACACGCGCTTTTACATTTCTAGTGCAAACTTCACCTCATCCTCATATTGTAAGAAAACAAAACCTGCACACAACTATATCCTTTTCCTTTGCTACTGTAATGGCCCAGTTTTTGTTCTCTCGGATCAATAAAGTTAATCTAATCCTACATTTCTGACGGTTCCCAGCAGTATTCTGTAGCCTACTGCTGCTCCTTAAGTCAATGAAAAATATTGTTTTCCACACAAAACAACACCCAAGGCACTAGAGCCCTGTTCATGTCCACAACAGTATTGATCGTCAGTTTTTTTAAATTATATATACTCTCTAAGCTTGATTGATATAATGGCCCAGGAGAGAGAGAAACTGTGAGTTTTACACCATTTTATAGCAAAAGATAATGACAATGGTGTGTGGTAGATATTCACATTAGGGGTTTTTCAGCTCTGGGACACTTCAGGCACATATCAGAGCTGGCACAGAGACACATAACCCCAGTTCATTACAGGTGATGCAGCACTACCATGTGGGCCTGTGAGGTTGACTTGTGTTCTCTCTGTGCAGGAGGAGAGCAACCCATCCCACTGTGGAACGAGCCGGACTTCTCAACAGATGCAGAAAAGCCCAAAATCCTGCTTTATTCTCTCAGCCTCATGTTCAAGGTACGTCGTGTTCGCTTTCTGTCTGTCACAGTGGCCGAAGCCAGAATAAAAACCAGTAAACGGTTCCTTTCCAGCGTTAAGCTTTGAGGAATTTCTCGAACGCCGCTTTCTTGATTTACACAGGGAATCCAGATGACCGCCACCACTCCTTCCATGCGAGCCGTGCGCTTTGAGACGGGCCTCATCGAGCTGGAGCTATCCAACAGGATCCAGTGCAAGGCTCAGCCCGGGGGCAGCAGCAGTTACCTGAAGCTGTTTGGAAAATGTCAAGTAGATCTCCATCTGGCTCTTGGGCAGATAGTCAAGCACCAGGTACAGGTCGGGCCTCGCGATAATGAAAGCGCTGTCTGGAGTCGGCTTGAAGACGATCGTAGACCGCCATGTGACGCCCTTTCTCCCTTTTTTTTTGCTTTACAGGTGTACGAAGAGGCCGGCTCAGACTTCCACCAGGTGGCGTATTTCCGAACACGGATCGGTCTGCGCAACGCTCTGCAGGAGGAGATCAGTGGCTCCTCGGACAAGGAGGCCGTCCTCATCACGCTCCACAGGCCAATTGTTTTCGCCCAGCCGGTGGCATTTGACAGAGGTACAGTTCACCTTTTCCCCCGCGTCGCAAATGTCAAGGCTTTTCCTGTGTACCTTAACAAAACATGTTCTGGTTAGTGGCTGGTATTGTTTTCACCTTGTGGGTCTGTATTTGTCATTTTGGCAGTCGCCATCTTGGCTTTTTGCTACCAGTAAACGGAAGTGACCACATTGGGAACGTAGTGACGCCGTATACCACACTGGTAGCGGAAGCCACCTGTCAATCACAAGATAGCCCGCCCTAAAGCACACACTTTTTTCTTCTTTCTTTTGCAACGATTGGTAACGAATGTACACATTTTCTATTAATGTTGTTTATTGACACTTACGACATCATCAACATTGCGGGTTATAAGACTGCTCACAGTGTCCTTAAGTATTCAACCCACTCAAAGCTGCTTGAAAAAGAAAAGCTCTGTAATGGACCACTGATGTCTCAAAAGCCAATGTGTTCAGGATGTTAATGCTGAGTTCTTTCTCCCCGCCCGCATGCCCTCCTGCAGCTGTGCTCTTCTGGCTGAATTACAAAGCCGCGTACGATAACTGGAACGAGCAGCGCTTGGCCCTCAACAAGGACATCCACATGGCCACCAAAGAGGTGGTGGACAAGCTGCCGGGCATCCAGCAGACCTCAGCCCAGGCCTTCAGCACCCTCTTCCTGCAACTGACCGTCCACGACCTGGGCATCTGCCTGCCCATCACCAACACATCCCAGGTAACCTGCCCCGCTTGGTTCGGGTCTTCCATAGTCAACATTGTAGAACTGTACTTTTTTTACATATTTACTTCTAGACGTCGATGTCAAAGTGCATATATTGAAGTTGCTCTGCAATCTGTTGGCTTCAAGGTCATTCTGTTAAAGATGTTCACATTTACATATGCAGTCATGTTTAATACAAACTCTCACAGGTTTTAGCATCTTCGATTGGCATTAAAATACCACGGTTGCATTTTTAGAAGAAGCCACAGTTTGCAGATGTGTTGGAGCGTATAAATATGCACATAAGTTTAAGTGTTGTCTGTAGTAAAAGCACACTTATTAAGATTCCTCTTCCAACTTTAAAAAATGCAAAACATTTCCCCTCTTATTTAAAACGGAAATTATTATCATCATCTCCATCCGCTCTTGCCAACATCAACTGTACCAGTGTTCATGACGTGGATTTTGCTGTTTATTAATAACCTTTAAAACACAATTGAATTTTGTTCTTTACTTTCATAAAAGACCAATTCCTCTGTTACCAGCTTTGATATCAGTGTTTCCCCTACCGAAGTTGTTAGTGGGCGGACCGTCCATCACTCTGCCCCACAAACACACATTCATTCCCCTCAACAACCTCTATAATGTACACTTTCAATGCAACGCAAGCAACCGCTAACACGAGACACACCTATACAGCAATAAATGGCAACGTGAGTGTGCAACAAGTTTTTTTTACTGTTCAATAGAGTTGGTTAAATGTGCTCTTTGTTCATTCATTCATACCTTCTTCACATTTCATGTATACGGTACATGAAGGTGTTTGGGGCTGAGCAGCGGCTACTTAACCATAATGAGTAGCTTGAGTCCACCTCAGGCCAGCCTTTGGCAGAAGTTGTCGTTAACATTGGGACACACACACACACACACACACACACTCTCACACTCACACTTTAACCAGCAGGTGGCAAGCAAGACATAGGAACTTAAACTTGTAAAACTCTTTGAGAAAATGACCCTACTTCTCACTTGATTCATTACCTATTAATACAGCATGATGTTTAGTAAATGATGGTCCCATTTTGAATCAAATAGAGAGTAAAGCAGGATATGTTTTAGGGCGTGGCTGCGACGTATATTTGTTCCTGCTATCGTAATGCAAGCCGTCACATCCGGCAAGGTATTACACTAGCAGACTCTGAAGCATCTCTGTATTTAATAGAAAGATAATAATAGAAAGATCATCTGTATTATTGGTGGTTTTAAAAATCCTACCTTTTAGGACTTCCAAATACCCGGGTATACCGTACGACAAAATCCATTTTTGTATGATGAACACTTAGTGCTCCATATGGATGACATGCACTGTGTGCCATTTTAGTATTCATCAAACCAAGGTGCTGTAGACTGCAAATAATGCCAAAAATATATATATATATATATATATATATATATATATATATGAACTATTATTCAAATGTATCTGCCAACATTGGAAATATTTGTCATGGTTCTACATGACCAGATCCCCTTTACACACTCATAGACATGTTTAGGGGAAACACTGGATATTAATGCATATTGTCCGTATCAGTTGTCTTGTTGTCCTCCAGTACTATGCTATACTGCAGTCTGTCCATAGAGACGAGATATACCGGCTGTTATGTCACACTTATTTCCATAGAGAGGACAAGTACCAGCTACGGAGGGCATCAACTCTGAAGCTGGGGCCAGCACATCAGTAGGCCGGCAAAAAAATGCACGAAAAGTAACCGACAACTTTATTACGTCTCTTGTGATGGCTTGTTGTGGGACAATGACTTACTGTGATCAATACTCTTCCATGCCACGAGTACGCTGCATCACGAGCGCTCTCTTTGTTGGGAAAATGGCAGGTCGCACCACTTTGTACCAATTAAAATCTCAGCCCACAAAGCTGGCAGAACAACAAGGACTCATGAAGCTTGAGCTGGTGTCGCAGGTGTTCGGGGTGCGTAATTACTTCACTCTAAAAAGAGGTTCTGCCAGTTGGTGTCCAGAGTATTTTTTTTTTTTAGGCTAATCTTTCAGAGACCCGTCACGGAGTTGTATAAACTCTGATGACATAGCGGACTCTGTATATTCTTCTGTGTAAGAGACAGCATTTTTTAAATGACCTGGTATCTTGCAGTAATTGATCCAAAGAGTGCGACCTGTTTTTGATCCAGTTGATAATGATAGATAGTCGGTTAGTTTAGGACGATGACATGCATCCAGACCCGCTATTTGAGGACCAATATAGAGTCGATCCAAAAATTCAGGGCCTCCTCCCCCCAATCCTGCAATTAAACACAATCAAACAAACTGAAAAGCGTGGTAACATTTCACTCACTGGTGCATTAACAAGGGCAGTGATGTGAGGACTAATTCATGTAATGGTTTAGCAAAAAAACATTTTTGAAGTGGCTGCACAGTACAGTAGAATGAAGTGTTACCAGCTAACTGCCTTTTTGTGCGTACGCATGGTAGTGGCTTCTTTTTCCTTGAACTTCACCCTCCCTTGAGGCCCTGGTAACCCCACCCCCCTCCTCTCCCCCTGCCTCTCCGACCAGGCCAACCACAGCATAGACTTTGACACCGGCTCGGCTATGGTCCTGACCATCGAGAGCACACTGATCACCGCCTGCTCCTCCGAGTCCCTGGTAAGCAAAGGCCACTTCAAGAACTTCTGCCTCCGCTTCGCCGAGGGCTTCGAGACCTCCTGGGACGACTGGAAGCCTGAGATCCGGGGAGATATGGTCATGAATGCTTGTGAGTGACGCGTTGTGTTTCACTGTGAATTTTATACTCTCATACGGTTCATTTGCTGCAGTTTTAACTTTTTTTTTTAAAGGAATCGAGTCTCTCTTTAGAGATGTTTAACGAAAGCAAAGCGGTACATATTTTATACTTGTGTAGATACATGTTTTACTGTGGACTTTATATTATTGACCGGACTTCACAAGGTCGAATCTGATCATTCTTCTGTGACTTTCTCTGCACACAACTCCTCTGAAATATTGACTGGCGGTTGTGTGTCTGTGTGTGTGCTCTGTGTACAGGTGTAGTCCCTGATGGTACATATGAAGTATGTTCCAGGACTACGGGGCAACCTTCGGCAGGCAAGTTCTTTTAACTAAGCTCTGGTCCATAAAATATGGATCACACCCTCGAGGTGCACAATGAGCACGAGGCCGCTGTCTGCAAACTTTACTTCGCATTAATTTCATCCACATCCTCCTCTGTCTTTCCTCTCCCTCCTGTCTTCCTCCTCCTCCTCCTCCTCCTCAAAAACAGAGAGCAGTAGCGCCGGTACCTGGACTCTGAACGTGCTTTGGAAGATGTGCGGCATCGACGTTCACATGGATCCCAACATCGGCAAACGCCTCAACGCGCTGGGAAACACGCTGACGTCGCTGACGGGCGAGGAGGACGTGGACGACATCGCCGACCTGAACTCTGTCAACATGGAGGGCCTCTCGGACGAGGATGAAGGCGACTCCATGTCCCCCACCATCCACATGGTCAGCCACTAATGTAGTTCATCTACATCCCAGCTCTCTCAATTTGGGCTATTCATTTGTCATTTAAATACCATTTTAAACGTGTGATGACACATTTTAATGTTGTGAAAAATATGCCAGCAGTAGATCAGTTGTTGACGTCAGTTATGAAGTTCTCTGGCAAATCCAAAGAAATTGATCGTATAGATATCTTCGGTTATAAAACAAAACCACAGAGCATAAACGGTGAAGTTCAGCTATTGAGCCCCCCACTGGTTGTTGACGCAAGTCAAGGAGTAGTTTGACATTTTGGGAAATAAACGGTAAATGGACTATACAGCGGCGCTCTAGTCTTCCGCCCACTCGAAACGCTTTAACACTACGTACCATTCACCCATTGATGACAGGGCCTACCGTGCGAGGTGCCACCTGCCCATCAAGCCTCTAACGAAGCCACACACACACACACACACACACACACACACACACACACACACACACACACACACACACACTGAAGGCACAGCTTTCAAGACGAGACTTATTTTTGCACGTTTTTATTTAGATGATATGTGTTACCTTGTGAGCTGCAGTGATGCTGATAGGGGCATTTCCTCACCTTTGGACAGACCCTATGCTAAGCTAACTAGCTTCCCAACGTAGCCTCAAATTTAACAGACCATCACAAGAGCGAAAATCCACTTATTTCCCAAAATATCCGACTATTCCTTTTAATATCGAACTCCTACCTGGCTCACCTTGAAGCTTCAGAAGGTAAATCTTGACCCGAGTCGACCGTTCTTCCACCTCTCCACCCATTTGTCCCTGCCGTTGTTTACAGAGTCCGGGGAGCCAGTTCAGCCCTCGGCTGACCTTAAGGAAGCGTCTGGTAAACCACATCCTGGGCCTCAGCCCCAGGCCTCAGAGTGTGTCGGTCCCAGCCGACTACTTAAACTGTGCATCGCCTCGCCTCCGAGCGGGCAGTGCCAGGGCCCAAAGACCCGTCTCCTGGGCCTGTGTATGTAGCCACCCACACGGTGTTAAACTCTTCTCTTGGCTGTCGGAAATAAAAAATCACTTTGCTCGCTGGCTCCACATCTCGGCCAGCCCCTGAGGGTTGTTGATTCCAAAAATGCTGAGCGATGCTATGTCATGCTTTTAACTAACTATCACGATGATAACGAATGGTGTTGCTGAGCATTTGCTTTCCCTGCCCTGTTCACTAAGCTTCAATGGTGGGTGACAGTATGAATTAGTGCTACACAATTCCCTGATGCAATGGCGGTGGCGGTGGTGGTGGTGGTCTCTCCCGTTTTGTGACATTGATGATACCTGGTGTGTGGATTGGACTACATATAACCTTACTGTAATTTGAATTCTAACAATTTAAAATAATTCACCTCTAATCGGAATAGATTTTAAAGGGAGTATTCTCAATCTGCCTGGCGGAAAACTTTCCTGATTTATTTTCTTCTTTTTTTTATCAGCACGTTTTTCTTTGTTTTTCTGTTTCTCATCATCGTTTTTTATCAGATAAATATGTTCGTCCGTGCATCATTGCTTTGACCCCAACAGGAGACCATTGACCCCAGAAGGCAGATGGCAATGGGAAACCAAGTGGTCGACGCTCGTGGGAGGAAGTTCACCAAGAGGGTGGTGGACATCCGGGAGCTGAACGAGCAGGCCAAGGTCATCGACGACCTCAAGTAAGATTTTAACGATTCTAATAATGAAGAAAAAAGTTGTACAATGCATTGCCATCCTGTGTAAACTCTCTCCATGCTCTTTACTTAACCACAGGAAATTGGGGGCAAGTGAAGGCACCATCAACCAGGAGATCCAACGCTATCAGCAGATGGAGTCTGTGGCCGTCAACGACATCAGGAGAGACGTCAGAAAGAAGCTGCGTCGCTCCAGCATGAGGGTGAATGCGCTTCTTTGGACACTGTCGTTTCAAATGTGACCCGTCACACCTTTGCCTGAATGTCTCCCATTTAGGCTTTCTGTGTCTGACTTTGTGTTTTGTTGCTGAGCAGGCGGCCTCGCTGAAGGATAAGTGGGGTCTTGGCTACAAACCAAGCTACAACCGCTCCAAAAGCATCTCGACGGCAGCCGGCCGACCGCCTCTCAAAAGGGTGGACAGACAGAGGTAAAAAAAATAAAAAGAGCGAGGGTCAGGAGAGGCCACTTACCCTGCCTGGTTTCGTATTATTAAGTGACACTGTTAAGGGTGCTTCATCCAGCGTTTCCTGTAAACAAACAAGACAAAGTAACCTCTAACGGGCGCTACCTGTTTTTGGAACACGCTTCACATTAGCCTTCTCACAAAGAGGATGCAGTGAATCACACATTTGAAAGCTAACGTAGAGGAGAGGAAGTGCTTATCGTGTTTGTTTATCGTAATTATGCTGATGTCTCAGAATTAATGTAGTAATGATGTTAAAGCAGTTGACAGCGCTGTAGGCAATTGGGAAACATTAACTCTGGGGCAGAATTAATGAATCTGATGAGTACCAATTTTTGCTTTTTGCTCTGATTGAGAGGTCACAGTGTTTTATGAAATCCACAATAATGTAATATATGTTGCATAGAAGCTCATTTGTGCCAGTGTGATGAAACTAAATAGATCCCCCAAGTCATTCCAATGATGACACATGTTTTTTACTTAGCATCTCAAAATAATTGCATCACCCATCTCAAAATATTTACTTAATTATCTCAAGATAATGACTTAGTATTTTAAAATAAAGGGTTACTAATCTCAAAATAATGACCTAGTTCTTCAGAATAATGGCTCGCTCATCTAATAATAAGGATTTAGTATTTCAAACGGATAAGTTACTGATCTTAAAATAAATAATGACTTTGGACACTTGGAGTCAGGCAATTATATGTTGTGAATTTTGTAAGTGAAGACATCTATCTTTTTATTATAAATGTAGACTTTTGGACTTCACAACGCTCTGAAGTTATTGGAAATGTTTGGATCACACCACTGGAATATTATTATTATTATATAAATATTACAATACTCTTCACTACGGTGGGGTAATAGCTTGCCTGTAGAAACAACAGAGCCGAGAATATGATTGTGTGAAATTTTTAGCAACAATGCTGATTGGTGTTTCCTCATCTTCATCTGCAACTGGGCAAAAATACCAAGTTTAATCAGATTGAAAAGACTTACTTTTTTTTAAAAAAGCTGCTGCTGCTGCTTCAAACCTTTTAGTTCAACCCTAATAAGTATTTTGACATTTTAAGACACCAAGTCATTAATTGGAGAAAGTTCCCCATTATTATTATTATTATTATTATTATTATTCTGAGATACTAAGTAATTATTCTGAGATAACAAGCCATTGTTTTTAAATACTAAGTCATTATTCTGAGTCATTAAACTGCGCAACATTTTTTTCCTAATGCTGGCAGAAATGGTCTTTGCATAATGTCGTACTAATGTCACTTCCAACCTAAAGTATTTGTACGTATGCATCTCCTGCAGTTTGTGTCCTGTCACCTTGCTTTACTGTGTCCGTAGTTCCAGAATGGGGGAAGTGGACGACCTCCCAGATATGCGCGTGGACGCGTCCTCACCTGGACCGCGGGTCACCTTCAACATCCAGGACACGGTAACCGTCAAGCGTCTCTTAGGGCGCTACAGCACCGTGACTTAGCTTCATGCAGATGAAGCTAAGCTCATACTTAGCTTCATGCAGATCTGATTGCACCGTAGCGAGTATTCTTCAGACCCTTTTGTTTTGAATCGGCAACTGAGGCGATGATGGTGTGATAAACGTAGATATTTTGAGTTTTGTGCCATTTCATGTTGACAGTTTGAACATCATCATCTCATCCTTCATGTCGTATGCTCATGGGTTCATTTTAAAGACGGCTCAAAGGGAAGAGACCGTTAACGCCCTGAGGATTTTTTTTATTTTACATTTCATTTTGGATGAGCTCTTTTTTTGAATAACTCTTTTGTTCAATTGAAGATAAATAATCAGGCGCTGGACGCTGCACATGCTCCAGTCAGTCCAGGAGAAGTATTCAAGGTATACGACTCGAGAGAGCTTCAATTTAACAAGTTGGAATACATAACCAACAGCAACAAACACTTCCTCCGTTTCCTCCTCTCCTCTGTGATTACCTTGAGTCTGCTGATAGGACTTTGATTATGTAAAATCAAAACAGGATGATGAAATGCTGGCTCCCGCTGTATTGATATGACGCCAATGTTATATTGAACAACGGTGTCTTCATTTGCATGATAATTTACTGTAATCCGGATCTGTGTCCCTAGTTCCACTATGATTGATGTGATGCTGTATGTGGATGCAAAATACATCCTCTACAGTCTTTATTACTGCTCACTCTCGAGATAAATACCAGCAGCATTCCATCGCCCACCCAGATATGAGATAGGAATTGGTCCTGGATTGTATTTGGAAGCACAGGCGTGCTCTCGGAAATTGATTTTCTTGCATAATGAGACAAAGTATATAGTTGGAATGCTGCTAATGATTTATGGGCCCACGCATTCTCATCCTGTCTTGAAACTGCATTAAATATCCAAATCAACTGGCCTTAATCATTGATATGCAGATGTTCTAACAACTATGCATGGCTCGGCTCTGAATCACAGCTGCTGTTCATCACAACAACTGTAACTCCTCTCTCTCACCCAACAATGGCCGATCAAATACAGATTACAGATGGACATCCATCCGGCTTTTAAGGTCAGCGGCGCATAATGTAAAATTGCAGTTATTTGGTGTTATTCCCATAAAGAAAGAAACAAGTTTATAATGCAGTCATTAGACAAATCTTTGATATTTCCCATCCATCCCTTAAACAGGTATTTCCCCCTCATCACCCTTAGTGGCACACGTTGTCATTGTCTCATGTTAAAAGGCTCCATTTTGCATATAAATCGCTAATTTACATCTGATATCTCTTTTTGTTTAATCCGTCTGACAATCAAATAATTAAGATTCACAAGGTGCTTCATGTTGAATGAAAATGCACTTTTTTTTTATTGTTATGTAAATCAATTAACTTTTAATAGCAAAATAACCAGTTGTGCCCTGATTGGTCATATCTCGCAGGAAAATACCAGCTTCATTAACATTCAATTAGTCTTCACCACACAATGCAGCCGATATTAACTCTTTAACGATGACGGACTCAGACTTCGTTTTGACTTGAACCGCCAGTCCAGTTTCAGCTGCAGTGAGCAAACATCCTCAACTTGTGTTTCTATTGTTTCCAGCTGTCTTTAAGGACTGCAGACTTGAAGGCGTTCTTGGGCATCTTTCCTCTCTCTCTCTCTCTCTCTCTCTCTCTCTCTGTCTCTCTCTCCTTCCTCGTCTCATACCGTCTCTCTTTCATTCCTCCTCACAGGAAGTGCATGACCTCTCCGCTCCTTTTGGGAACCGATACGGTCTGGTAGTGTTCTGTCGTTGGACGTGTCGTAAAACAAGACATTGAAACCGTGCGGCGGGATTTGATTTCGGCATTTAGTCACAGACCACCTGCCGCACGTACAGGGGAAGGAAGAGGAAGTACCTTGTGGTCCAATCAACAGAACACTACCTCCTTCAAAGTAACGATTCATTGGCTGACTTCATACTTAAAGACATCAGTTTTTTTAAGTATGAAGAGCTTCATGAAGGCCGTCTCCTTGTGTGAGTTTGACTCTTTGCCCCTCTCTGAAGTTTCCCGAGGAGACAGAGGGAGACCTGTTGTCAGTCACCATTGATGATCCATCCCATCCTCACCACTACCATCACCATCACCATCATCACCACCATCATCATTCTCCATCTGTTCTCGAGCTCGAGGGCCAGAGATCCGTTTTCAGTGCCCCCGGCACCCCTGTAGTCTTCTCACCCACACTTCCGTTCCAGCACGACGACATGAGGCGCGATGACCTGTCCTCGTCGTCCTCCGAAGACTCGGAAAAGGAGGACGAGTTCGAACGGGAGAGACCGCCGAGCTATCGAAGGCCCATGTGAGTCGTCTCTTTTCTTTCTTTCCCCCCTCCTGCCCCACTTTGCGTATTCTTGTGATGAATGTTAGATGAAAGGAGGCACATTTAATCCCGCATTCCAGTTTGCGTGAAAGCTTTTTCTTTCATGATTGTTTTGTTTTGTTCTATAAATAAAACCTCACGGTTTTCAGCATTCACTAGACATTCCCTTTCTTCTTTCTTTCCAGCCAAGCGTCTCACAGGAAGTCCTCCGGGTTTTCCGCTGTGAGTCAGCTGTTCAGCGAGCGCTGGCCGAGCACACCTGCCAGCCGCAGCTTCGGCGGCCCGGCGACGGAAAGAAACATCGACTTTGAGCTGGACGTCCGCGTGGAGATTGACAGCGGGAAGTGTGTCCTTCACCCCACTACTCAGCAGCCAGAGCATGAGGACATTTCCCTCAGGAAGTACGATGAAAAGCACACTTGTTATTCTGATAACTACGGTGGTGAGAATAGATTTCCATTTGAAGTCTGACTCCTGCTATTTCTTTGAAATAACGTCTAGAAAGGAGTCAAATCAAACACATGCATTATGAAATCTACTCGAATGAGTTGCCAGATCAAATGGGATGCCGTAACCGGTCCTCAGTGGACGCGGGGAGTAAAAAGCTTCTATATTCAGACAAGTAAATTGAACAAGGCATGAGCGCACCTTCCTCTTACGCTCGCTGTCTCCCTGTGGGTTTTGCAGGAGCTGTGAGCGCAGCCTCAAGAGTCTGGACCAGGAGTCTCCTCCCAAGAAGAAGAAGCTGCAGCCCACCTACACCTCCACCACCCATCTCCTAGCCGGCAAGAAGTGTCCCTCCACCCTGCAGACCAAATCCAACGACATGGAGACCACAGTATTCTACATTCCAGGAGTGGACGTAAAGGTCAGCTGCCTGTAGCATTCAAAGTGTCCGCAAGTTGTTGTCATTTTTTGCTTGAAATGATTCAACCTTCCGTTTTTTGCTGTTCCCTTCGTAGTTGCACTACAACTCCAAGACACTGAAGACGGAGTCGCCCAACGCCTCGCGCGGATCCTCTCTCCCTCGCACGCTCTCCAAAGAGTCGAAGCTGTATGGTATGAAAGATAGCGGCCCTCCCAATGCCGCCCAAAGCAAGACTAACTCGCTCCTACCTCCCCCGCCCCCACCTATCCCGTCAGGTACTGAGCATTCCCTCGTTTCTCCTTGCATGCCTGCGCACCGTCCGTAATCACCGGCACTTTTAGCGCCGCGGCGCTCCGATGTGATGATTTTACATCTAGACGAGGACCCCACCGAATCAAACGCATGTGATTTAGTCCTGTATTTAAGGCATGAATCCAGAGGGTGGATCAAACTTGGGCTCATGCATATTGATGCGCACCACAGAGGAGGGGGGGGGAGGGGCAAACAAAGTTATATATAACATTTTATTAACACGGTTCAAGTTGATTTTAAAATTGAAGAAACGAAAAAAGTGTTGTTAAGATTGAGTCGAGCCTACAGGAGGTGTTAAACTCCCGTGTGTCCTTGCAGCCAAAGGTAAGGGCAGTGGCGGGGTGAAGGCGGCCAAGCTGTACGCCTGGGTGGCCCTCCAGACTCTGCCGGAGGAAATGGTCATCAGCCCCTGTCTGCTGGACTTCCTGGAAAAGGCGCTGGAGACCATTCCCATCACTCCGGTGGAGAGGGGTTACGCAGGTTTGTCCGGTTGAAACATCAAAGCTTTCCATCATGTGTGGCAATGGCAGTCCAGTCTTGTCGTGCTTACCGCTTGTCTTTGTGCACACCCCCCTCCATCAGCGGTGGCGACCCAGGAGGAGGACATGGGTCAGTTCGACCCGGTGGAGCAGCTGGAGGAGTCCACCACCTCCCTGGTGTCTTCTTCCACATCGGCCTACTCCTCCTTCCCCGTGGATGTGGTTGTCTACGTCAGAGTCCAGGTACTGACAACCTGACCAGACATTTGCAACATTAGATGATAGCGTTTTTCGCATTTCTTCGTAGGAGCTATTTTACTTGCTTTTTAATAGTATGAGAACCAAATAGCTGTTGTTTCCAATGAAACTTTAGTGTAATTTAGAGGAAAAAATCACAGAGGATCTCGACTTTTGGAGACCTACTAAAAGCATACTTGTTTTCACTATCGTTTGGTTAAGCACATGCCCTTTGAATTGCTTTTTTATCTGTTTTTTTTTAAATTTTATTTTCATTATTTGTTTTACTGTGTTTTTTTATTGCTCCATCTTTTAATGTGTTTTTACTGTGCTCTCTTAACTGTTGAAATGTTTGGCCGTTATTGTCAATCTGGTTTTAACACTTTTATGTATTTTTCCTGACTCCTGTTCAGCATTTTGTGACCCTTGTCTGTAAAAAGCGCGATTATAAATAAATCCTTATTATGCATCTGGCATTGAAGAGAGTTATCACCTGTGTTGGCAGCCCTCTCAGATCCGCTTCAGCTGCCTGCCGATGTCCAGGGTGGAGTGCATGCTCAAGCTGCCCTCCTTGGACCTGGTCTTCTCCTCCAACCGCGGAGAGCTGGAGACCCCGCCGGGACCCCACCCCGCTGAGGGGCCTCAACACCCCTCCTCCACCCCGCCGGGGCAACACATCCCCAAACCACCGCCCAGCAAAGGTATGCGGCATAATGAGGCTCTCAGAGATATGTGAAGAACAAAACTTTTGCAGTCAAAGTCTTTTGAAGCGTCTCAACCACCGTGAGCATATGTATCCGCTGTCACTCCACGCTCCTGCTGGGCCCTGTGTGATTTAACGTTGCTCACAGCTTGTTCTCATGCATTTATTATTTTGCCTTCCAGTCAGTCTTTTTGCAACATCATGCAACTTTCTGCAATTTTTTTTCTCTGTGCATTCTACATTTCATATTTAGTCCGGGTATAACTACAGTAATTGTACAGTTTGTTCTTAAGCCAAAAGAAAAATTGCATTAATATGCAAGTGATGCATTAACATTTTAACAGACGGGTCCTTTGGTTGCCTGCTCTCGCCTCGCGACTGTGAGGCATGAAAACCTGACCGTACGTTAAATAACTCTGCTGCTGATTTCTTCTGTGCTTCCATGCACCCACCGTCTCTCTAGACCACACACTCTTTACACACACAGTGGCTTTGGACATTTTTTACATACAGATTTGCTGCGAGCAGCTTGTGGTATTTTAATTAAACATTTTTTTTTTCTTTCTTTAGTTTTCTCTTTCAAAATCCGGGAGGCCCTTGGACACTGTACTGTATCGCTGCCGTCATTACCGATAATGCTCCATTGTGGACAGAAAATCCTAGAAATAAACAAAAGAAACCTCGCGAGGTCCTGTGTTTGTAGTCTAAATTAAATTGGGAAAGACGTGTTTGTTATTTATTTTAATTTTTTCCCGATTTCATTTTCAAAATGATGAATCCAACCTTAATAATAACAACCATACGACCTACAGAGGGTGAAACACACATCTTACAGTTACGGTCTACTGTTGGGTGTCATATTTTTTCCTATTTTATGCCAAATGATTGTTACTGCCTGTGAAGTCAAACGTGATTTTTATTTTATATAAAAAGAAAGAAAACATATAAGGTCAATTAAAGTAACTGTAAATTAATAAAGCAACCAGGAAGATAGAAATAATCGCAAATTAAATAGTAAACAAAGCATTTAATTAAATGTTAGTGCAAGCAATGTGACTCGAGAGGAAAAGGGGCGGAGCTAGTAGGCACCGGATTGAATGACTTGACAAACTGAATTTCAAAATAAAAGGAGAGATAAAAAAAGAGTGGAATCCAGTTTAAATCTGTGTAGATGGGTCTTTCCCCTTCCAAGTGGGGAAATGCACTAGTCAAAAGACGGGACCTTGACACTGCCCATCTTACCTCCTCCGGGTGTTCTCTGCCCTCCTTCCAGCGTCTCCGTTGCTGGGCAGCCCTCTGGGCCGGAGCCGCCACAGCAGCAGCCAGTCCGACCTCACGGGCCCCCCGAGCAACTCCTCGGGCCTCAGCTTCACCGCCTGCATGTCTGACTTCTCCCTCTTCGTCTTCCACCCTTACGGCGCCGGAAAGCAGAAATCCGCCGTCACGGGCCTGCCTCCGGGCCAAGGGCCATTAGGTATGGAAAAGGGAAATTGCTATTAATACAGGGCTGCGGTTTCTAATGACGCTGCTGATAACGACTCACTTCCCTCCTTTACCCTGGATGTGATGTACAAACCTGCTAGATGGATATGGGGGGAACCACGAGTCAAGTACAAATGGCGTTGAGCGACTGTCCTGATAATCTCTCTCTCTCCTTAAGGTACAGTAGACGAGGAGCCTTCTTCAGTAACAGGAAGAAAAGACTCTCTGAGTATCAACCTGGAGTTTGTGAAGGTCAGCTTGTCCAGGATTCGCCGTACTGGAGGCCCCACCTTCATCGAAAGCTTTATTCCTGCCAAGGGTGGCAAAATGGACACGACCCTCATCAACATCTCAGGTACATCCCCCCAGAACGAGCTTTATACTGCCTATTGCTGTCGGTTCAAGGCTCAGTCTCTGACATTCTGGAAGACCTGGATTGGGGTTTATACAGGCGGGGGAACTCGGGAGAATTGAATAAATTCCCAGCAAAAGTGGAAGCAATATTAGGAGATTGTATAAATTCAGTTTGGAGTGATACACAAGGATCTTTAGGAAGTATGAAACGATTTGTACGTTTTTTTTTTACATCAGGAACGTGATACAACAGGTTTGTTCTGTTGATCCGCAACAGGAGGAAATTAAAGATCTGAGAGGAAACCGGCAGAAGAGCAGGGGATCAGAGAAATAGTCCCGATTCCGAGTCTATCTGCTTCTTCTTCAGCACCACGGAGAGCGCCGCGGCTTTATCGACACAGCACATTCAGGGTGCTGATGTTTCAGAGCCGCGGGTTCTAACTTGCACAAACACGTACAGATGAAAGAGCAGCGAGTCAGGCGGACTAGACAAACGTATTCTGCCGCTGCACTCTCTGCTTCTACGAGATGAAGAGGGGGGAGTGACAGGTTAACAATGGGGGATGCATTTGGGTAATTTTGCTAACAAGAAGGATGGCATTCCCCTTTTTAAATTGTGTACCGATGCTCCGGCACAGTGTTTGAAGTGTACCTGAATATCACAAGGAGTTCATGAAGCGATGAATTGGACATTTTTACAAGCACAGATATGAGACTGACTTTCCCATCTCTGAATGTCAGGATGCACAAGTGCTTATTTTTACTCTAAGGAGCATATGCTATTGAAACCATTTTTTTTTTTTTAAAAGTGTGACTCATGTATGCACAAACGTAATATTCTCCCCCTCTAGCTGTGTGTGACATTGGCTCAGCGTCCTTCAAGTACGACATGAGGCGACTGAGCGAGATCCTGGCCTTCCCGAGAGCCTGGTACCGCCGGAGCATCGCCAGGCGCCTCTTCCTGGGAGACCAGACCATCAACCTGCCGGGTGAGTTTCTGACTCGCTCGGCGACTTCGGGCCTGATCGGGTTTGTTGAGTGATGCTTAAGTACGGAATGGTTTTACCACTCGGCATCGAACACAATGAGACTACTATGCTTTCTAAAAAGAGTATTGCTCCAGCTGCTTACTTTTAACATGGCCTTCAATTATAAAGGAGCAATATGGACAAAAGAGCAGTAGGAAAAGGGCGTACTGTAGAAATATGCAGAGATATAGAAGGTCTTCGTCGACCTACTAGATCTCCACGGGCTTTAACGTGTGTTTCTTTTTAATATCCCATCTGGCTGACCTTCCCTCCGCCAACATTTCCTCCACACTGCTCTGTTTTGACATTTCCGCGGCTGTCCCTTTATACTTATGCATCTCTCAACCTTTACCTCGCCTCAGCCTCTGGCCCCGCAACCCCGGACTCGGCCGAGAACGTCGCCCAACATCTGTCCCCCGAGTCCTGCCGGAAAGCCTACTGGAGGACGTGGGACGGCAGCACCGGGACACAGCACATGCCCCAATCCCCCAACGTCTTTTCGGAGCACTCCACCGGAAGCAACATGTCCCCCGGCGGCCTGGGCCACCTCAAATCCCCGGCACCTGGACGCACCAGGAGCGTGTCTGATTCCTCCGCTCCCAGGAGAGGTGACTGCAAACTCAAACAAAAAAATGGCTTAGAGTCTTACAGCAATGCACAAACCATTAAATAAAGGTGGAAGATTACAAAATGCAATGCGGACGCCCCATCGACTGTTGTTCATTCTCGCCCAGACTCGGTGACAAAGACATCCACCCCCTCCTTCAGTAAGAACGGGAAGGCGGCCGGTCAGCAGGGGGCGCCGTGGGAGACGCTGGTGGTGTTCGCCATCAACTTGAAGCAGCTCACCGTCCAAATGAACATGAGCAACGTCATGGGAAACAACACGTGAGTTAATGCCTCTTCTGGCTGTGATTTAAATGGGAGGATCGAGACCACTGCAGGGCACAAAGGATTGTATGATGTGAAATAATATAAAAAATAGTTTATTTCTCTTTTTTATATCCCCATTTCGATCTGTAAGATCCAGCTCAGGCAGGCAAGATAGATACCACTCATGTTTAAATGCTAAATATGAAGCTACAGCCAAGATGTGGTTAGCTTAGCCCAGTATAACACCTGCAAACAGCTAGCAGAGCTCGGTTCAAGGGCGACAGAGTCCACGTACCAGCAGGGTGCTTTAACGTGTTTTAGAGTTTTAGAGGATCTGGTCATTGCTGTACAGACATTAGAGTGGTATCTTACCATCTAACTCTAAGCAAAGGTAATATTAATGAATATAGCATAGTAATAGTTGTTATGAGAAATGGGCTGATGTATCGGGAAACATCCCCACTTTATATAAAACAGTTTATTCCTAATGTGTTGTAACCCTCTCTGCTAAAACAAAGTACCACATGATGCAACAGTTCAGAACTATTTCTGCATCAACAGACGGCAGTGTCTCAACCCGCTGGGCTCGTGTAGATACATCCTCTCGGTCTCGCTTAGAATTGGCCTCAAACGTAAATGTGGAAGTAATTCTGGCAAGTGAGTGTGTGAGGGATCCATGTCGGGAAGTGATAAATCGTGAATGCGACTCCTGCCGCCTGCATCCTGTTGTGGTCTCCATTACACCAGCCTGTCTGGAAAACACTGCCGTAGTGCGAACGAGTCGACATCATTTATTTACATTTATTGCAGTATGCTGCCGCTGCACGTATGCCGGCGTAGGCGTCTCCTTGCCGCCACGCTGATATCCTCGCGCTCCTGGAGCGCCCACTCTCTCGTGGGCTCAATTCGCCAGCGGCTCACGGTGATGAGCGGCCGCTACAACCGTCCTCGCCGTCCTCGCTTGCGTCCGACTCGCAGAGCGATCTTGCTGAATCATTGACGAACACAACACCCTGGTCATTCTCTGGAAATGCGTGGACCCTCTGAGCAACACATGAGTCAGGGTATACTCTCACGCTAGTTTGAATTATTTAGGATATTCCTCCTCCATGAAACCCTTCATGACGGAGGTGTTGTTCTGTGTTTAAAGCAAGAGTTGTGTCTGCAAAAGAAGCTGCACTTAGACGTGAGCAATTTGCCGAAGAACAGCATTAGTTTGACACGCTGACATAATGACGTACGAAGACTTTTATAGTTGAAGATGAGGAGCTAAAAAGCTCGTCCCTGCTTTGGTTTCTGGTCGTCTTGAAAGCTCTAACGCTGTGTTTACTGGCCGCCCGAAAGCAGCCAGACTCTGCCTTTTTAAATGTTAGACTTGCTCCATCAGTGGACCATATCTTTTAATTTAGCCGATGAACGGCTTTGGTGATTATTTTTTTCTCATTTTGGATCAGTACCACTCATTTCCCCCTTTCCTCCTTGTGTGTGTATCCCTTTGAAACTTTTCCAGAGATAATTCATTCATATTAGACGTGTTTGACTTGCTGTGCATTAGTCAGCACCGTCTCAGGAGAGCTCACAGTTGTGTTTGTGCCCCCCCCCCCCTCCTCTCTGCAGATGGACCACCAGCGGGCTGAAGAGTCAGGGCCGGCTGTCGGTCGGCAGCAACCGGGACCGAGAGATCAGCATGTCCGTCGGCCTCGGTCGCTCCAAGCTGGACTCAAAGGGCGGGGTGGTGGGCGGCAACATAGACGTGAACACCCTGGAGATGGTCTGTGAGTAAACAAAGCGCCGGCTTTTACCGACATCTGCTGTTTTCCTGCAACTCGTTAGCGGCTCTTGTTCTCGCGGACTAAACTGGGACGTGGACCTGAGCCAGAGCTCAGTGCAGAGTTCTCACTCAACATCTAAACTTCATCTTATGCATTGCATTTGGTGGTTTAATAAGATACTATAGGATGTATTTATATGTTTTATATATATATATATTTTTAAATAGAAGGTATTTCGGAGGGAGTATTTCTTTCGACCTGTGTATACAAGTTCCTGATACTTTGTTTCTCATAAGAAAACATATTTTTTAAACCGGTATATTTATTATAAATATTGAAATAAGTTCAGTTTGTAACTATTTAATTGCAACTCTAGCGGAGATGGAAAAAGGCGATAAACGGATGAAGAGCAAGTCTGTTGCAATAGCTCCGCCTCCTCTCTCCAGGGGACCAACCCCTGCTGGGATTTCTCTTGTCCTGAAATTACTGCTAGTTCAAACCTAAATACATTTCTTCCCTCCCCAAAGAAATGATCCAAAATCATAATTCCTATCACGTTATAAGCGGCCGCTTAAAGCCGCAGTGCTCACCGATTGCCGTCTGCCTTCCAGCCCACATCTCCGAACACCCCAACCAGCAACCCAGCCACAAGATCCAGATCACCATGGGGTCGACGGAGGCGCGCGTGGACTACATGGGCTCCAGCATCCTGATGGGAGTATTCAGCAACGCCGACCTGCAGCTGCAGGACGAGTGGAAGGTCAACCTGTGCACCGTTGACACCAGCCTATCGGAGAAAAGGTGGGGACGATGTCGGCAGCGGCTCACCGTGCCGCGCAGCACTCCTTGGCTCTTGAAATGTAGCGCGCTTGATAGAATGCTAAGAAGCTTTTTACGGTGCAGTGAGTACATTAAGTGTTTTGTTTTTTTTTCTCCCTGGGAAATGTCAACACCTCCTGGTTCTTGTTTTGGTTTGTGTCACCTGGTAATAAACACAATACAAAATAGTTCATACAAGCACAAGTTACTGCATCAAGAGTACTCGAGAATGCAGGTTTTGGTTCTTCAGACCTTCTTAATTACCAGACAAGCCAGCGTGACAATCTGCCGTGCCAGACGCAGTGGTGTTTTATCCACTACGACCATCTGCTTTCCTGCCGTGCTTTTCTGTTCTCTACATTCTCAACCGTCTTTATCTCCCATCTCCATGTTTCCCTCCTCCCTCCCCATCCCGTCTGTCCTTCCAGTGAAATCTTCGTCCACGGAGACCTGCAGTGGGACATTTTCCAGGTGATCATTTCACGCTCCACCACGCCGGACCTCATCAAGATCGGCATGAAGCTGCAGGAGTTTTTCACCCAGCAGTTCGACACCAGCAAGCGGGCCCTCTCCACCTGGGGCCCTGGTCCCTACCTGCCCCCCAAGACCCCCGTCATCAACGCTGAGAAAGGCTCTGCAGAGCTCTGTAAGCATGCTCTTTTTCCTACACTGCTGCGAGGGGGGAATGTTGAACGTTAAGGGATGTGCAGCGATTGTGTTCGGGGCAGTTGTGCTGGTAATAGGAGGCGCACTGATTTGTAATTCTAATACGCTTGATTTGTATCGGCAAGCGAATGAAATCGAACGTGCTCATGAGAAAAGACGGCAGAAATAATTGAGAAAAGATGCGCAGATCTGATCCTGTTGGGCTCACGTTCAGGTCAGCGTCTCGCTTTGCGCGCCCTAACCGCCGTCTTCCTCACACAGACATGGACGCCGCCCATCACCGCCACTGGCCCGGGGTGCTGAAGGTGATCGCCGGCTGCCACATCTCCCTCTTCCAGATGCCCCTCCCGGAGGACGCCGTGCAGCTGGGCGGTTCCATGAGTCTCCACGGCAACCACATGACCCTGGCCTGCTTCCACGGGCCCAACTTCCGCTCCAAGTCCTGGGCTCTGTTCCACCTGGAGGAGCCCAACATCGCCTTCTGGACGGAGGCGCAGAAGATCTGGGAGGACGGTGAGGCAAACAAAAAAAAAGTAGTTGTGTGACCGGTAGAATATAATCCCGCTCTGACAGCCTCCGTCGGCTTCTGTCCCGTCCAGGCTCCAAAGACGATTCCACCTACATTGTCCAGACACTGGATTTCCATCTCGGCCACAACACCATGGTGACCAAACCCTGCGGCGCACTCGAAAGTCCAATGGCCACCATCACCAAAATAACCCGCCGGCGCCATGAAAACCCCCCGCATGGAGTCGCCACAGTCAAAGAATGGTTCAACTACGTCACTGCCATGAGGAGCGAAGGTAACCCGTACAGATCTAATTATTTTTCCCATATTTTAACTTGCATTGGAAACACTGAATATTCTTATGAGACCAAAATAAACCACTTGCGTACAATAAAAACAGATCTCTTCACGGCAATTACATCAACCAAAATAAGAGCTCCGATGTGTTTACAGAACCTGCATCGGCCCCATATGGCCTTTAATAAGATTCAGTATTAGGAATAGAGCTGATATCGATCCTCCGTATGAGAGCTGCATGGTTCAGTACACACACACACACACACACACACACACTGCCCTGATGGATGTAAACTTTGGTACACACACACCTTCGAGCAATAACCTTAATTAAGTTGATTTATTCTGCATTGCATTTGGTGTAATAGTTAGTTTACCTACTAAAGTGGTGTCTGCTTCATTGTACTGTCATCGCCAACTTTTAACTTTTCTCAACTTCAGACAGCCCCGACTAAAACAAGACAGACACAGCGATTATTTCCAAAAAATTTCCTTTCAGCTGCTGCCTGTTATCTCAAATGTAAAGTGGGGTGCTTTTAACGAGTGAACTCTTTGACGCGTCTTATCTCTCGTCTCAGAGTTGAACTTGCTCAGGAACGTGGAAGCCAACAACCAGGAGAGCGGCGCGGCGGCCAAAAGCGCTAGCCTGCTGAGCAGCTTCCGCAGCTCCTCCACTTACAACCACGAGACGGAGACCATCTTCGCTCTTCCCAGGATGCAGCTGGACTTCAAGTCCATCCACGTGCAAGACCCCGAGGAACCCTCTCTAACAGGTGGGAAGAAATAAAGGTTCATGTGTGACGTCGTTCTGTTTCCCGCTCGCTAATGCGAACGCTACCGTCGTTGAGAAAGTCCAAACACGAGAAGCAAAAGTTTGTCTCGTCTTTCATCATCTGTTTATTTTAATTTTTTTTAATTTCTCCCAGACTCCGACAGCAAACCCAAAGTGGAGTGCAGCGTGGTGACGGAATTCACGGATCACATCTGCGTCACCATGGACGCCGAGCTCATCATGTTTCTCCACGACCTGGTGTCGGCCTACCTGAAGGAGAAGGAGAAAGGTCTTTCACTTTACACCCCTCAGTCAGTCAGAGTGAGAGAACGAACCCCGCTCAGTGGTTTCCCTCCTGGTCGTCTGGGGCGGGCGCTGAAAAATAGATTTTATTTGACATCCTAAGCCAAACATCGGCAGCTGGGTGTTACTTTAGGGACGCATTAGCGCTCTTTATGCAGTTGCTCGCGACAATTAAGAATAGCGCCGTCGACTCGAAAGAGAAGAGGGAGGCGAGCGCCCGAGGAGTTCCACCGGCGCTCGGGCCGTCCCTGATGAAATGAACGCGGGGCAGATGGGTATTTGAGTCTTGAACGTACGCTCTCAGGGACGTTAATGAATGTGCATTGTGTTCTGCCGCTGGATGTTGCTGCTAGAGAATGTGTTTGCCATGTTAAAAAGGGAAAGAAAAGAACAATAAGCGGCTTCCTTAATGCCTCTCCTCCTCCTCTTCCTCCTCGTCTTCCTCCAGCCCTCTTCGCCCCGCGGATGTTCGCGGCGCGGCCCGGCCAGAAGAGCCCCACGGCGGTGCACGACGACAGCTCTGCGGACAAGGACTCGGACACGGACAAGGACGACGGCGTCAACTACACCACGGTGGACTGGAGGGAGTTCATGTGCAACACGTGGCACCTGGAGCCGACCCTCAGGTCAGCGGCGCGCCGCGGGGCGGCGTTGTGACGAGCGGGAAATGTATTCGCTCGTGCGCGAAGAACGCCGCGTTCGGGGCAAACTAGAAAAGCGGCGTTGGGCGCCGTGCTCTCTGTGACCTCGGGGCCACGCCAGACACACAAGGCGGTCAGGCGTCGCCGTATGAGGCGACGCATAGAAACCCGAGACACACGTGTGAAATAGAAATGACTTTTTTCACACTAAATTAAAGCGTTCTACTATTTATGGAAATAATGCAGCAGCAGCTGAGTGTTTCAGGCCACAATACGTTTTGTTTTATTTTAAGCTGTTTTCATCTCGTTTGTTGGGTTCGTGTATTTCTGCCATGAGATTTCCTTTTAGGCTTTTAAACCGTGAGTCAAAGTGTGTGATTTAGTACAAGTACATAAGTATTACATTGGCAAACAAAATTATTAATTATTATAAAAAAGTATCAAAATGAAAAGTACTCGATATGCAGAGAAATTGCTCCTCACAGGTTTTATTATTTATATATTAGATGATTTATTTACTAGTAGTAGCAATGCACTAAAGTGTAAGCATCTTTTTATGTTGCAGTTAGACAAAAAAACTAAAATATCATGTAAGAAAGAACACAATGTTGTTATTTATCTCTTTATTTATGTATTCGTCCTTTATTTATGCAAGGGGACATATTACCTTATTTAAAATTATTAGTTTTTTACAAACAAAAAACATGCTCACACAAATACAAAATAAAAAAGATGCGTCACCTATCTGTGATGCATCAGAAATACTAGCTTCTTCACAAAATGTCAGGTAAAGGGATTCCAGGACGTTTTAGTGCCGCTTCAAGACTTTGAATTTAAAACGCTGTCGGACAATTAAATACGTAGCATTGCATTGTGTTTGTATATGCGCAGACTTTAAAATATGATAACTGAAATAACTCCTCTTGCATCTCTTCCGTCCCCCAGGCTCATCTCCTGGACGGGCCGCAAGATCGACCCGGTGGGCGTGGACTACATCCTGCAGAAGCTGGGCTTCCACCACGCGCGCACCACCATCCCCAAGTGGCTGCAGAGGGGCGTGATGGACCCGCTGGACAAGGTGCTGTCGGTGCTCATCAAGAAGCTGGGCACCGCCCTGCAGGACGAGAAGGACAAGAGAAGCCGGGACAAAGAGGAGCACTGAGGACCCCCCCCCCCCCCACCCCCTGCAGGTCACCCACACTGGATCACTGGATCACTGGATCACAACGGGCCACTACTGTACAACACGTTTGTGAAGCATTTCCTGTGAATCTCAGCTCGTTGTTTACCGTGGCGTCCGCCACCAGCGGCTCCGACTGAAGCGTTTTGCACCGACGTCGTTTTCTGTATATTTTGAACAAAAGTAGCAAACGTTAGAATTATTTGACTGCTTTAATGGTTAAAAAAACACACACAAAAACAGAAAACACCTGCCTCTTTTACCTGCTGTACATGACCTTAATGAAATCGCTTGAGAGTTTATTTTAAGGCTTACCAATATTTCATGAGAAATGATTTCTTATACCATTGCCTTTTCTTTGTTTCCCATGGAACACATGGTAGATATGCTTTATGTATTTTATAGTGTAGTTTTAAGATATTTAAGAACAGTTCAGTGACGGTGTTCTTGATTTTAATTTTTTTCTTCGATGTGAACAAATAAATACTGGGAGGTTACTGCACATCGTCCTCTCAGTCGTGAAGATGACATGAATTTGTAATTATGATTTGAAACCAAGATCACTATTTATGGGTATGTGAAATGCAAAGTCTATAACATGTATTAGCTTGGTGTGTCAAGCTTATTTTTGTCCTTTTTTTAAGAAAAATCCATACAGTAGAACCAGTGTATATATATAATTACATTTCTTAAAATATGTTGATTTCCTAACTTAATAAAAATATTGCCATTCAATTTTAGACGAAGCTTCGGTCTGATTTTGTTCAGCTGGTACGAATTTAACATTTTAATATAGAAACGCTTTGCCATTACAGATGAATTCCACCGACTAATACGCGTAGAGGTCTTAAAAGACATTCCTGGCATGAGTCCATGAAAACACTTGTTAAATGTTTGGTTATGCTTTCATAACAGAAAGCCAGCATTAATAACTGTGGAGCATTGAGGTTGTAATTCACGAGGCAGCGAGTCCCAAAACATGAAATGAACTATGCTGCAGTAATTCATTCAGTGGTTCTCAAACTGTGGGGCGCGACCCTCTAGTGGGGCGCGGAGGTATTACAGGTGGGGCGCAGGGGGAGATGCAGATTCCTATATTCTTTTTATAATCCTTTATTATCCCACAGTGGAAATTATTCTCTGCATTTTACCCATCCCTAGTAATTAGTCATTATTTTTGCCAAATATTAGTTATTTTTTGCACAGATATAACTTTATTTGCAATGTTCTAACAAAGTGATTGCACATGTTATTAGTTTTTGTCTGATGGAGCGATCTGGTTTACTTGAACGGGATTTTTAATTTTCTTTATTCTATCATTTGAAGAAGCACGGAGGGAGGAGTCACACAAAGTTGGACCATTTTGTTGTAATTTTTTTGGGGCGGTGGGGCTCGAACTATTTTCTTCCTCCAAAGTGGGGCGTGACAGAAAAGGTTTGAGAACCACTGCCTGTGTGTGTGTGTGTGTGTGTGTGTGTGTGTGTGTGTGTGTGTGTGTGTGTGTGTGACAGAAAACGGTCTTCATTAATTATAATGCGGGAGAGAGGTGGAGTTGAAACTGTCTGGAAGGGACAAGCTGGAGAATGAATATTTTATCTGCAGAATACAGAACTTTTCAACATAAAGGTTTTTCTTAAAGCTTTGAAGTGAACCCAGATAGCTCCTGTGAGCTTTTGACAATTCCCTTTGTGCAGTTTTAGCTAAAAACGCATATTCTCCTCTCAGAGTGACGGTCTTCATTAGCAGGAAGCTGACAGGGTGTATCCTTAACAAGAGCTTCAACCCGGCTGCTCGTCTTTTCCTGTATGGGACAGCAACTACAAATAAGAAACCTGTAAGTGTTTGAGTTGGTGTTAATGGTTAATAAATGATTTACTAATGCTTTATAGGTCTTCTACATCTCACTTTGCCTTTTGCAAAAATCAACTGAATTGGATTTCTTTCCAAAAGTTCGGTGAGAATCAAACACAACGCTAACGTCTGCAAACTACATGAACCTACAGTCAAGAGGAGGTTAGCTTAGCATAAAGACAAGAGGGAGACCGCTAGCTCATGAACACATCTCATTTTATTCATTTTTTTACTAAAACTGAAGTGTAAAATGAAGAATTACAACTACAACTTGTCGCATTTAGGTTTTATATTAATTAAGCAACATATATATGTTCACGGAAAAAGGCACTCGGAGAGCTAAAGACCGTTTCCATAAGTGAAAAATAATGTGTGTGTCCTGTGATTCTGATCCTTATGGGTTCTTCCATGTTCCACACCAGGGGGTCAAACTCATTTTAGTTCAGGGGTCACATGCTGCCCATTTAGATCTCAAGGGGGCTGAAACAGTAAAGTCACAGCATAATAACACATACATAACAACAATATTTCTTCATGTTTATATCCTTGGTGGAGCTTTTTGCATGATAAACCCTATTTGAAGGTCTTTCTACAATAAACTGGAAACATAAAGACCACAAACTCAGACATCAGCTCTCTGTTTACCTGCCTGGGTTCTCCTCTGCAGATTCCCTCGCAGGTGAGAAATATTTTTTGTAATGTCAGTGGTGCAATCAATTGTGACTGTGGCTCAATGGTTAGCATGCCCGTCTTACGATCAGAGGATCAGTGGTTTAATTCCCAACTTTTTTGTGTTTTTTGATTCCTGTTTGATTCCTTCTTTTCCCCTCAGCCTGTTGGTGGCTTCTCCTTAGTTTTTGTAAATAAATATTCTTTTTTGGGTCCCTCTCTTTGAACCTCCTCCTAACAGAACGATCAGACCATACCTGGACCCAGCCTGCAGCTTTTTATTCTTTGTTTTCAATCTTTTTCCCGAGATGGAGCTGGAAAGTGTCGCAGGTGAGAGGGAAGCCTGGGTCGGCCTGCTGGGCTGCTGCCTCCGCGACCCGACCCGGATAAGCAGCCGATGATGGAGGATTTGTCACAATCTGACAACCCAAAAGCTGTTCCAATTAAAAAAAATATTTATTAACCATTAAAAAGCTTTCAGCTACTACTCAATAAAAAGAAATTCCAAACGCTTTGAGCTGAACCAAGATAAAAGCTTAATCGGGAGCTGATAGTGAACGATGTAAAACACATGCAGTAAGAAAGAAGTAAAGCTCTTTCAAAACATAATTGTGAGTGATTTCCTGGGTAGCAGTTGTCTCTTTAATCTATACATAAGAGCATTTTTCAAAAAGCCTCTCCTCATCCCAGGCACCGCTCCGTGTGAAACACCTACGCAAGAAGCGTCGCTGCTGTTTCCTTCACAAACCCTAATGATGTCATGCAGCTCTCTACTTTCAATCCAGAAAACAGCCTTTTAGGGAGTATTTTTTTCTTCCCCCTAGTCTTTCTCAAATTATGTCCCGTGCCGTGGAACTCCTAATTAGCCGAAGCACGGACGTGATACCTTTAAGGAATGTTTGAAACCTCTTCAAAGCCCGTCAGAAGGAACGTGTGCATCCGGGACAATAAAGACCGAACTGCATTCCATTGAATCTCGTTCTGATGCACGACGACTAGACTCGATACCAACCAGCAGATTGAGATTTTCGATTTTCATTTTCTAATTGCTTGTTCCACTTCCTCAGCTTTACCTTGATTCCATAATTCGGTGTGACAATACGGCTGAAAGCAGAAGCTGGTGTGTATCGGTGGAAATGTTCCGTTCCCCGATGGACCGCTGCCACACGGAATAGATTAGAGTCCCCAGTCACTCCGTGGTGACCGCCCTGACCCGCCATGTTGTCTGAACCTCCTCGCCATGAACAGCTGCCGTGTAGCTGCAGGCGCTCTCTTGTGCATGCTCCCTTGATTTTGGGGCGTCTGTGCTATTGCCAAGGCAGCGGGTTGAACCTCCGTGTGCGCCCACCAGCCAGCAGCCTGAAGGCTGTCACGTCTTGTGGGAATACAGATTGTGAGTCATTTCAGGGAAACTTCTTTAAACTAGGTCTGTACATAGAGAACAACCCAACTCTGCAGCCCCATCCAGCTGTATATGGAGCTTTTTAT
Source organism: Taurulus bubalis (assembly GCF_910589615.1). Classification (NCBI taxonomy): domain Eukaryota; kingdom Metazoa; phylum Chordata; class Actinopteri; order Perciformes; family Cottidae; genus Taurulus; species Taurulus bubalis. The sequence goes on along the minus strand of NC_136592.1, from coordinate 31,873,960 downwards.
GTATTTATTTGCATCTTTCAGCTCATTGTTTTTGCCTTTTATGGCCTGCAAATGAAACTTGCATTAACACTTTTTAGCCACTTGGGGGCAGTGCACTTTGAAGTAAACTTCTAACGCTGATATATTATCACCTTTTAACAAAGTCATTGACATTAACATTGCTCCGTGTCTGCTGAGTGTGGAAACTCTGTAAGCCGATAATATGCAACACAACAGCTTGGCGCGATGCTCCCAAGTGGCCAAAACAAGAAAATAATTGCAGGCTTGCATGTTTGTCTGCTGCAATCTAAGTATTCAGAAATCTAATTTCAACCGCATCAATGTTTGGAATGCTCGGCGGACATTTTGAAACGGTGGAGAACAGCCAAGAAATAACTGCCAACCCGTCTAGTTCACTTTCTTACCGAGCGGCATTCTGCCACTCTGCATCAAACCAGTCAATTATTTCTTGTGAGAGGCTGTGAGGGCGTGAACTGGTGTGAATATGAATATACTTTTTATTCACTGATTTGAACGTCTTCCTCACGAGATGAGAAGTCATTTGAAATATTTACTAAAATGTTTGAATGTAAAAAAAATATATTATTATATATATGTTCTGCTTGCATTCCTCTGATTTCATGTGTTTTTATGTTCCATCTTTTATCCATAATGTTGTAGTGAAAATGTATTTTATCGGGCTGAACGCCCACGTGTCTCTTTGTTTACCTTTTTTTTACGTTTTCATGCTTCCATTGGGAACTGCGTGTTTATCGTCACATTGCAATGAATTGTGGGTAATTCCCTTAGGCAAAGTAGGAAAGGGATCATAAAGGGCTCAAAATGTCTGCCAGAGACTCAAGCCCTCTACGATGTGACAATGGGACAGAACCAAACCCCCAAGGACTTCGCGGGAGCGCCTCAAAGTCTGTGACCCACACTGGCACGGCCACCAATCAGTTTTGCATTGTGTCCTGCGAGAGCTAATTTAATGTAGCCAATGTGACCAGGGTGCACGAACCCTCATTGGCTTCCAATGTCATAAAAATACAAGTTGAGTGCATTCTTTCATATGCATCATCAATAAAAAGAAGATGCAAATTCAACTTTGCACATTCTTTTCATTGCTAACCTCCCCCGAGTCTCTTTGCTTTCATTTCTTCTTCTATTAATTCATCCAGACTGCTGCTTTAGTTAAACATGTTCTCACGGCACAACGTGAACTTTAGACCCGTCTGCTGTCTCACAGCTTGTTCAGTGACCCAAGGTTATTCAAATGCATTGTAAACAAGAATGTGAGGCGTTTCATCTCGGGACTATTTGCATTAAACGCCTCACGGGCTGATCGACACTTTTAAAAGAAGGGCGATGAAAGTGCAGCCCGACATGAATGCTCTTGATTAGGACCGAAGACCTGCGTGTTCACCTTTTGGCTTCTTATTTTGTGTCTTTTCCATCATCTTTTCATCCTTTTGAGAACTTATATGGCAATAAGTAAGCAGGTCAACAAGTCCGCACATTCATTTTGCGTAAATCCTCCTTGGATTTTCGATTACCGGCGAGCACAATGACTCTCCCTCCTGAATTGAGAGGCACTAAATGGAAGCCGCCAGGAGATTGCTCCGTCTTACCTCTTTTAGACCTCATAGTGTGGGATTTAAGATTTGATCATGAAATCTTAATGGGCTAAGCGCTGAGGTGGGTATCTGGCTCAGCCCTGAGCTGTCTCGGATCCCATCTTTCTAATAGACCTTTGTCTGTAAGACAATTCATCTCCCGGAGGCTCGCAGCTCTTAAAAAAGTCCCTCAGAGCTCCATTCCAGGTCTCATCCGTTTGTTCCAGAACAAGGAAACGTCTCTCCGATGGAGCGTAGAAAACATCTGTTCATACGCGCTGGTACGACAGTGACACAGAGCGCTTAAACCTACGTCCTACTTTTTTATTATTAACACATTTTAAACAGATTAATATGTTTGTTTTGTTTTTTACTTTGGATCTTTAGTTATGACCTTTTTTAGTTGACTTTGGAACTGAAGATATACATATTACATTCTATTAAAAAGCACTTTCCACTCATAAAATCTCTGCTGCAGAAACTTTTGTCAGAATGACGACTATGCAGCATATTGGCAATTTCTCATATCGTCATTCTTCAAATGTGCACCTTTATTTTTAATGGGAAGAAGATGAGGACAGGCTTGCCAGAGTCCACTCATCTACTCATCTACTGATTCTTGTCTCTGATTTTTTTTTAGATAAGCCCATAGTGGGTTTCTACCTGTACATGCATTCTATATTCATAAAGTATTTATCTGTCTGACATATCAAACATGAACATAAAGGACTCACTCTGAAAATGGTCTTGAGGGGTCAGTAGGGTGAAATGTATTGACAAGTTTATATGTAACAGACCATCTGTGTTCATTTTATTTTGATTTCTAAAGGTTTTTATTACAATTTTATTTAAACTTCCCCCAAGGCTGATTTATATTATAAGACACAATTTTCAAGAACAAGGTGTAAAACCAAGATTGTGACGAAATACATTGAATTATTCAAAGTAAAAGGGACACCAGAGAGTTCTTAGATGATATGAAATCCATAGAGAAAGCTATTTTTGGAATGTATTCATCAGAGATGGTCCAGCTTCAAGGTTAGTAATAAGGGCTGTGTATGCTTTTAATATTGTTGTATGTGTCTGTAATCAAACCCTTTAGGCTGACAAGAGTCAAGCAAATACATGGCAGAGGTAGGACGACATATGACAAATGTATTTTGAGCATAATGACTTCATGGTTGGGTTTCAGCCGACAGACTCAGCTGGAAGCCACTCCATCCGTCTCTGCCGAGAAACGGCCATCAATAATAAAATGAATGCGAAATGGGGAGTTGAAGTCTTCTGTCGGCGTCGAGCGAAAAATCCTCACGGCAGCCAGATGTTAGAGAGGAGTTCGTCTCGGGCAGAATTAGAGTCGTGTAAAAGTCGTGTAAGAGTTTAGCTCAGCATCAAAGAACAGCATTTCCTGTCAACTGTCGACCTTAAATTCAAGTCAGAAAAGTGTTCCTTGAGAATGAATTTGTATTTTGGATCGATGAATCACACATTTGTGGAATTAAAACCGTCCGTGCGCCTAAATGCCATCAAAAAGACAAGGATCGATGGAGCTGGAAGGACTACACCTCACACACAATGTGGAGGACAAAAACAAGTTGAGAGAAATGTACTTGGGAATGTGTGTAAGCATCTTGTGGACGTGATTTAATGGCTATGTCAAAGATGAAATGCAAAGTGTGCCCACTGAGATTTGACTGTGGTGACCTGATGAATACAGTATAAACCATGACGCAGAGACAGACTGAGAGAATGCAAGAAATAAAAGACCAGGCTGAACTTTTGGGGAACCCTGCCCCTCTTATTGTCTGCAGGGGATTACTGCGTGATGAGTTTTCAATTTGATCAGAAAAGGTGGTACAGTAGGCCACGGGAAAGATAGAAGCGGAAGCAAAGCCGAGCAAATCATTCTGCCACGGGCGCAAAATCCTGTGTTAAGATATGAAAGGATTAAAGCAGAAGTTTCGCCTAAATTCACTCACACAACTGGTTTCACATATTGAAAAGTTTGGGGAAAAATGCAAAGCCTCGTCAAGATCCAAAGTTCTCGTCAGCTGCTTCCTCCGGGGCGGAGGTTGAGTTTTAGTGGACTTTATTCAGAGGCAGCAACACCACCAGGGGGTCAGCGGGGCGAAGGAGGGTCAAGAATATTGGTCAAATTCTGCAGAAACTGGCCCACCAACCGCTTGACCACGCGATTTATACAAAATACCAGATAACGAGTCTGAGAGTTTGGTATGTAAAGCACAACCCCAGAAAAGTGAGCTTTTAAAAAAATAATACCAGGGAAAGAAAAGTCACTTTGAAGCGTTCACACAAGGTTTTCAAAGCCTCTAACAAAGTTAGAGATGCAAGAGAGAGATGGAGCCTTCAAAATGACTGATTGATGGTCGGACATATGGAGGCCTGCTTCTTTCAGCTGAAACCAGACGTCAGAACTACATCAATCCAGAACTTCCTCTTCCCTTTCACGATGATTCATTCATGTTAGAAAGTTTCAGTTCCTGAAGTGTTAGAGGGAATACAAACCTCTTATCACCTCATGGAAGTTTGTGAAACTTATTTCAAACTATATTGGCAACAATTAATAAAATCCAGACTATCAGAAGGTGCAGAAGCAGATTTCATGGTTCTGGAAACACAGATCCAAAGAGGTTCCTCTGGGTTTTGACTGTATAATAATATGCAAAGAGGTATATGTATTATGGAGATATTTGTACTGTCTGTGTCTGGGAATCATAACACTATTAGAAAATGTGTGATTTTTTCAATTAAACAACTCATGCATGGAAAGTTTTTTGGGTTAAAAAATGCTTATCTGCTTTGTCAACAAGCGTTGGATGAGAGGTTTGTTATGCGCTGAAGATGAGGCTACACAGCCAGCTACTGGTTAGCTTAGCTTAGCATAGAGACTGTAAACAGATGGAAGCAGCTCGCCCGGCTCTAGTGGAAATCAGCCTCAAAGCCTAATGGGGGTATTATAAGCTCTACAAATAGAGGCCAAGCTGAATGCATTCAAATAAACACTTGCAGGGTTGTGTTACCGGAGCAACCTTCATTTCTGTTTGAAGATTAGTAAAGTTTGAGCACGATACACAAGCACTACTACACACACAATGAGTTAAAGAGGCCTTTTTCTCATGGTGAGCATTAATGCACACGTTAGTTTTCTTCGGCATATTTATGAGCTGCTGTATTTAAATCATTCCAATACGTTTTGCTACATAACTTTATGTTTTTCTTGCCTCCTCTTACGCCGAGGCTGTGATTTTTAATTTTTTTTTACCTTCTTGCTCTGCCTCTAGAAGTGTTTACCCGACTAAAACTCAAGGCTGCAGACTGAAATCCACAGGGACTGCGATATCTGCCAACAATAAGTTGGTGGGGGATCAATTTAGCCTGAAAATCCTGCAACAGCGTTCACGCGCCATCTCATCAGATTCTCGCGGAGGAATATCGAGTGCGACGCCTGTCATCGAAGTGCCAAAGCGTCGCTAACAGTCCCACCTTCTCCAATCCTCTGATGATACCTTTTCATGCTCTCGGTGACAGCGCTGTGCTGTAATAGCACGCCGTCCATCAGCGTTAGACCCTCCCAGGTGCACACACAGGGCCCTAATCCTGATCATTTAAAAAAATATAAAACGTTGAGCAGAAGTCTGTCACAGATTACAGACTTGCAATCACACAAAGTAAAACCAGCTCTCAGGTGCTGTGCGCACTTGGGCGTTGGAGAGCCTCTACCTCTATTGCTCCTGACAGAGTGATGGTTATTGGAAAACATCTGCCGCCCAGGGGCCAGAACCAAATCATCATCTCTGACCCATCTCCTCCCCTCCGGGCAAATGAGCAAGGGCAAGTCATTTGGGCCGGTGTCCATGAAGGTTTGACATGCTGGGGGGAGCTGGCACAGAGCTCTGGCTCTATTGATTTACATGCTGTTGTTTTTTTATCTCTGTGGTGCTTTTTTTGTTTTTTTATATATGCCAGGGCAGAATCCAAGACAAATTGCACTGATTGATTGTGACACAGCCAGACACCATATATATATATATATATATATATATATATATATATATATATATATATATATATATATATATATATATATATATATATATACACACACACACACACATACACATACACACACCCTTGATTTATGCGGATTTAACCGGCGCAATGAGCTCGGGATGCGTAAACAAGGAGCGGGTTAATGTCCTGTGGGCTGACCGTGGGTTTGACGCAGGAATGGTTAACAGGACAGCAGCAGGTGGAGACATGCAGACCGACGAGCAGCAGCAGCGGAGCCACTGCGCGCCGAGCCGCGGAGGAGAGAAGCGACCACTGCCCGTCACCTACGTGCCCCGTGCAGCAGGCAACGTTGTTTTGATTGCAGGATTTAGGCACCTTTATCTTTATATATAGATATTTATTTTGTTTAAAGAAAAGAAGAAAAAAGGCCGATAGAGCTCACAGGCATGGTTCCTCCGTCCGCCTCTGTCGTCGAACGGGACGCCGGTGAATGACGCGTCACCTGCCGGGTGGAGGACTTGAGCAACTCTCGTCGAAGTCAGTGGACAGAGAACCAGCGTGTTTCTGTCTAATGGGAAATGAATGTGACCGGGAAGCAGCAACCTGAGCTGACCGAGCGACCCGCCAGCCTTTTGGTTCCAACTTCGGCAAGTACAAACGTGTTCATGTGGAGGGAATAGCGTCAACTCGGACCCCGGTGCGGGGTAGAGGCGGCAGGTACAAAGGGCATGCACCTGGAGGGGGAGGGGGCACCAGACTACCTGGAGAACCCCGACTCTTAAGTGCGTCGCTGCTTTTAAATACTTGTCGTTGGCGAGAGGGCTTTGATATGAAACTCTTCCCCACACACATGGCAGCATCGCCACATTTCGGTGATAATGTAGCGGAAAGTGTGGCGCTCCTGCTCGGGCAAACGTCTTAACTTTTACCACTAAAGGTTCCACGGTAAACGTTACTCCTCCATGCAAACGCCGCAGGTCACCCAGGGCGGGAACGACTTCTGCGTGCGTTGCTGGCACGTTTTAAAACGCATTTAATTGAAATACGGCAGTGCCTGCTTTTATTATTTAACATTGCGTTTATGCCGAATTCACCGGAGGACTATGCCCACCGACCACAGTGCCTCTTCCCTGCAGTGCGAGACGTGTAAGTGGACCCATAAGCAGGTGACACGTTAAACTACCGGATATGTAAGCGCATGCCGGTGTGACGTTCCTTCGGATGAAACGGTGCGTTTTCTATCCGCTGTGGGTTGACAGGTTACAGCAGGTGTGCTTTACAGACGCTCAAACACTGTAACATTGTGACTTAGCATTTTGTTGAGAGATTTGTTTGATTGCCATGTCGCCTATTCCTCCAGATATAGCCTGTAATCAGCATCCAGATGAATGCACGCCTGGTTGAGCATCAGTTATGTCATGCCTGGTACCATTATTTTATTTTGTCAGACACAGACGTGTATGGAGCCGAGCTTCCTTTCCTCAAGGCTTCATATTTAATTGGGCATTGTGGTTTAGGCTACTTGAACCAGCACATAAATAATTATTCTTTATTTTAAAAACAGCGGTTCATATTCTGTGAGTGGTCTGTTAAAAGCAACACAAACAACACTGATTAAACATTGCTTATGTCTAAAATCGAACCAATCATAATCTAATCAGAAAGGGTAAAAAGGATATTTCAGTTTTTACATATCATTTTTTTTTTATTACATTTTTTAAAATGAAAAGTTGGGAATTCATGCTCTCATCCTCTTCATGGCTAAACATGACACACCGTGGTAGCCGGTCTTCCTGCACCGGACACATGGCACCTTTCATTTCCTTCTTTTGTGGGGCACTTTCTGGTCACCGAGCATTCGCTTTTAAAACCGGATACCTGAGCCTCGAGGGACACACGTCTGCAGCTTAATCCCGCTGGTGGAGGGTGGCCAAATGTCCCTCTCTCCACTTACCACAGAGTGATGGCTAAAATGACACGGCACGCAGCGAGTTTCCCGTTGAAACAGGCTCTCCCACAAATGCAGTAATGCCTGCAATGCTCTCGCTCCATCGTGCATATTTCTGATCTCCTTGCAGGTTAACGCGCAGACTTGATTGTGCTTCAACAGGAAGTGAACTCAAGATTGCGCTGGCCCTCAAACAGTTATTCTAAAGCCGTCAAATCGAATTCGGCGAACCTAAAACAGCTCGCCGTTGGCTTTTTTAAACGTGCCGATGACTCATCGGAGGCTTGTGTTGAGCCTGTTTTGGTGTTTGAAGGCTGTTTCGGCAGTCGTCTAGATCAGGGATATTCAACCAGTGTGCCGTGAGAGATCGTCAGGTGTGCCGTGGGAAAATGTCCAATTTCACTTAATTGGTCCAAAAGAATATTATTTAGATGCCGCAAATCATTTTCCATTGTTGAGCGTCTGAGCCTGCAATAGCCTAGTAATAAATACTCTTCCATGCAAGTAGGTAGCACAATAATTAGCTACCAAATGTGCTGTATTATGCTGCTATTATGTGACATTTTGTAACTTTTTTGGGGGATTTTTTGGGACGGTCCAAACACGAGCAGGACGGCTGGTGTCCACAGCGAGTCTGGGTGTGTGTTCGGTGTGCAGGTCAGGGTGTGTTGGCGGCGCTTGCAGGATGTTTAGGTCGACCTACTTTCTTTCGTGTAAATTGGTTGCAAGCCGACATCTGGAGCTGTCTGCACCAGCTGCCTGAGTTCAAACCTGTTGACGATATAGAAATGGCATTTCAAAATTGTATTTGCATTTCACCCAACTTTTCATTTAGTTTGATGGGTACGAATTATTTTGGCAACTTTTCGTACCGTTTGGGCGTCGTCCGCTGACACAAAGTAAAACCGCATTCTTCCTCCCATAAGCTCAGCTCCATGACCGATGACCATCAGAACCAGAGAAGTTGAAACTTTTTTCCTATTCCATGTATTTCTTTGTCATAGATGCAGGACATGTAAAAGCTTCAGTTCATCTGAACGGTTTATCTAATAGACTTGTTTTAGCTCCTTTTACGGCTTCTATTTAACAATTTGCATTAATGCAACTGCAGATTTGAGTGTGTGTGTGTGTGTGTGTGTGTGTGTGTGTGTGTGTGTGTGTGTGTGTGTGTGTGTGTGTGTGTGTGTGTGTGTGTGTGTGTGTGTCCAAAATTACGCTACTCAGTGACGATTAGGATGGTTGCAAGGTTGTCGGTCCAATCTGGCAAAACTGGATTCAACTCTTATTTTTATTTATTTAGTGACGATCCGTATGTTAAAATCTTGTGTTTCTGCAAGTTTGATCTTCGGATGCAACTCAAGCTAATTTAAAAATGTGTTTCCTATAGTTTGGTGCAGGGATGAAATATTTTTGTTAGCGTCGCACTGGTTCTCTCGACAAAAAGCCCAATGGGGTTTTTTCATTGGATTTTGGATTATTGGAGGAAAAAAACTCTGCTGCAAACACAAATTTATGATACTTGCACGTTTTTGTTCAGGAAGATAACCTTCACGAAAACCGCTGTTGTGATTTTTGAAGCGTGAACGCAATCGACAGAAGTAAAAAGCCGACGTTGGGCTGTCGCAAAGACGGACCGCGGTCACCGCCTATTTTAAGACGCGCCAAAGCTTCAAAACTCAAGGAAGGGAATCTGCAGAGAAGTAAGCGTGACAACTTCCTCTGAGCAAATATGCATAACTATACTGACACTAAAATGCTCACAATGATGGATAACTATTCTCACGCTGCCTTGCAGGATTGCACTGGCTGTTGGTGTAATTATTCCGTTGGTCAATATAACCTTTACAGAGGGAACAAGCGTCAAGGACTGGGATAAAATAATGTGACATGCATGTCATATAAAATGTCCAAACCTCCCTGTGGTCTCACGCCTGACGGTCTCTTGGCAAGAGCTGCAGAGACATAATTATACCCCAGTGGAGTGTGAAAGTCGACGCTTTTGTATTCAGGAAGTCAATCATATTTTAACCAAATCACTTCTGCTGGAGCATGAACACGATTTCCCTTTTATAACATTTTCATTTTCCCGGAGACAGTCAGGTAATTGGAAATGACACAAAACAATCAGACCTTATTATTGTCAAATATATAAAAAACGTCAGTTTCCCCCAAAAAAGTAAAGTCATACGTCTCTTTCAGTGTCTGAACAATATTCAATTTTAGTCCCCATCATTGGAGTCAGTCCTTCAAAAATGAACGCCGTAATTTAATGACCTAGATTAAGAATGGAAGCACGTCGCTTTTCCTCCTTTTGCTATTATACATGTTTCTGCACACAACATGATATACACGACATACAGCATGCATATCTAGATATCTTTTCCTGTCAGAGTTTTATCTTTGAAGGCATGTGAACTAATGACAGGAACTCGAGGAACCCGTGTGGAATGGGCCAAAGGGCAGACTCCAGTGTTACATCATAAATTAGTCTCTTTTTTTTCTAAAGCTCATAATTAGTCCCTGTAGGAAGTGCAACGTTACATATATAGTACAGTGTTATGCACGCTCACATTTCATAAATCAGCCAACGACAAAAGCAGGCTGTAATTAAAGCCTTAATTAGGTGGCGTTTTCAATTTTTAAAGTGTCGAGAGGATATGTTGTCATAAATCCTGATGTGTGGAAACAAGTTGCGCCGTCACTGATCCAAACCTTTCTTGAAATGTTTCCCCAGTAAATAAGAGGAAAGTCGTCCTCTGCATTATTAATACCCACAGCGTTTCATTAGCATTCTTATTTAGATTTGAGGCAGGGAACTTATGCATTTTAATGTCCCCGTTCATTTCCAAGTGAGATTCAAAGAAATCTACCTTGCCTCTTTACCAGCGGAAGTGGCTGTTCTTCCCACTTATGATTAAAAAAAGAAAGAAAGAAGAAAAGCACAAAAAAAGGCAATGGTTTATTTTTTCGTCCTTGAAAAGGGAATAAACGAATGTCGGAAATATTCACAGATTGTCCCAGATTGGTTCCTCAAAAAGCTACAGTCGCCCCAAATGACTCCTCCCACAGCGCCAGACATAAAAACACCCAATCCCTCACACATGTTCCTGCATTGATGGTGATTGTGCTTGTCTGTTTGTATTGTTTTTATAATAGCGAGGGGGGAAAGAAAACACAAGCATTACACTCTAATATAAAAAAAAGTACTGTTTTAGACTGTTTCAGGTTTTTCTCCTTGTCTACTAATTCCCTTCATCTATTCCCTTGCGCTCCCACAACCACGTGCGATAATCTCTCACGGATTTTGGGGGGAATTTGCGGCGATCATGAAGTCTGCCGCGCTGCTGTTTGAGCGGCGCGGCTCTCCGAGGCGCGAGCCTATTCAAGCAATGAATATATACAGTGGAGAGGAAATGCATCAAGTGGCTTTGATTTCCCACAGAGGCACTCCGGGGGGAAGATTGAAGCGGGATGATTTCTGTGAGCTCTGAGCATACAAGTCTTTTCCAGGGTGTTGACACACAGCGAGGTTCTGCACACAGTGGCTTGACTGATGCATAGGGATGTGATCTACAGCATGTATACAATATTATACCGGCGGGGCAATTTCACCCAGGATTTGGGACATAGAAAACATCAAACAAGCACGTTTGCCATGAAGCAGGGGTGTAAATATTAGGGCGGGATGAGGGGTCCACAGAGCAAGCAGACCCTCCAAAAGTGTGTTGAGTGAAGAGCGGATTTTCAGATCTCAAGAACAGATCAGGTTAAATTAAGTTGCTGCCATTTGCTACATGTTCCTCCAAAAGGGAAACCCATCTCAGTCATGTTTAAAATGTTTGTGAGTCAAAAGCCACTTTGTAATAAAATTATTTGCTTATTCTACATGAACTATATATAATCCATAATACTTGTTGACGAGTGTGAACATTTGTCGGGTCTCTATCTGGTCATGTGACGAGACGACAGGTGAAAACTTGTCCTGATAGATTCCTCTTCGATCTCTACTGTCCCAATACAGCTTGAGTAACTCCAAAAGGGAGTGTAACATCCGACACGTTGATATAATGAATGTGTGTGTGTGTGTGTGTGTGTGTCCTTCAGTACCAGTAACTAGCATTCACCAGTACCCATCATAATGGTGTGCACTGGGGCCGGTCACTACCTCTCTCCATTGCCACAGAAACTTTATCACACACCAAATTGCTTTCCTGCAAATCCCTCGTTCAGATTTTCTTATTGTTCAGAAATATCTTAGAGCCCAATGGCGATTATTTGACTGCTGTATTGCATTTGTGATTATTTGAGGAAATTATAATTTCAACATCATTATATAAGCTATAGACTATATCTATCTATATATATATATATCTCTCTCATCCGGAAGCCATTATCTGACCATCAACCATTAACAACGCCCTCAACATGTATCCATCAGTGAAGCCCGTACTGTCACGATGTTGGTTTGTCTGGTGTCTTGTTTTATTGTGAAGTCCTTGTCTTGTGTGTCCTCTGTGGTCCTGCACCTCCTCCCTTGTGATTGTCCGTCTGCCCTGTTCCCTGACTGTGTATCCGTTCACCTGTGCTGCCCTCAGTGTTTCCAGCTGTTCCTCGTTACCCTCCTCTTGTATTTAAACCCTGTTTGTCTTCTGCCCCCTTGTCGGATTGTCTTGGTTTCGTTGTTCCGTGGTGTTCATGTCGTGTGCCACCCCTGATGAAATGTTTTGTTTTGGACCTTATGCTAATTAAAGCCCGTTTTGGATTTTTACCTCTGAAACCTGCCTCCAGTCTCTCCCTCCTGCACCTGGGTCTCTGCGCACCACCCACCCCGGTGCCCCCTCGACAGGTACCAGTTCATCAAGGTCCATTATTTAAATTCCGTCTTAATAATTGCCTCCAGGACACGGCGCACACTTCTCCCAGACGGAGCCTCAGAGGGACAATTCCAGAGCAGGGGAAAGTGGTTTGCCGCTGTGCTTCCACCGGACCTCCAGCAGGCCGTCTGATTAGAGCAGTTAGTCTTTGGCGCTGGAGTGCAAAGGAATTGGGTCGCATCCCTTCGGCTGAATTCTCTCCAGGAGGGAGGACTTGTTATTAACCATTGTTCTTGTGGAATTACGCTCTGCTTCCCATCTTGCTTTAATTTAATTTAAATAAGGAGTATGGCCTCTTATTGGGAGTGTTTTTATGTAGGTTTTTCACATTGTGGTGTCGTCTTTTGGGTTGATTGTAAATACCAAAGTGCTCCTGATTCTCGAGATAAAAGTTGTCCTTTGGGGTCCTCAAAAACCATACATTGAATGATAAGTGTGCATTATGCTATCTTGGTCTCCTAGAAAATTACATTCCCACACAACTAAACTGCCCTCTCAATTACCTTTGGAGGGAATCATGTTTCTTTCCTGGATTACAGTCAAAATGTTATGCAGTGTGTTAATGTTAATGAAACAAAAATAAGCTACGGAACTACTTTGTTAAGTTTAGTCCACAATACACTGGTTTAAAATACACTAGAATTTGAAAAAAATGCAACAAAAGTACTTGTTTGGGCTACAAAGTACTTGGTTCAGACGGGATGTGGACAGCAGTCTCCTGGGTGAAAGATCTGTGTTTTAGGACTCATCCACCCCCCCTACCTTCTCCCTCTGTGGATCTACGCGGCCTCCTTTGAAACATATCTGTGATGCGTCAAAAAGAAAAGTAATCCCCTCTCAAAACGTAATTCCCAAGGCCGTTTCCCCAAAATACAAAATACGTGACTGGGCTTTACACACAGTGAGACCGTTTCCAGACAAAAACTATGTTAAGATTTCTGTCCTGCCTTTTTTAATCATTTCATTCTGTGTCTTTAGGGAGCTATCGACGTGTTATTGGGGTCTGAGCGATGACATTTTAATGAAGGGTCTCCCACTAATGTGTTAGCTGGTAGTCCCTCCCCCACACTGCTTACAGCGTCCTGACCTCGACGACCCAGCTGTATTACCTCATACCAATCCTTACTAGGCTCCTAACATGCTCGCTCAGGACAGATTTAAAGAGTTGGGTCTCTGAGTGACAGCGCGGTCAGAACATTGATGCACTTGAATGCATCGGTGTTGGACACATCGTCGCAGAACCATTTACCAACTCAGGATTGATTCGATTCAGGAATTCGGCCAACCGTCTGCAGCCAGCCAACAACGATCTCTCTTCCCGCTCGGGAGCATGTTTCATTCAGAGTGAAGAGCGGCTTTTCACAGACCGTAGTCAATGTGTTTGTGAGGAGCGAGTGATCAATACGCTGCCGGCGCAGCTTGACAATGAAATATGATTTTAGCCATTTTAAATAGTATAAAAACAAAAAGGAATCAATCTGTGATGTTGGCCTGTACAGAATATATATGTATATGTTTTTAATTTTACATTCACAGCTTTTAAGGCGGTTTTTGAATCACCTTATGATGTCGTCACGCTGAACAAAAAATCTGAATCTCAATTTGCATAAAGGGATTAAATGAGTTCTTCTTTTGTACAGGATTTTGAGGGATATATTGGCAGACATTAATATTTGCATTGGTGTATAACCAGCTTTAACTAATAATTGTTGTGTTTTCTTGAGCTTGCAATCTTCACAGATTCCTTTATGTTGCATCGCCATGTATCTACAGTAGCGCTGCCTCTAGCCAGGTCCTTTCATTGTTTGTTACCTGAAGGCCACCGTAGTTCTTCCCTATTGGATGCCACTAAATCACTTAAATGAATATAAACAGTGTGTACCTATTTCTGTGCGGTAAAGCAAACTGTTCTTGACCTCCACAGGAGGTCAGTCGAGCGCGTTTACGATTTTTCTTTGAGAATAACATTCCCATTGTACTGTTTAATACAATTTGTTGGCATCTCAGGTTTGAGCATGTATTTTCACAAACTTATGTTTTTAATTGGCAGTCGGCTCATGCAGATCTTGGGACACTATCGTGTCATAGGCTTTATTGGTTCCCAGAAAATTCACAAGCTATACCCAGCAGTATGTAAGGAAAGATATATAGATATATATATATATATATATATATATATATATATATATATATATATATATATATATATATATATATATATATACACACACACATTACCGTTCAAAAGTTTGGGGTCACTTAGAAATGTCAAAGATGACATTCAATTAATCAGAAATACACTATACATTGTTAATGTGGTAAATGACTATTCTAGGTGGAAACATCTGGTTTTTAATGAAATATCTACATAGGTGTATAGTGGCCCATTTCCAGCCGCTATCACTCAGTGTTCTAATGGTACATTGTGTTTGCTCATCGCATAGAAGACTAATGGATGATTAGAAAACCCTTGTGCAATTATGTTAGCACAACTTAAAACAGTTATGCTGGTGAGAGAAGCTTTACAACTGGCCTTCCTTTGAGCTAGTTGAGTATCTGGAGCATCACATTTGTGGGTTTGAAAGAGAACTTTCATGTGAAACTCGCCAGTCTGTTCTTGTTCTTAGAGATGAAGGCTATTCCATGAGAGAAATTGCGAACAAACAGAAAATGTGTCTGGGTGACCTCACACTTTTGAACGGTGGTGTATATTTACATTAACTCGACATTGAAGCAGCTACAACATTAACATACTAATGCATCAAAAATTCTGATCAAATTCCAATCAAATCAATACAAATTCTGATCCAATAATAAAGTATATATACAGTATGTCATAGCAAGACGTTGTCTTCATGTACTGTAAAATGTGGGTTATAAGCCGCTACTTTTTTCCTCAACTTTGACCCGTGCGGCTTAAATATAGGTGTGGCTAATTTGTGGATTTTTACGATTCTAAATTTAGCAGCAGTTGCAGAGACATGCTAGCTAGCAAGTGTTAGTTAGCGAGTGTTAGCTAGCACTAGTGAGCTAGCTAGCGACTCGGTAGCAGCAGCAAAAGTGTCTTATAAACCACCGCGGCTTGTTTAAGATTAAATACAACTTTTGTTGTTGTATTTAAAATAAAAGGGTGCACCTAACCCGCAATTTACGGTATTTTAATGAAATCATTTAATCTATAATGACATTTAAAAAAAGTCCTCCTGTTCAGAGACGTTTTCACAATAGCGCAGACACTTCCTGGTGGACTGTTTCCGAAGGCTCTGCTTGAACTGTGACCCCAGTGTGCGTCTCTGAGCATCGTCTGCTGCAGGTTCACCCAGCATGTCTGAGTCGTAAGCTCCCGCTGTTTTCAAAAACGCATTAAAAACAGCTTAAGTGCAGACATGCTGATGCATTGATGACTATAATCTGTCACTGTAAATTAGATGACTGTTGACTTTCCTCTCATACAACTTAATAAAAACACAACTTTGTAAGAATCACTACAGTGGTGTGTGAAGGAGGGGTCGTTCCGCTGTAACTGAACGTGTAGAGAGACAGTTTTGTCAGGTTTCATTTGCCCGCTCCTCTGTGAGAGTGTGTCCTGATGGGACAAATATATAAGCTCCACGAAATGTGGATATTAGCAGCGTGGTAAAGCCACGTTTGTCCAAAGCGGTCTCATTTAAAATCATGATTATGTTCATCAATGCAGCTGCAGCGCTGGGATGTTTTTCCTTATGCACGCCCAAACAAATCCATTAATATTTTTAACCTTTTTAACTTTGAAAGCTGCCAGGCAACATCGCCTATTGGTGCACACACACAAGAGGCATCTTTGCCACAGTTTGACACGATTTTTAAAACGCGCATTGTTGCAAATTTGGGGAAAAAATGTGCGTGTTGGCAAAAAAATGCACGGCTTTTGCCGTGGAAGCCCGACCGGTCTAATATTTAATATTGAAAATAAATGAGAAAATTCTTCTTATCCATATATTTGTGATAGTTGTTCTTAAAACAGCAAATACTTTGTGACTTTATGCGCAGTTGAATCTTCCTCCGCTTGAAGTTCTAAGATGATTAATGATGGAAAACCCCCTGAACTTTCTGAAAGTGAATCCCACGCACATTGAGATGATAAATCAACACGCTTAACTCTAACACTCCACAGCTATTTTCACTGCTAACAACACTGAGTAGTTTGAATTGACCTTGAATTGCTGGATTTGCTTCTCCGTTTTAATGTGAATATCTTTAAAGAATCCATATATGTGTGTGTGTGTGTGTGTGTGTGTGTGTGTGTGTATATCTATGCCTTCTTAAGCTCATCGGTTTGATCACAATCAATATTTAACTTAGAGTTTATTAGAGTTTTAATTAAGTAATTAGCTTTTGACTGTTATGGGTGTTTTGGGGCCTTTTTATTCGTGAGTTGGTACTTCTTTCAGTCCAGTCATGTTTCATACTCATCACCAACCTCCAAGTTGAAATTAATGTGCTTTTATTACAGTCAGGTCTGCAGCCGGAGACAGAACATTGGCAGTGATGTCTTGCTTTGGCCGGGACGGTTCCGCTCGACGTAACTTATGACTCACGGCTGAAACTCTCTAAAATCCACGATGAGGGGTCTGTTAAACAAAAACTGAACTGATGGAGCTAAAGTGTGATTCTTCGGAGAGAACTGTAGGTTCCTGCTATCGTGTATTGTGCAGGTTTGATGATGGACGTTATCTGATTGATCTCGGCAAAAAAAAAGTGTGTGTGTCTGAGCTCTGGCCGCTGGCTATATTTGTGTGACAGTGCTGTCCCTTGTGTGTGTCGACAGCTGAAGGTTATCGGCGTCTGAGAAGTTTTTCTTCCCCTGTCGTCCCAGAAAGTGCAGTCAAACGTCAACCTATCTACGGAACGGGGAGGTCGAGGAGGCAGACATGTCCACACATGCTCACTCCCAAATACCGCCGCTCGGTCAGTTCTCAATGTGACAGAATGGCCCGGCTCAATATGCACACTCTTTGCACGCATATATAGTGTGCTTTTCAAAATAAGACGGTTTGAAATACTATGTTACTGTACTTAAGTTGTTTTTTTGGATATCTGTACTTTACTTTACTATTTATATTTCTGTTGACTTAAACTGATACTTTTACTCTGATACATTTCCCCTGAAACCTTCGTTACTCGCTACAAAATCAAATCTATCTTTAGAAAAAAAAAAACATCGGGGACTGTGATGGAAAACTTTAGTCCAGTCTACTTCTTAATTTAAACCTTTACTCCAGTCTACTTCTTAATTTAAACCTTTAGTCCAGTCTACTTCTTAATTTAAACCTTTACTCCAGCCTACTCCTTAATTTAAACCTTTAGTCCAGTCTGATCCTTAATTTAAACCTTTAGTCCAGTCTGATCCTTAATTTAAACCTTTACTCCAGTCTACTTCTTAATTTAAACCTTTAGTCCAGTCTACTTCTTAATTTAAACCTTTACTCCAGCCTACTTCTTAATTTAAACCTTTACTCCAGCCTACCTCTTAATTGAAACCTTTAGTCCAGTCTACTTCTTAATTGAAACCTTTAGTCCAGTCTTTATAATTATGTAATTTATAACCCGTTTCACAAAGACAGGAGGGTTTTGTGCTTTTTTGGCGATCTCAGGATACTCTGCCTTGGTTTTAATCCTGAACACCGGCAGAGTTGAAACAGACTTTTAAGTTTAATTTTTGGGGAAACGTATCACGTTTAAGGTTACGCACAGACAGATGTATCCAGTCATTTTTCAAAATAAAACATCTTTCCGGCCTTGATTTCTTTTTTTTTTATTAATTCTTTCTGTGCAGAATGAGCACACTTATAACCACACTGTTGCTCCTTCATAGTGCCATATTGCTGGAGAATTATGATGATAAGTTCATAGTAGATGCACAATTATACTTATGTACAATATATTCTGTTGAACATTGTTGCTCCTGGATGGATCACAGCCAACACAAGTATTGTATCAACACAACTCCTTAACTTAAAAGAATAAACTTCATAATTCTCAAAATTCTTAAACAGCATTGACTTGTACTTTAACTTTCAATACTTAAGTACATTTCAGAAAAATACTTTTGATACTTAAGTACAGAAAATATCAGATTATTTAAGACTTTTACTCAAGTAGTATTCTAATAGGTGACTTTCACTTTTACTGGAGTCATGTTCCAGAAAGGTATCTTTACTTTTTCTCAAGTGTGTGTGTGTGTGTGTGTGTGTGTGTGTGTGTGTGTGTGTCTATCTATTGATCTATATATCTATATCAGGGAGGCATAGATGTGATTTAATGTCCGATCAAAAGCAGTAACCTTAACTCGGTCTGACACATCTGACCCAGATAGGGGCCCTCGGGGCCACAAAGAGCTGTGGGCCCCAGTCGACGCCTTACACCACCGCCGCTTTCTCTTGAGGGTTTTGTATGTGTGTTCTTTCACCTTCAAGTAAACAAGCTGTTTCAGCATATAGGGGAATAGAGACATAAAAAACTGAAAAGTAACGTTTGGCTGTTGTCTGGTTATGATGGTCTTTGCAAGCAGACACCTGTAAAATTATTTCAGTCAAAAGAAATGAAGCTTCAGTCGGAAGACCATACTCCTGCTTGCCTAAGCCCGTGATTTATTTCTCATACATCTGCCAAACACTTCGCACTCATTATTTACTTGCTGTCATTTCTCGGGGCTACCAATCAGGAAATCAGCTGTTTAAATCAGCGGGTCTCTATGACTGTCCCTCTACCTTCAGTTCATTCATGTTGCAGATCCATCAGCTTCATCAACTCATCATTCTCCACCAGGGCTGGACTCCACAGGGGGATTCATCTTGCTGCTGATCAGTGCAGATGGCCCTCGATTACAAATCTCCCTGTAGAGTCCAAGTGCCAAAGACTCATCATTTATGAATGAACAATTATCTTTACTTTATCCGAACGGTCTCTCCTGAGTGAAATACTCTTGAACATAACTCTGTAATTTAGTGTTTTTTAGCTGCATCATTGTACACAGAGTAACACCGGGCAACAACACGGCAGGCTATCTCGAAATTGCCCAACTACAAAACTAACTGAGACGGAAACGAGGCACAGCGTGTTTTTCCGCTTCCCAGACGATGAGCAAAAGGTATTAAAATGTGTCTTACAGGTCGAGGACTTGGCAAGTAGCTGCACTTGGATTTGTTTAGTCGGGCAGCTGCTTCACATGCGAGCGTGAATAATACTTCATACAAGCAAAGACAAACTGTATTGGGGGAAAGAAATCATCACTAATCATGTATTTCATAAATGAGGTAAGAAAAAGCAGGAACTTCAAGTCTTATTGGAAAGTCCTGATTCAGGTGTGCGTTCCTCGGAGGCTTCACAATTACGGCCTCATTGACGTCACTTTGCAGGTTGAAATTGGAAAGCGTTGTTCGCTGTAGCTCATCAACTTAAACTCTTTAACAACTAAAGTGAAACGTTTGGCTGCTGTTGCCTCCAGTGTCTTGGTTTGTTGTGCATCAACACCAACAACAGAGTCGAATGAATAGTTTATATATGTTTCATACAGAGGAAAGCCAAAGTAAAGGTAGCCGGTCTGATGGAAGTGGTCCTCGAAGTTTGACCAATCTCCATAAACATATTAAAATTGAACGCCTATCAAATGAAGTTAACCGTCAGGATCTCCAGTGTTGGGAGAAAGTGTTTTGACAGTGTGTCAGACACATTTAATCAACATTTTATGCTTTTTGCTGCTCGTCTCATTTACAGATTGTTGCTGCACGTTGTGAACAAAAACACTTCCTGCCCTTTGAGGCAAAAGCTCTGCAGAGATCTAAATTGAATCTTCTGTGTTTAGTTATTTATAACGTTAGTTGGCTGCAAATGAAGTAGAAATCGAATCACGTTTGATGTGTATATGGGTTGAGGCTGATTAGGAATTTCACCTACGCTGATAATGTTTGGCACAACAGCGAGATATGAGGTGTACGTATTTTTTTTAAACTACGTAATTTATCCTAATATCCCCAATAAGCCTCATTGTTAGCCTATCATTGGGTATATTGTTGGTTTTTTAAATGACAACGATGAGTTTTATAACTAATTAAATACTTAATTGTTAAATGCAAAACATCAATGGGTAATATAGGTCAGCCAAAAGGAATAAGTCATGAAGTCATAATGTAAAAATGATTGAGGTCAATGTTCATATATCCTACAATAAATTGATTAAAGTAAATATTTTTAAAAGGCCTCATTGAACCCGAACTCCACTTCTTAAAGGCAGGCTGCAAGATTGGGCTATAATAATAAATACATTTGTAATGTGTGTTTTTTTTAAAAAGGTACTCAAAGGCACTTTACTTTTTATGGTAAAAACTGAAGCAATAACATACATTACAATATAAACAAGAGATATGACATAACCGTAAGAAACAGCACAACCATCCAGAACTCAGACGGGCAGCTGAGTTCTGGATGTTTTGTAGTTTGCTGATGGTTTTGGGAAGGTGCCGTACAGGAGTGATGAAGACGAGGATGAGTGTTTCAGCGGCAGAGGAGGAGAGGGAGGAGCTTAGACGAGCGACGTTTTCAAGATGAAAGAAGGCGTTTCTTGTGATGTGCTTGACGTGACGTTCAGAGGAGGGTTGGACCAAACATGACACCAAGGTTGCAGGCGTGTGGAAGCAGGAACAGTGATGCCATCGCTGCAGAGGGAGAAGTTGTGTTGGGATTTGTTGAGTGATTTAGAGCCGATGATGAGGATTTTAGATTAGTTACCGTTGAGTTTGAGAAAGTAGGTCTTTATGACGCAGGAGCTGATGAAAGGATCTTGCTTGTTCCAGCCGTTGAAATGTTTACCTCTGAAAAGAAGTAAACTTCCAGTTCTTTCCAGTGAACTTTGAAACTAACACGTCCCTGAACAGAATTTCTTTATCAAAACCCCCCAAAAAACACATTCCGGTAAAAAATGATCCACTGAGTAAACACTATGATTTTCTTCCACTTCAAGTGCGCCAAGCAAAGTGAAATCTACTCTGATGCACTTCTTTCAACTCTGGAAAGTGTACTTTACTCTCTCCCACTGGAGCCACACTGTGACGCCTCGGTACAAACACTGTAAACAGTGGAAGACGGTGAGACAATTTCGCACTCGCCGTCTCGCACAATTTAGAGGTGCGAGTGTTTCTAGAAAACATGACAAGTCTCTTGAACCTTGTCTCTTGCAACCCGACGGAAAGAAAACACTGAGGTTTGCTCAGGCAGAGAAGCAGACGCACCAAAGATATACCATGAAACCTGGCCAGTTGCACACAATGTAAATTACAGCGTGGAGGCCAGCCGCCCGTGTTAATTATATTCCAGACAACCACGGTCCCTGCAAACCAGGGTCCCTGCAAACCACGGTCCCTGCAAACCACGGTCCCTGCAAACCACGGTCCCTGCAAACCAGGGTCCTGCAAACCAGGGTCCCTGCAAACCAGGGTCCCTGCAAACCCACATAGAGTAAAGTGCTCTGCTGTACATGCCTATATAATGCTTACCTTTCTTTTTTCCATAAAATGTGCTTGTTGTGGAGGCTGCCATTTTGAAAAGACCTGCCTAGGAAAATTGGCAATGCCACACCCCCACGCACGTGATGTCATTTTAAAGCTACGGTTGTCCTCTTTAAGGAACAACAGGACTCAATAGAGTGGCATGTGTAGTATGAGAGGAATTAGCAAAAACAAAATGTGCACTACAGTGTACAAAAATGCATTGCCGGGTCTCAGGAGGATGAGTAAAGTGCTCTGCTGTACATGCCTTTTTTTTTTGCTCTGTAAAATTAAATTTTTTTGTGTGATTTAAAGTTACAATATTGAAACTGAGTCATAGAATGCAAACATAGTTGTGCCGGCTCACATTTCAAGTCATATCGGGTGTTCCGACAGAGAGCAAGGGAGGTTTTAGAGTGGCGTGTAATTGCGAATACATTTCGTGGAAAGATGAGCATGAGTGGAGGAGCATGAGTAGTGTGAACTGAGACCAGTTGAAAAACGTTTTCAGTACAACATTTTCGCTTATTCTGAGGCTGGATTTACAGTCAGAGATGAGAGGGAGAGAGAGACGGGGAAGAGCTGGAGTTCCTGGTGAGTTCAGAGAGCGGCATGTTGCTTGCTAGCTCACAGCTAGCGCCAGTGTTGACATGCTGCTCGGGGTGAACAAACACGCACAGACAATCCAGCAGTCAGATTTGCCTTCTGTTAAAAACACGGCTTTACAGTGGCTGGCTGATATAAAAAAATATGTAATTTCTGGAAGCTGAGTCAAAGTTATTTGGCTTTCTTTGGAGCTTTTCTTCTGAAAACAAGGCTATTATGAGATGGGGTCCTACATGAGCACTGTTTTCTGCAACAATTGGAACAGTTTGCTCTTTTCACTGATTTGAAGTGGGCTCTTCTGGGTCGAGGTGAGCACCAATGGGTTTATTAATACAGCAACAGTGGACAGTTTGATAATGCTGCTATGCCACTGTCAATCAGATCTTATCAAACCACCCTGATACAGGAGATTGGTGAAGTTTGTCAGTGTTAAACACTTAATAACTAAGGGTGGTTTTCCTTTCACTTATATTTTAAGCTTTAAACTAAATGATAGAACTGAACCATGATGAAACGCGAACACATTTTTTAAATCGGCATTTGAAAGTGTCTCAAAACGCAATCTACGTCTTGAATTAAAAGAATGTTAACGCCCTCAAATTGGGTGCATTTACATTTTAATTTAAAGTGTTCACCAATGTACATTGTCCCTCTCGAACAAATACAAAAACTAAACTAATGTTTTCATGACAACAACATAACATTGGTCACAAAAAAGTGAGCTGAGTCCCAGGAGACTATACAGCCAGGAGGAGAGCGCTAGTTTAATACTTTTCAGGGTCTTTCATTGTATAGTAAATAGGTGTCCACCTCCTAATATGTTATCCGATCCATTTTCTCTTCTGTGTGTGCGCTCTGCCTGGGCGTTATCGTTTAGCAATGCAAATAGAAATAAAGCGAGCCTCTCCTCGGACACACCGTTGATGCCGACATGGTTATCGCCGCTCCTCCAGCCGGTGTGACGAATCCGGATAATCACCAACTGTCGGGTCAAATTAGCACTCCAGCTCACAGAGGACAGAGTGTGTGGAGTAAGTGTGTTTCGGGGAGGCTTCAAACATCCACAAAAAAAGCCTGAACGACCTTCTACCGTCTCCGTGAATTCAGAGATCTCAGCATGCGAGCCTCGAGTTCTGTCTGTTCTTTAACCCCTGCTGACATTTATAAGTCTCATTATGCTTCTGACTAACAGAACCTCAAAGAAAAGCTTCCAGTGGTTTAATGAGGTGGACGCCTCTAATGTAGCCAAGTGGACATCAGGATCGTTATTTGCAAACATTTATTTTTTCCCCTTCTTTTCCTCCTTTTACTGTTGTTCATAATTTAGATTATTGTGTTGGAGCGAACTGCACATACTGAGTGAGACCTTGTGCAGAGCCGATGACTGTGATGTCCTACTGGGCTTGAAGATACCCTCCAACTAAACAAATTATACATGCACCCCCTCCGGCACGATTCCTACTTTCACCATCTACAGACAACGTCTGGGTGTAGCTTTGATTTTCCTTCAGTATTGTACTTAGATTCCCAGATTCTACTCAGGATTTGGTGACCTCCCGTCTTCAGTAAATCTTTATTTAATGAGGCAACTTGGCAGACTTCTCCATTCTTTACTCAGTCCCATTTTCATCATTTTGGTGAAAGGTGTGACAGACCACATTTCTGCTAAAATAACGATAATACAAAGTTTAGTTTTAGACATTTATTTACATGTATCTACCATTTTATTCATATATTTCACTGCTTTTGTGAACCTAAAACCTTTTGTAAACCAATTTCCATCACCAAAACTGAGTTACCACCTGAGTAAAGTTAGGTTTTCACAAGCGATATGAATAATTTAAAAAAAAAAATCGAGATTCCATTTTTCAGCTTTAGTGTCATATTGTGTTGTAAGTTTTCTCATTACACTTTTGCCTTATGACAATGGTGCCTCATTATATAGAGAGCTGAGATTGTTCTGCAATTTATGATGTAAAACAAGGGTATGTATCTTAAATGCAAGTGGCTTAAAAAGGTGAATTTAAGAAATTATGTAAAATCGAGAAAATCGACTGAAAATGTCCTCAGTGTTCCAAGAGTTAAGTGGATTTGGTCTTTTAAACTGTAGAGAAGATATAGCATCTGTTGTGAACTTTGGAAAACTTGAGAGGATTTCATCACCCTGAAAGTCATGAAATGTGCACTGGACACGACATTTCGAGCAATTAATGCGTCGAAGAGCGCGGACAAGAGGCTTCAGCTGCAGACCCGATCCACACGGGCTCGGACTGGAGTCAGACTGGAGTGCCGTCTCCACAAAATACACAATCTGACTACGGATACCTTTGATTCAATTCGACAGCAGCCACTTTGCATGTGCGAGGAGGGAAAGGTGCGTTTGTCAGCGCACACCAGGACGTTATGGAGCTACGACATGAGAACATCCAGACTAACAAACTCCCATATTCTATCCGTCGCCAGTTTTAAATGACAAACTTCTCCATTGAGCCGACTAGAGCGGTTGTCACTAATTAATGTTAATTGCCAAAAGGATTAATCGCACTTTTGGCTGCTGTCTGGTAAAAGAAGCACGACTGTAAAACTACTCTAATACTTTCAGCGGATGGTATGCTTTTGTAGGTCAACGAGGCCAACCGGTGGGGACCTTTTGAGCGGTTAGTCTCCCAGTTAAAATTTTCATCATGTCAAATTAATATTTTAAGCCGATCCACTCAATAGTTTTGAGTCAGGACCCCTAGTATTCAGAGCAAGGAGCTGGTGAGAAATAAGTTGTTAAAGTCAGTATCTACAGCTGTTATTTCAGGGGCATATTAAATCTGCATTCCATGTCTTCTCTGCTCATCTCGTATTCAAGCTTTCTATGAGTTATGATAAAAAATAAATTACACTGCCACCCAACGCTGAAGTGCTTCTGCCTCCTCAGCCAACAAAGAGATCAGATCTTGAGGACGTCTTTGGGGTTTTATTTTAAACTTTAGATGCAGATGTTCAGAGCGGAAGACAAATGGATTTGATTAGAGACTCAGAACAGCACAACAACTCATCATTTTGCTTTTTAATGTATTCAAACGTTACAGATACACATTTTTAAAGGCACTGATTTCTGTAAATGTTCTATACTATCTTTTATGGCGCGTATGCATAAAAGGAGTTTCAACAGTTTTGTTGTTGTTGTTTTCTCTCATGTGTGTCTGACGACGAATCCGATGCAGAAATATCAAGCTGTCGATACATATTGTAACGCTTCCAGTTTATTTTCTTCTGTTTTATCCAAAAATTGACTTGGGCTCTTTGAGTAATGCCAACACGCAGTCTTGACTCAGGTCTTGACTCAGGTCTTGACTCGGGTCTTGACTCGGGTCTTGACTCGGGTCTTGACTCGGGTCTTGACTCGGGACTGGATTTGGGAAGTGACTCTGGACTTGACTAGGTTTTGACTCTGTACTTTGCTCAGGTCTTGACTCGGGTCTTGACTCGGGACTTTGCTCAGGTCTTGACTCGGGACTTTGCTCAGGTCTTGACTCGGGACTCGATTTGGGACTTAACCCTGGACTTTGCTCAGGTCTTGACTCGGGTCTTGACTCGGGTCTTGACTTGGGACTCAATTTGGGACCTGACTCTGGACTTTGCTCAGGTCTTGACTCAGGTCTTGACTCGGGTCTTGACCTCTCCAAGACATGAGACATACTTAGCTCTGTTCCACCTCAGCTGGTCCGTAAAGGACCCGTGGGTCAGTCAGACCCAATCTGAATAGAGTATAATTGGACCCGGACTAAAATACAGTCGACCCGAACGGAGCCGAACGGAGCCGAACGGAGAGAGAGCAGCAACATGAAGCCTCACATATTATTGAGTCGTTGTTTTTCATGCATTTCAGTTCAAACTTTCCATCCATCAAGAACTCCCACATTATGCACATGTGATGAGTATGACTCAGCACAGGACCTGAGCTCCACCAGGATCCAGTCAGGTGCTCATTCACACACAGTCCTGAACTCCTGGTTCAGGTCCTTGATACTAGGAAGCAAGCACATGGTAAATGTGCTGAATGTGACGCTCCTCTGACACACAAAGTATTTGCTGAGGAGATAAAATGGCTGAGTTTTCTTTAATTATCGGTTATTGCAGCAGTCACAGGTCACTTCCATCTGACGGTTCTCAAACCAACCTGACTTTAGCAGAGACGATTCATCCACACAAACAACTTCGGCTTCGATGTTTACCGTGCCTCGGATCAAAACCTTCCCAACAGCGTCGCCTAAACAACACAAACTGGACGTTTTAAGCTTCGCAAATACAGCCTTCACTGCAAAGCTGCTGCGGATTGCATGAGCTCGCCTGCTCCACCGCCCACAGTGTGGCTGCGAATGTTTTACGGGAAAAGAGGACACAATTTGACCACAGTCAGCGCGATGAATATGATATGCTGTTACAAGATTTTAACTCACTTTCAGCTTTGAATATATTGCAAATACGTTTGCTTCTGCAGCGGCTGTGTGATTTGAATGTGAACTGTTTTTTGTTTTTTTTGTGTCATTGGATTAAAGAATTTCTGACAGACTGCCTAAGGAGAATATACGAGCAGCGTGTGCCGTCTTAACAAGATTGTATTATGTACACGTGTCCCACAAGGTGGCTTTCATCCCCTCTATTGTTTTCAATCTGCACAAATGTAATGAGGTTGCAAGACGGCACCATAGTCTCTAGAATATGCTTTAGGATCCCACATGGCTGCACACAGTCACACACGAGGAGGCTGGCTGAGGCACAGGGCCTATAAAGGATCAGCCCTGCAAGAGGTGTTTTTCACAACAGTTTTCACTTCCCACACATTTTTCCAGCACAATGGATTTCTTTCTTGAGGGTCCCCGTCACCAAATGCTTTGTTGAAAATATGCAACCAATCCACGGTCACCATAGTGATCTACAGCGCCTCACGCTACACTTAAAATCAAAGAAAATGTTTGTTTAAAAAAAAAAAAAAAAATTACATTTCCATCCCATTACAGCTCTCCCTGTCCCTCCAGTCATGTGTTTCTTCATGAAGCCAAGCAATGTTTTCCTTCAATTGCAGCCCCTCACAGCGAAGCACACATTAGTCCACTGGTTTAATCAGGTGCCCGGCAAACGTTTCCCATGACTAACATGGAGCCGGCGATGCCCTGTCAACCCTCTTTTATGCCGGAGCGTGTCATACTGTATAGCCTACGAATGTTAGGACGGTTACATTTTCAAGAAGTGTTCTGCTGTCCTCATTTTGATTCCAACTGGAAGTCGGTGTCCGTTGATGTCTCAGCGCCTGCTGAGTGTAGCAGCATTAGCGCTCACTCTCTGGGTCCTTTGTGCTGATGGCAAACGACGACATCAATGAGCAGTCCTCATATACTGTACGTTATAGTATGTATTTGGTATTGTATTTGATCAAGTCAATTTGACATTGTCTTTGTAGTTTCAATTGTCAATGGCTGAATAAAATGTGTTCAGAGGATCTTTAGTTCCTGGTGCAGTCAGAATGTGAAGTTTATGTCCTGAATGAATGTCATAGAATGTGAGTTATTGTTGACAAGAATCAAAGAGGAGGAACGATAACGGCTACATAAGAAAGTTTCCTCAGAGGTGGAGCAGGGAAACAAAAAAAAAGGTAGCGGGAGATGAATCGTGCTGCCTTCGGGTGCCGTCAGACTTTTAAGCTTTGCTTTGTGTCCCCGGGATGCGTCTACTGTGCTGTATTGAAAGAGAGCACAACCTTCATTCCAGAGTCTCTTAAAAAGAGAATGGGTTGACCTCACGTACGGATTGTCACCTTTTTCATCTGTGAAAAGGTCAATCTTCTGCTATTGGACACAAATCTGCCTGCAGAAGAACACACCGCTCACATGTGTATTGCTGTGCTTCTCCTGATCACTGTCTTTATTACCGTCAGGGTGAGTCCAGGCAGTCACACAGTTATTCAAAGTACATGCAAATGCATTTCATAATTAAGAACTTTCCAACCATATTCTCACAACAATTGAGAACAACATCTTTTCTTGTAAAGTCACTGATGTTTTCTGTCTCAAATCTTCTCAAATAATCAATGATCTTTGAGAATGCATGTCCACAAATGATCTTACAAATAAATATAGATGTCATTGTTCACTCCTACATATGATAAGCAAATGTAAAGCATTGATTAAAATAAAAAAGGGGTTAAAATGAAGTGCAACTTCTCTTTCATCAACAGTGTCGTAGGAGGCGTTCAATGATACTTCAGCAAAAAGAAAAAACCTAGAGAGTAAAACCTGCTACAGTATGAAATGAAAGAGGACAATAACTGGAATACAAGAGAAACACATTGCAATAAATCATACCTATAGTGAAGCTTCAGTTCTGATGAGACTCTCAAAAACATGCTGATTCCAGTCCATAGCAACTGTTGCGGCACAGTCTGAAATTAGTCAGTTGTACCAGAAATATGGAATATATCATCTTACTTATAGACTTTTAAAGACTTTTAAAATCGGCCATGGTGCCCAACGTTTACCGGTAGCTAATTAAATGTATTGGTTGAGGCCATTGCTTGTATTTGACTGTGTTTTGTCCTCTCCTTGCATATTAGACCTTTTCTATAACTCAGTCAAGTCACTTCAGTTCAACTGGCAATTGTTTTTTTTCCATCAAACATGAACTGTTGTCCTTTTGCATTTGTTCAGATGTCACGCCATCCATCAATCGTATTGACTCTGGTGGCAGGATTTTGATGAAGCTCGGGAAAATAATCGTGTTTTCAAAACACGAGGGAGTTGAGCCTTTCACCGCTGTGTTCAGCCTTTTTCAAAATGATATACGGTTTGTTTCAGTACCCATACGGGGGCTATTTATTATGCCAGAAACAAAAGATTGAGTATGTCCCAATACTTTGTATGTCAAATGCAGTATGCCAAAAATACCAGGACGTCCTACTGCATTCGGTCGCAATATATTCTGACATTAAATCCTCTGAGCAACAGATATAGAGTAAGAGGGTCAAAGTTAAGTTAAGATAAGATAAGATAATCCTTTATTAGTCCCTCAGTGGGGAAATTACAGGATCACAGCAGCATTGCTCACAAGTGAATAAAAGAATAATAAAATAGAAACAAGTAATATAAATAAATATAAATAAGCAGTAAAACAGTAGAATATTAATGTACAGACTGAATAGAAAAGTATATATTTAAAAGAAGTACTTAAACGTATTGCACGTAATATTGCACCAGGTGAATGATGAAGTGACCAAGTTCAGTTCAAGTGTTCGATAGTCAAGGTGCAATGTTATTTACAAAGAGTCCCATTTAAATGCATACAGTGTGCAACAATGCGTATCTTTATGGCCAGCTGCAGAATGTAGTTAAAGAAAAAGTAAAAAGAAAAAGTATGCTATTTGAAGGGCAGATCAAAATGTCAATGGGCTTCATTGGGTGCTTTTCAGAATGGCTTGGCATCTCCTAAAATCTTCGGGCATTTAACAGAATGAGACACCGATGCCTCGGAGCCGTAGTACCTTTGTTAAAGACCTGCACCTTTTTAATTATGCAACCTCCAAAATAAAGATGGTGTTAGACATATATCCAGTAAATTCAATGCCGAAGAATCCATTTGGACCATGGGATGCTGCCTCCATGTATGGATGGTACGTGAGCTCATCTAATCGGAGTGTGGGGAATATGAGACAAAGACAATGAGCCGTATGGGGCGAACAGCACTGTTGGAAAACCTCCATTTAGCATGAACTTAATCTCTAGACAAAAAGAAATTCCGGTTTCTAATTCGTGAGAGTTCGTAAGGCAGATAGTACCAGAGCAGTGAAAGGTTAGAATAGTGAATGAAATTCAAAGGCACGTGTCTGTTGGATCTTCACCTACTCAAAGATAATCATAGTTTCAAGTGTGACATCTGGGCTTTGTTCTTTCATTGTCATTTTGGTCCCCCCCCTTTTTTTTTTTTATTAACTTAAAGATATGAAGTTCAAAACATGAAATCCATTTTTCTTCTCCTTTCTATTACACAATAGTTCACGCCTTCCCAATGTTAGGCAAAACCAATTACCGCAAGAGTAGACGAGCAGAACGGGGAACACGAGTGACACATTGAGGAAAGAGGATTAAAATGTTCATTGTGTACATAATTGCTCTGCTTGGCAAAATGTAAATTCCTCTTCTCGATTCCAACAGACAAAATCTGGAATTGCTTTGCTGTACAATGAGGAGACCAACAATACCTACGACGTCTGCCTGAAATTGACCAAAGAGGCGTTAACCATACAGAAGCTGGACGTGGTTTGCACGAGTGAAAGTGAATCCCCAGTAAATGTAAGTGCGCCCGAGGGCTCCCGACTATGCAATCGCAATTCATGACGCATGACTGCAGAATACTGTTTCAATGTTCACAATATCCTATTGCCAATAAGAAACTCCCGCTTTCTAAAGCACAGAACTGTTGTACTGCGAAGACAGGCGACTGGCGGTCTGGGCTTAAGCATCAAAGTAAGCGTATATGTTTTTGATCAATGTGGAAAAGCAGTTTTGGCAACGATTTCATCACCAAAACTCAACAACGGACGTTCTCATTTATTCTCTCCCGCTTTGCAGGGAGGAGCAGAGCACAACGTGCCTGTGGTTATTTCAAAGATTTTCAAAGATCAAGTAGGTAAGAAAGTGTTTCATTTCTCTACCTCAATGTGGGTTTGGAACTGGTGTTCAATGCAATGTAAAATGTCATTAATCAAGTTGATTATGGAAATGTTAATGGCATTAGAAAGAGATGCTGGATATTTTACAGGTGACATTTAAGTTCACAATGGAATTTTGAGAGCGTCAATAATTTATTTAAGTATTGGTTAGGGACATATTCCAAGAGAAAGTCAAAGGGAAATAAGAAGAGTGAAGAAAGTGGTTCAATTTGAGAGAAACATTACATTTTGCTCTCTTTATAAGAAGGGGGAGGGACGGCAGGAGAATTTGTATATCTATTATTATCTCATGCATGAGTGTAAAAGGGTCCTAAAAGTTGGTGATATTTGTGAGAGAAGGGAGTAAAAATGAAAGCAGTAGAGTCTACTTCTCCCTGAACGTCATTCAAAAGCACCTTCCATTTTACCCCTAGCGTAGCTTAGCATAAAGACGTGGGGAAACAATTAGCCTGGTTAAAAAAAAACATGCAAGCCTCCGAACACTGACTCTGTGTCTTTGTTCAACCTGCACAGAATCTATATAAAAACCCTCAAACCTGTGATTTGTACTTGTTGGTATAGGAGAGCACCAAACCTGGCAACCTTATTGACATCAGGAAGCTGCACACCAGCCGTCAATAAATAGTTCCAGCGCATAACTCTCCCACAAAAATATAAATGTGAAAGTATTTATTAAAAACAACTCCACTTCCCCTTTAGTTTCCCTTAAGTGGTTTTAAGGTTAGAAAAAAGCAACTTATTCTAATGATATTCTCTCGTAAATGAGAAGTGACTTATTATTTATAGAATTATTCTCAACAAATATGTTTTAATGGCTGCATCCTTCAAATAAATGGAAATATTCTTAATGTGTTTTGCATCGCCTGAGATAGATCGCCTCTCTTGCTCTCAGAAAGATAGCAAATTACCCTTTTTACACCAAAAACAAACACATGTTGACATACTGCGTTTCACTTTTAATGCATTCACACCCGTAGACACGACAAGATGAGCTGTTCTCAAGTCGGTAACACAGTTTGCTTGATGGAGAAATAAAGGCTTTAATCATGATCATCAGTTAAATTGTAAGAACTGATGACCTCTCGCCATCCTGTCGGGATGCAATGTCAGAGCCTCATTTGAGTGAATCTCTTCCGCACAATTTGTCCTTTTGCACACATCCCTCTTAATACCTTTTTTTGGGGATACGAGAGAAGCATGTCTTCATATCCCCGGGGGCGTTGAGAGCCTCTTCCACAAAGCGTTACAAATCTTTTCACAACAGGGCTCTCATTGTTTCCTCCCGTGCCGCCGCAAATGAGTTTATATACCGATTAGTTTCAAATTTCATGCTTTCCCGTGTTCAGTTCTCTGAGCTGACGTTGCCAGAGATTAGTCGGACAGAGACACTGCTTGCTATTTCCACCACATTACCATGTTTGAAATGAGCAATTATTTTCTAATGTTTTCATTAACCTCTGACACTTGACAACTGGCCTGCAGCCGACCAGACGGGGAAGCTGTTCGTCGGGGACGCCGTGCTGCAGGTTGGTACATCGGCTCGTGACTTCTTTGGCGTCTTCGCTTGATTTCCGGGTCGCCGCCGACAGCGCCGACTTGTTGCGTCTAAATTTCAACCCTCTTCTGTTTTGGACGGAGTGTAATTTCATTTACCAGATGGGGAGGGACTATTTTTGAAGCTTGAACTGCAGGATTCTATTCAAATTATTCTTTTAACGTGTCTCTGCTTTTTTTGATTTGTGGTCAAATGAATTTTGTGTTAGATTAATCACAAGGTCTATAATCATCTAAACAACAAAGTGTCTGGTCTTTAATAATGATTTCCGTTTAATCTTTTTAAAAGGTTAATTTGAGGTTAATTTGAATCTGCCTGGCTGGTTTATTTGGCGAGCTGTTTATCCAGAAAACGCTGTGGATTCACCAGACAGCCGAGCAATATTCATGCTCATATTGGAGGATATTAGGAATGATATTATAAATTTAATTGCTACTGCTTCCACCTTTTTGGATCACGTGTGTCATATTTATTTGCAATGACTTTGAATTGTCACACTGCAGAATATTGCATCTATTTGCATTCTGTAAGCCCTGGCAGAGGAGGGATAACACACTTTCTATTCTAAAATGAAATAATATCAATAATAACAATGTAGCAAATGAGCCTTTGAGACAGACGTGTACAGATTCCTGTGGTGAAGTTGTTGTGTGTGTCTTTGTGGTTATTTTGTGTGTTTGTGGTGGGGTCTTTATGTGTGGTGTGTTTGCATTGTGTGCTTTTGTGGTTTGTTTGTGTTATTTTGTGTCTCCTTTGTAGCCGGTTTGTGTGGACCTGCACCCAATAGGCCCATTCAGTAGGTGTGTAAGGTTTCACAGTAATGATTTGGTTCATATCCTGGTTTAGGAGTCACACCAAATACATAAAGATATGCTCATTCCATTTGTTTTGGACAGACAGTAATGCAAGTGAAAGACAAAAAAAAGCCTCGAGACACTGTTTCTACTACAGGAACTAGAGAAAGCTTCACTCAGGAAAGTATAAAACATTAAAAGTGATCCAACAAACAACAATGGGCTGTAAAGCCTCGTAAAACACACGTCATTCAAACATAAAAAGACGATGCAAGCAGTTCCCTTTATTGCCATAATATACTTCATATTGCCATAAACTCACCAAGGAAAGGCTGAGGCGGCGAAGTACACAAGTGTGTTTGCTGGTAGTTCCGTTAGCTGTTCGCCAAACAAGCTGTCCAAAACAATGAAAGTGAGCCACAGGGCAACGGCCAAGACGTTGGGAGCAGTGTGTGTGTACCGGGAGATGCAGATGAGGGCCGGAGATGTTTTTAAATAAAGGAAATTAGGCAGTAGAGTCAGCAGGCGGTCAAACGGCAGCATGAAAACCAGGTGATAGAAGGTGTTTCGAGTACAACTGGGCACCGAAAACACATTATGCAGTTTGCTGCAGGTGGGGAACGCTGAGGGGACGGGGTTGCACCAGAGGTTGCCAATCATAGTCCACCCCTTGGCCTCCCCTCTGGCCTGCAGGCCCTGCAGCCAACGAGCATAGAGCTGCGTAATTACACACTTTCTCCACTGTATAATTACTCATATGCTTTTCCTCTCTGTTGGTTTCTTTAGGTCAACGGCATAAATGTAGAGCCCTGCACGCATGAGGAAGTCGTGAGTACATTTGTGATTAACGCCAACACATTGCTCCATCCATCCCTCCATTGCTTTTCCACCTTCCTCCCAGATTCAACACCAACACCAACAATCACAAGCTACAATCCCAGGTGGCTTGTTGACAAGAGGCTGTTTTCCTTTCCAGGAAATGAAATTGGTTTTAAAAGCTGCACAGGAGTTGTGGGTGCTAATATTTGGCACTTTTTTCTCTTTCAAACTTAGCTTCTCTCTTCGTTAAACAACACCTTCTTTTCTGTGCCGGCAGCCCCACATCTGTCCTCCCCTTTCCATGTCTTCTCGTCACTGTTGTCTCCTCCCGCGGCCCCAAACAGCTGTTCACCACATTCACCTCCAGAGCGTCAAAACACATAACGAGCAGTTTCTCTTCAGAAGACAATCCAGAGCTTTTTAATGGCAGGCTGTCCCACTGACAGATGCTGGGGCTCAAGTAAGGGGATAGTGAGGGGCCTGATGACAGACGTGCATTTAGGGTAAGAAGCGGTGACATGTTGGATGTGACAGTTAAGTGTCTCATTTGAGCCTTTTTATTTTGATGCACGCATAATAGACAGATTGGATGTTTTAATCCTCTCAACCTAAGCTTATTTGAATGCCTCTTGGACTCAACATCTTTGAGGACATATTTTACACCACTTAGACATCAAATAATCAGACATTTTGGAGCGCAATTACTTTTCAGTGTCAGCTGTCTCTTCGCTGACCGATGCGTTGGCCTTCAAGCTCCGCCTTTGATGATTTTAAGTGAAGCCACTTCTGTCAGGCTTTAACTCACGACTCCATATTCTTCCCTCATTGCCCGTCATTTTTAGTTTGCTCTGGCGCTGTGCGTCTTGACATGAATGTGGCTTGTTTAATTTCTTTCGAGATTACATTTGTATCTCGCCGCATCGCTCATGATCGCTCTCTCTCTCTCTCTCTTTCTCTCTTTCTATCTGCCTCCATCTCAATCCGCCTCCCTCTCTCGCTCCCGCCAGGTTCACCTCCTGCGCACCGCAGGAGATGAGGTCACCATCACCGTTCGCTACCTGCGAGAAGTTCCATCATTTCTAAAACTGCCTCTAGGTAAGAGTCCCGTGGTTTTTGATGCCTCGCAAGCTCAAAATAAACTCCATTGCGACGAGCATTTGGGCCGATAAAGGAATCGGCCACGTTTATGGGAAATTGTCTTTTAGCACGCCTCGACGCTTTAAAGCCGGTCAATAGACGAGCATTCGTTTCAAAAGTAATACATTGTCATGCTCGCTGGCCTGAGGCAGGCAGTGATGTCAGAACCACCCAGAGCTGCTGCTGCTCCTGTACTTACTTACCTCCAGCAGCTTGAAGGGCTGGAAACAGATTTTAACTGCATCCATGTGGAGCCGGTAAAAGGTGAGAATCAGGTACGCCGCTAAGAGAGGTGAGAAAATGGTAGCAAGCAGTAAAACGAGACGCAAAACGTTAATTGGAAATTTATAATAATTATTTATAATCCATTCTGAAAATGATTGTTAGTTGCAGCTTTATTTGATCGACTGTGGCCAGCAGCCCTCATCTGATTTAAAATAGAATATCACTAAACTCTAATTGGTGCTCAGAAGGACCTGAAATCACCTTTTGGCAAAACACTATTCCTTTAACTTAGTAGCTACTACAGTGTGCTCAGAGCTATGTCCATGACCACTGAGTAAACGCCATCCGGTGAGGAAGACTCAGATGCAGTCGAATGCTTCAGAAAAATCTAGTAAGTTGAATTTTTTATGGGAATGTTTGTGCTGAATCTTCTCAATCAAAATTGAGATACTAGCATTTCGAGTAAAGGTTTGAAGTTCACTCGTTTACTTCCGTTCTGAGGGTCTGTCTGCTAAATATAAAGAAATAAAGAAATATGCCTCACCATAAAAAGGAAAAAGCAGTTAGCCTGTCTGTCTGAGGTAACCAAATATGCCTCGTCTGGCACATAGCTTTTCACACTTAATCAATTAGTAAGGTGCCAATTTTTCTTTAATATGTTTATTTCACAAAATGTTGCATTCCCCCTTTACTCTCTTCAGTAACACAGTCGTGACACATGGGACAGGGCGGCTCCCGGGTACTGAACATCTGGGGCGTCATCTGTTCACGGCCGCTAAACCACCAAACAAGCTTTTGTCTCGTGAATCGGCTGCAGGCACAAAACTGAAAAGATGTAATACAAATCATTTCAGTCGCCACCAGCAAACATGGTGATCATTTTGCACCATTTACCAAATTATGAAGAGCACACAGATGTAGAAAAGCGATTAATACTAATAGACGTGCATGAATATTTATAGCTCATTTCATAAACTGCCAACACGCTCCCAGATTTAAACCGAGAGTTGTCCGGCCCTCGTCTTTTTCCGGGCAAGTTAACATTCATAGAGGGCGTCGGTGTCGACACGCTCAGGTTTTTCGCTGGAGGGCGTTGGGCCGGTGAGTCGTGTTTTGTTGCCGCAGGAACAAAAAGGTTCAAAACGTATTGTCTCCAAGCCGCCCTTTGTTTCACTTTGGCACAACCGGCGAGCGGCAGAGGCCAGGAGCAGTC
Organism: Taurulus bubalis; assembly: GCF_910589615.1. Taxonomy (NCBI): domain Eukaryota; kingdom Metazoa; phylum Chordata; class Actinopteri; order Perciformes; family Cottidae; genus Taurulus; species Taurulus bubalis. The sequence goes on along the minus strand of NC_136592.1, from coordinate 31,836,928 downwards.
AGCCCCGCCGTGTGACCCAATTAGAAAGCAGGTCGGAATTAATGCCGAGCTAATATCATATCAAAGAGCAGCATTTGTCTCTCCTGGAGTCTGCCTGCGAGATGCTCTGCTTAAAACCAGGGCGGCAGAATAAAGGCAACACGGTGGTGTGATGTTTAGGTGCAACCCTTGAATGAAGATGCGTCTAAATGTATTGCAGGGGTTCTTCAGAACATGCCCTTTGCTTCCCCAGGTTCTCCCGGGCCGTCCACGGATCACAGCCGAGTGTCCTCGCCCCTCTTTGACAGCGGCTTGCATCTAAATGGAAACGGGAACACAGTAAGACAGATCTGTTTGATATTTCATGTACGATGCAGTAAAGTAGTTTCTGGACAGAATGAAGAATTATATACACTGGGATTGCGAAGAATGTCACTTAAATGTTACATCAAGTCCATTAGGAGTCCATTAAGACTGACTGTGTGTGTGGCTTCCACTAGTGGACCCCTCAGACTGGCCTAGCTTTATTCACTGAACTGCTTATGAAGCTTCTTGTCATTTCTCCACATTCCCGAACATTACGTCACAACACGGAAACGATGCAGATCTCCGAGGATGTGTGGCCTCAGCTGAAGCCAAGGTCTCTGTGCGGCGGCTAGCAGCTGGACACGAACGTCAAAATTAAATTCCACAAGGAATCTTTCATCTGCACCTGGATCTGCGTCACACACACACACACACACACACACACACACACACACACACACACACACACACACACACACACACACACACACACACACACACACACACACTCAGGCTCATTAGAGAGCTTGTTGGGGTAAAGTAGGGCTGAGTAATGCCGGGATTCATGTGAGGGTTCACAGCAGTCCGGGGCTGGGCAATCTTTTCCAGACTATTCTCTCGCTATTCTATTATTTGCCTTTACCTATTTAATTCTTATGGCCACATTAACACTGATTATTTATAAAAAAAATCCCATTGGCTGTTTTTGTAGAGGGAACCAGTGCGGCGCTAACATCCGGGGGCTAGTAAAGTAAAACAAGTAATTACTTTTGGTGTTGAGTAGTTAGTATAATGCTGTAATTGATTTTTACACTGAAAAAATATTAGTAACCGTTGAATAAAGGATGTGCAAGCTTTTTAAGGACAGAAAACACAGTTTCCTAACTGTCACCAGCGGTCCTCTTCATTCATTAAACACAAATTGTTTTGCTTTATCAGTGAAGAAAGTCTGAAAAGTGATGTTGGCAGCAGAATCAGATAAAAATCATCAGCTTACAATATGCCTCACTGCATTATTGACTACTTTTCACTTAGCATCGGAGGGCAGCAGGGCGAAGAAATACTACCAATTAACTCTATTCATTGGCGATAGAGACTACAGAGATTTTCTTTTTAATTTCAGCTAGCTCGGCAGGGCTAGCACTCGTGGGGCAGCAGCAGCAGCGGCGCTATCTGCTGCAGCCTGGGCCTTTGTGGACCGTGGCTCGTCCAAATCTCCTTTGACATGTTATTAAATGTGAAGTAATCCATAACGTCCTCTACGCATAAGTGCCAGGATGGTGTTTGGCTCTCCAAAATATGGGGGCTAGCCCTGATGGCTGACTGCTGTGGCGCTGATCTCTTGGCAGTGGGAGGAAAATTAAACTTCTGTTGAGAGGTCACAGGGTCAGAGTAAACTAGGGTTGTCGATTTTTCTTTCAAGCATCGGTTATGTGTTAGCTGTATCTACAAACTGGCCCTGTTTTCATAGCCACGAAGCTGAAAGGTTACAAATGGAATTAATTGCATTGATCATTGCAAATTGAATGTGGGGAATTCCCCCTTGTTATTACTTTTCATGTCTACAGCCATTCGATCGATGTGTGGCACAGCAGCAGTACAACCACAGACAGGCTTCCTGTGTAAAACCACAACAGTCCAATCAGCGACTGGGCTCTCTTAGGATTTAAAGGAAGAAGTCTAGATCGTTCAATTTGTTCCATGTTCTCCTGCAAACATGTTATCAGCTGCCTGACTTTGCTTGATGTAAGAGATGGCTGAGATTCTGGTGCATGCTGGGATGATGATGTAGCAGCAGCTGATTCCACAGAGGGATCACGTGTCGGCTCGTAATATGAATCAACAGGACAAAATCAGCACTAGCTTCCAAAACAACATTTGATAAATTCCCTATATTGCAATCCCAATCCAAGAGAAAATGGTTAAGGTAACACCTAAAATGCCCAAATGGTATCATCTATAAGTGCATCGGTACAACCGCGCTGCGCTCGTTGCAGAAATATCAATCCAATTGCTCTTGACGTCTGTATGTAACGTTTAGCCAGAAGTGCACTGCAAACGCGGAGCAGTGAGGAATACAACGTTTAAATGTTTGCTTTCTTTCCCTAAAGCCCATCTCTCACAGTTTTAATGGTAAGTCCTGAGAAGATTGCATATTAATATGGTTATCTATAATGAAAAGGGTAGCCATGAAGACAGCATCTCCCGGCCGTCATTGTGCATGAATAATTCAGAGAAAGCATGGGGGACAGCAGGTGGCCACTTTAACCTTTCATAGACTATCTAGATTTCAAGTGTTTCCATTTAAAATCCTTTGCAGGAGCTGGAGGCCAAACATTCCTGTGCATAGGCCTTTGCATGGTCTGCATTTCTTTCCATTTCCACTACGTCCACTTGGTTTATCCGAGCTAAAACAAATAGATACAAAATGCTGTGACACATGTATACCTATGCAAAAAACAAACGAGGCATGACTCAGTGCGACATATCGGGTCAGCAGGAAGCAGGGATCTTTACAATTAATTCTCTGGTTGAAGTTGAAGACTCAGTGGTTGACAAACACAATTAGCCTGGCGGTTTCCTCCCCACAGAAATAAGATTTAAGCAGCAAAGAAACACAAAATAGCAAGAGCCGGCCTCCAGTTAAAGTCAAGTGAGATTCTTCTCGCCTCACAAATAAGGACTATTATGTCAGTGGTTGTTTTTGTTCTTGGAGTAATTGCTTGTTGTGTTGTTTCTTTCTCTCCCCAGTGCAGTATGAGCCCTGAATCCACTTTAATGTTCAGACTATAATGATAGGAAGCCTGCAGATTTGTGGGAAAGTAGGGCAACTCTTTTCTTTTCCACCAAAAGAAGAAAAAAAAATGACATTGCATGCCATTACAAATTCTGCATCCTACGAAATAGTCTGTCATGTAAATGGTCATTAGGCCTGAGGTTGAGCAATGGTTTGACTGGTAAATTACCTCAGCCACAACTTCTGCACATTCTGTATACTGGAAAATATGAACTGAGTGTTTCTAATGTATTTCTAATTTGTTGGACACACTTAAAGCTGCAATACTAACAATGATGCATAGGTGTGAATCATGTGAAAGGATTCTCTTGTTGTAATGAACCCAACTGAGAATTATCATCAAACTCTGCAGCTCCCCTGAGCTCCTCAGGGGGCTTGACCTCTTTCAGCTCATTGTGTTAATTGTATGGGCCACAACAACTCAAACGGTTTTGGTTCATTGTTTTTAGGGCTGTAACCGTCACGGTACGGGGGTTCATGCAGGATGCATACGATGTCGAATGAGCCACGTAATGCAGAAACAAAGTTCACAAGCGCACGATCCGCCAGCAAACTTTAAGCCATGCAGCAGTTTAAGCCATACGCCATTAGCAACATTTGCCGAGACAAAGCTGGATGTCGTGCGAGTCAGAATCAGAAACCGTTTATTTGCCAGGAATGTTTACACAAATGAGGAGTTTGTAAACAAAAAAATAGTCCGAAAAATAGTCCTGGGGTGACAGAATCAGTCAGTGGGGGACCCGGGCTCTGTTGATGAGCCCGACTGCCGATGGGTAAAAACTGTTGGTGTGGCGTGAGGTCTTGGTCCTGGTGGACCTCAACCTCCTGCCAGAGGGAAGGGACTCCAACAGGTTGTGTCCAGGGTGAGAGGTCGGCTACGATCTTCCTAGCTCGCTTCAGAGTCCTGGAAGCAAACAAGTCCTGGAGGGACGGCAGATTGCAGCCAATCACCTCTCAGCAGAGCGGGTGATGCGCTGCAGCCTGGCCTTGTCCTTGGCAGTGGCTGCAGCGTGCCAGACGGAGATGGAGGAGCAGAGGATGGACTCAACCATGGCTTGTAAGACCCCGGCCTCTGTGTACCGTTACTCCCCCAAAAGTCCTGATGAGGCTTTACTCCACCTGCCCAGCACAGTTTGCCAGATAGTTAGCAACTACCTAGCAGACATCGCAGAGCTTTTAACTTTTAAAGAACCAGATATTTTTCTTAAAGAACAAAACAGTTCTTCGCTGAAATATAGAGTGAATAATGGATTTAAATTGTCAAGTGGCCGGAAACATGCCTAAGTGAATTATGGTGTTACTCTGTGTCTGCTGAACGTGTTTGCAAACACATGAGACGTCTCAGCTTCAAAGAAGAGATTTAATGTATTTGATACTCTCAATGTTGTGTTTTTCGTTTTCTTTTGCTGCTTCCATGTGGCCCAAATTATCATTTGATACTGCTTTAATTACTTTTGCCTCTTTTATAATCTTCAATTCATATTTCATTTTGTTTAATTAAAATATAAATGTCCTTTTAAGGATTCTTGTTATGACAAGTACTGGTTGCATTCATGGAACACAGGAAAAAGATATTTGAACATCGTACCACAGCAAGACTAGTCTATTATTTTAAATCGTTCACCAAATAGTTTTGCTTGCTCGCTAAATTGCAATTCAACAAACGGAGAGACTTTAATGCATCTCGAGTTGCCGAAGCTTTAATGTCTCTTTTTGATTGAGGTTGTTTGTGCAAGAGCTGATGGTTAGACCGGCTGTGGGCCAACTCTTCTCTTTTTACCTTCCCGAGTCATGTTGCATGCCACCTGCCAGGCCCAAGGCTGTGGTTGCGGATGTATTTTTACATAACCTTGATAATATTCACAAAAACACTTACCCCCCAGAGACCTATTAACTCTTATACAGAGGTATGAGCAACGCTCCGTGCATCCCTGGGGCTGTTGTTTCAAAAAAGCCAAATGTCACCACAAATTATTATTTATTTAAACATTAGCAATACATGCTTTGGATTTGAGGAAGGACTTCTTCGAGACCGACCATTTTTCATTAAGGCTCAACAATCGCACAGGAAGGAAGACAGCAATTTCTCCACTGACCGCAGACCCAATAAACCCGAATGCAGTGGCATAAGGGCCCCCGTTTTCTTCACAGAAAAATGCATTGCTTTTAGTTTATGCTCATATTGCTGTACAATTAAACGGCTGGATGCTGCGAGGGCAGCTGTGTTTCTCCACGGGGGAGCGGGGGTATTGGAACTCATTCTGGAAATGTAGGAAAAGCAGTGAAAATAGGGGGCGGCAGGTTCAGGGACAACCAAAAAAAGAAATTGCCATATCTCATCACAAAATAACTTCCTCCAATGCTGCATGGCAGCAATGACCACTATAACTTTACCCCATGGAATAATGTTGTAATGCAGACATCTTCTCAACGTGTAGCCCACTAATGGGGTGTAATGTGTTCTCACAGCTATCCTGGAGCAATTACCTGCAGTCTAAATAATAATAGTTTTGCTTGGAAATACAGTTTTAGGACATGTTTCTTCTTGTAGTTTTTAGACTGAAATAGTTTGATTGTCATTAATTTTTGCACATTTTGTGGACCCAAGAGGATGAAGCCTACCATGGAGGCACAAGAGGATCGATGCCTGACATTGACACCAAAATGAAAGCGCTCATTTTATTAATTGCTAATTAAATATATGATTTAAATCCGAGGCCTGGGATACAATTTTTCATTGATTCATATATATTGAAGCAATTAAACACATTAACAAAACCAGACCCTCCCATGACATTTTCTTTATTAATTCAACAGTTGTACAACATGGTATTGTTGTCAACACATAAATGAAGTTTAAGAAAATATTTGCTTTCATAAAGAATCAGCTTTTTCATTAACATTTGTCAAGAATTAAATGACAATGTGTTCATAATAGTTCCATTAAAAAAAAGTGTTACCTAATAAAAATAAGAAAAGTCCCCTGGGATATTTATCAAACTATACTAACTGATCCAATAATGTGTATAAAATGCAATATAATATTATAGTTTTGCAAATTAAGGGTCCTCAATTCCAAATTGAGAGCGTTTCATGGCTCCAGTTGAGCTGGCGAGAGGGAGAGCGACTTCATCTGCTCTCGACGACATTACGTCACTATATCTTGACAAATCAAAAAGCTTTATTAATGCTCATTTTTAAAACAGTAAGAATTATGCAAATCTGAGACTAGATTAAACAAAACAAAATATAGTTTTCTTCCCAATTTGTCTTAATGAGGCTAAAAGGAACATAAGGGCTGACCACCTAAGGGCAACTCAGACACTGAACTCTTTTAAGACTGGCCGAAAAACCTTTTTATTCAGGAAGGCATTTTTTACCTTGAGTTAATTTATTGACAACTATTACATTCTAATTTTTTATTTTTATGGGTTGCTTTAACTGTTTTAATCGGTTTTATTTGTTTTTACTATATGTGTGACATTCTTTTGAAGGAAGAGTGCGATAAAAATGAAATGCATTATTATTATTATTATTATTATTAACATTAATCACAAGTCTGGATCCATAGTTTCTTGGGCTACAAACATTCAAAGAGTCCTTACCGTCTCCTTGAAGGGCCTCTTGTCTGCCTGCAGTCCTGCCTGCAGCTGACTGGACCGTTTGTCGTGCTGCAAGACGGTTTTTCGTAAATCACCTTGGAAGTCCGACCTTGAGAGATTAGAGACAGTGGTTGGTTGGAGGGCTTAAGGGGTGTACAGAAAGTAACTTTCCATGATGTGATGCACTTTCACTCGACCACACTTTGATGTACGTTATGTGCTTGTACAATTTAATACATGCAACCATAGCCTAAAAAATGCACAGAGAAAATGTTTACACCAACACTGCTTTTCAATTATCTCCTGAGTGCAGCCAGTGCTCGTGAAAAGCTGAGTATGGTACTTAGTCGTGCCGTTGACCATGTCTTGCATGTTGTCGGGACTATAAAATGTGGTAGGTAGATTCTGGCATCCTTATGATAACGCCAAGAAATGCATTGCTGGCCAACAAGGACATCATCAGCTCTCAGCTGTCACTTAGAATTCATTTCACTTACAAATGCAAGTTATAAAGGAATCTCCCAACAGTCTCAAAGGAGGTGTCAGCACACAGCTTGACATATTGTTAACATGGATCCTGAAAAATTAACCCACAGACGGTTTTTCTTTGAACTGAAAAAATGACTGCAGATGTTTTGAAGAATTTCTCTCGTATGTTCTTTTCATAGACAGAACTTAGACGTCTATATTTATACTAGTTTGAGAGCACAACAAAAGATGATATTTAATAGTACAGCTGACCTAGAAAATATTTTTTTCACCAACTTACTCAGACTAAAAGAGGCTATATTAAACCTTACATTACTTATGCTGATACCTAAGTATGCCTTGCGTTTGCTAGCACCGGTAAATAAAGGACCTCATTTTACAGACATGCTCATGGCTAACATTAGCCAACCGCAAGCTCGCATTACTTTTAGCAGCAAATACGACAAAAGTGGAGTAGCTAATTTACGACCATTTGCAACATTAGACAAGATAATGGCATTGGTTCACATGTTTGCTGTAAAAAAATAAAAAATAAACTTAGCCTACTAGTCAACATAAAAAAAAAACAACCTAAAAAAGGGCTTATGGATGCCAGAGCAACAGTTCAAGTACATTTATTATCCAATAAAATTCAGGTCAGGCTTAACAAAAACAGGCCGAGGAACGAACAAACAAAAACAGGAATCCAAAAAACATGGAAGCAAGATCAGGGCGCAAACACCGGGAACAACGGCTAACAGGACGGCTAACAGGACGGCTAACAGGACGGCTAACAGGACGGCTAACAGGACGGCTAACAGGACGGCTAACAGGACGGCTAACAGGACGGCTAACAGGACGGCTAACAGGAAGGCTAACGGCTTTCTCGCTCTCTTTTTTCTATATATATTTTTATAACTGAGCATATTAGCCTGTTGTTTGCTTGCCCCTCCCAGATCATAGTCAAATATTACAATCACCCTGGCATTTTCCTTTCGGTAAAATATTGCGACATGAGGAGAACACTGGGCACTCGGAGCAGTCGAAGACAGAATGTTTTTTTGGGGGCTCGACTCTCCCTCCTCTGCCATTTATACTACTTTGAGATGTTTTCCTCATTATGTATACAATATTTAGTTTTCTTCATAGGGTAAATTCAAACAAATGGCATGCATCACAGTGAAGAAGTGCTTTATTTAAAGAATATGTCCCACTCCCCTCCCTTAATTAAAAATATTCCAGCACAACTGTTAGCAATGGGCACATTGAGACAATGTTGATTTAAACGTTAATATTTCCATGTTTAAAACATGACATTTCTTTTCAAGTCGAATTTTCAACCTCACCCATAAAGCAATAAGCTTTCTAACCGCAACTTAATGTTGAATTAAAACACTTTGCTATTGGTGCTGACTTTGGTGTCCATTGAAACAGCTTAATTTCTACTAGATGGATCGGCACGAGGTGCGGCACAGACACTTCATGTTTGCCAGATATTTTTTTTTACATTTGTGGTTTTTAGTGACTTCTTTTGGACTGATTTTGGTTTTTGGTTTTGTTTTTTGACCAAATACTTGACCAAAACATCATTATCAACCTTGCAATCAACCTCATTTGTGCTTTAGTGCCAATTAGCATGCTAATGTGCAAAGCTAAACATGTTGACCATGGTAAACATTGTACCTCCTTTTAAAAATCCAGCATTGGCATTGCAAGCAACATTAGCCAGCTGATGTTAGTATTTCCCTTAAAGTGCTGCTTTAAAGTGAAGCCTCACAGAGCCGCTAGCATAGCTACACACATCCGTCTTCTCAGATTTCTGCTGCGACTGGTTGTTGTTACAAAGCGAGAGAATGTCCTGGTTGATGTCGACGGCGTCTTCCTCCTCTGTAGGTGATTAGGATTCACTAAGCTTCTCGTCAGGAGGCCTTCTCGACATTGAAATGGCCGATATCATTTTCCTCTTCCAATGCACCCTGGATAATTCACCTCCCTGATTCATTTGCATGCTTCCAAATAATTACGGCCCCTCACTGAAGCATCAGTATTCATGGGTGAGTGTTTGAACGATGTGAAGAGCAACACTGTGGCTTGAGTTGCTTTTTTTCCGAGTCCTCGGTAGACGCGCGTGTTTCGTCAGAGTAATCCACTCGGACGGCCTGATGGTTTTCTATTTCCTCCACTTGAGGCTTCCCTAACACATTTTGTTCTGGGTTAACAAAAAAATGAAACAAAGAGGAATAATTTCTTCAGAAATGTAGTAATTACTGATCAGGAGCTGACGGGGTTCTGCATGCGACACGTTGCACTTCAGCAGTGACGTGCCACTCGTTTTGCAAACGTAGGCAGTTTTCCGCTTGTCACTGTTCCACCCCGAGGCTGCTTTAATGCTCTGGTAAAATGTTCAGCCGTTTTTTTTCTCGGGGGAAGGCAGGTGACTTGGTTCTTTTGTGACGAACACACCTGCCTGTGCATAATGCTACACGGGTACATCAGTGGTTTGCCGTCATTTGGACGAGTTTTGGGATTTTGTGCTGACGGATAATCTTTAGTTGCAGGAGTGATATGAATAATATGTTATAATGCATCTGTTCTTCATTAAGTGCGCCGTGATTTGAATTTTAATGTGTCACGCGTCTTGATATCAAAGCTTCTGGCAACATGCTGTGCTTCAGGACCTTAAGGAGGGATGCTTTTTGATGCACTGCCATCAGTCTCAGAGAGGGTTTCATTCAACTTTAAAGTAGTTGAGGCACCATTTTATAGAGGCATCAGAAACACACTATGTTGTGCTGTGAAGCCACCATTTTGACTTTGATATAAGTAGTAATACAAATTGCTTAAGATTAAAAGATTGCTCAAGTATAAATATGTTTTAATACACTTTTTATTAAAAGGTATACTTCTAAACTAACTACATAAAAGAGCTGTGCAGTCTGCTTCAAAGCTGTCTTCTAGCATCATATATATATATATATATATATATATATATATATATATATATATATATAGTATCCTCGATGTGGACAGTCTGCCAACGCTGCCAGAATTCTAAAGATCTAACACGTTTGATCTTATAACTCCTGCCCCTAAGGTCTACTGGATATTTAACCGTTTCTTAGAATTAAAAAATATATACATTTTATTACATATTTTACACATATGATAATATTGTGTAAATAATCCAGCACCTCTTAAAATATTTGATATATACCTGTACAGTTATGGTCCCAGGCTATTTCGCCACCTTCCAACACTTGATTTGCGGAAAAAGGGGCCATTTTGTATTCCTCAAAACACTCTGGAGGAGACACGGTAAAATATTTTGAATTAGCAGAACACATTTGACAAAGGAGTTGAAGTTCGGTGAGAAAGAATTGTATTTTTGCAACGATATTTAAACGGTATTGGCCATTTGCAATCATGGCAAAAACATGTATATGACGATATATCACTATGTGACAACGGAGTTAGTGCATCAAGCAAATCAATGATTGGATGTGACAACATTTTCGAGAATTAAACAAAAATAACAATGGAATAATTGTTTTTGTCCAAAGAAGTACGATTAAGAACTCTTCATGTGGTCATGTGCAGACGATGACATGCATCGGTTTGCGTTCGGTTTCCCCTTCAGATGCTCTCAAGATAAACTTGTGTCTTTGCAGGATTTAGAACAAGTTGTCCATGTGTTTATGTTCAGTAACTCAATAGACGACTGTGACCCTGTCTCTACAGGTCTCAGATCAGACTCACTCAGAACATCAGCTGTTAGAGACTCAGAGACCAGGACAGTGGATCTCATCAATGCAATGCTCAGATTTTAACGCTGGCTTCCTGTTCTTCAAATTATTTACTCCTACATTCTAGTGACGGTAAACAAACCCCTGAACAGGTTAAGGCTAAAAAACATGTCTGATTTAAAAACTATGCATGTAGAAATATCATTCAGTTTTCATGCACCACAGATCTGGAACAAACTCCCAGAAAACATCTACACTAACTCTTACTTCTTCAGGGCTTAAGACTTTTCTCACACAGCAATGCACCATTATTTTATTTCTGTTATATGCAGGCTTTAAGCTATTGTCAAAAAGAAAACTTTTGCACAAAAGAGTTGAGCGTGAGACACTGTTTACAAATGTGATATGAGCAGCAGACTGCTAATGAAGGGAATAAAGTGTTGGCCATTACAGTGATGGTTTAATGATGTAAAGTGCATTCTAAAGTCTCGCCTGGCGCCATCAGGAAGCACCCATAAACATGCTGCATTAACACATTTGTTCTTGCTATAAGCCAGGCACATTTAGGCTGCAATTTGAGCTTTTTCTAATGCTCATTTACTGCCGATGAAAAGCCTGAATGCACCTGTCTGTTTGCCACAGTCAGAAGCTCAAACTGCAGGACCGCTGGTTAAAAAAAAATCCATTAACGTTTTACAGCAACAAACTGCTGCCAAGATTAATGTGAGACATCAATTTACAAAAACAGTGTATTTTTCCCAACCATTTAATTTGAGAAATTATTACCTTTATCTTTTTTCAACACATGTTGACTGTTGGACTTTACAATGTCCTGGAGTTATTCTAAATGTTTGGTTCACACTAAACACTGAAATCTAATATTACATTACGTTTTTTGGCCTCAAATGTCTCCATAATTGGTAGCAAGAGAACAATACAAAAATAAAACTGTACTAAATTCCAAATACCTCAACATGAATTGGATCTTGAACGTGTTTTGGCACAACAATACACAAGGCCAGAAAGCTAGCGGCAGCAGAAAGCAGCAAGGTGTGCAGGGTGTGTGTGAGAAGCAGAAGATCAGAACCGTTAATTATGTATTTTAAGTGATTGTTTTTCCTCACAAGATGGTGAGATAAGATAATATCTCCTATGTTGGAGATGATGTATCGTATGGTCTTGTAGAGAGAGAATTTGCTTTATAGGGCTTCCGGATGAATCATAAAGAAAAGGGTGAGACACATAATACAATGTGTTCAATTGTATGCATAGCTCTGGGAAATATGTCTGGCTTTCACTGCTGTGATGTCTGCGTCATTGCAAAATACATACAACAACTTCTGATAGTTAGGAATGGAGAAAGTGCTGCGGTTTGTAATGTTTTTTGGAAAGTGATGCTATAACCTCGGGCGAGACAAGCCCGCAGTGAGAGGACTGTGTGTGTGTGTGTGTGTGTGTGTGTGTGTGTGTGTGTGTGTGGTACCCGGTCAAGACATTAATGAGGCAATAATGGTTGAAGGTGCAGATTTGACCCTTAAAGCAATTCCCAGTGTCAAAGTCTGTCGTTTCGATGTCTCCGTACTGCCACGTTACAAAAACCACTGATTAATCCGGGTCACGAAACAAATTCTTTGATCATGTAAATGGTGCAAGTGTTTCACACAGACCACATCCTCCGTGATCAAAAGGAGCAGGAAGCTCATCGGCATTGTTCATGTATTCCACACAGGCTCCATCACCCCCTTCGCCCTCAGCTAATGAGCCAAAGTATGAGAAGCGCTGGCTGGATGCCGTCTCCCTGCCCTTGTTGATGGCCAGAGTCTCCAGATACAAAGCTGGCACAGATCAATTAAGGTAAGGGTAATCCAGCATGATATAATTCACCTCCAAGGTCCACAGTTCACTGAGCACAGTTGTTGGCTTAGCAAGCACTTTTCATTTAAGCGAGGGGACGTTAATACCAATATCTATGCGCAGGCATAAACAGCTTAAAAGGTCACCGCAGCTGTGAGGCTCGGGCTCAGAAGGTGTGACTGTGAGAACACCGGCGAGCTTGTTAATGCATTTGATTGTTTGCCTGTCCTGTTTGTATTGATTTCCATGCATACAGTAGTTTCACAGTTGTTTTCCTCTCTAAGGATGTTTTTCTTTTTCCATCAGCATGTTTTATTTCTGAACTGAGGCACAAAGAAGAGGTGGGTAGTTTTCCAGAAATCACAGATGGTGCTACTAACATTTGGCTTTGGCACGCTGGATCACATTCAGCTATTCCAACTCACTCCTACATGTCCGTATTTGTGTGTAGGATAAATTCATCACGGAGACTAATTACAACATGGGTGTTATCAAAGTCTGACAAGAAGAGAATGGGACATTTACATAATTAACACGTTTTATATTTGGATAACTTTGCTGGTCTAATTCCAACCCGTTTGGTTTTAATAATACACTAATATTCATAGACGGATTGTTTAAGGACTGAGTAACAATGACAAACATTGAGCTGAATGAAATATATAATTAAATCTTTTCCAATTGTTTTTTTTTTAAATTCAAATTAGAAATTATTCACTTTAGCTAGTTTTCCTTATCATTTCTTGCACTCCTGCTGAGCAGACGTCTCCTGCTCTTTCGGGTGTGTCTAGTTGCACAATTCCTGCATTGCAGGTACATAAAGATAAATAAACAATGGAACAGAGTTAATTATGCCGTAGTTAATAAATGCCGTATTCTGTACCAGCGTTTCTCAACCTTTTTTACAGTCACGGCACCCTTTTAGAAAATATGTTAAATGTCAAGTCGCACCTGTTCATCATGTAGTAACACCTACCATCCCTCTGTTGGCCAACACACACACAAGTGGTTGTTATTACAGAGAGAGAGGTACAACATGTATAAATGGTCTTACTATCAATAGGAAACGTGACTCTGGGAGGATGCTGTTCATGCAGCGCTGGATGAGAAGCGGACACTGAGCTCCTGGTCCACAACCTGCTCTCCCTGTTCTTGTTCTTGATGAAGTCAGGCTAGAAAAGCTCAGTTAACACAAATGCTACTCCTCCAAGGATACCCAAACCTGGTACAAAGTTGTGTCTTTACATTGAACTTTGAATGTGCAAATCTTCCCTGTTATATAGAGACAGGAGAATGTCCTCCAGGTGAGAGCTTTTGGTCAGCTCCTGCACAGCTACTCCAACACTGTTTTTCATGTCTGTCCCCTCGAGGCTGCTGACATTTATTCCTGTAGTTACAGTTGGACTGAAGTCATTACGGCACAAAATAATAGAAGGGAGGAAGCCGAACACATGTCGGATCATTGATAATGATAGTAATTCTGTCAGTGGCTATTATAGCGCCGTAAATAGCAACATTGGTTCTCTCCTTTGAGCCAATTATTGAGTCATTAGCATAACATCAGAATCAGAACCATTTATTGCCAAGTAAGTTTACACATACAAGGAATTTGCAAAACATTTAACGATAAATAACATCTCAGCAGTTAGCAGATGCACCCTAGAAGGCAGCTTGACCACAGACGCAGACGCTGCCAAGGCAAGCCAGTCAAAAGGTTTTGGTTGGAAGAGTTAAACATAGCGCCGCCGACCGAGAAACTCTGTGGCTCCAGTTGCTACAGACGGCTAAAGTCAGTCTGAGTGAAAGCTCTCCGCTGACTCTGGAAACAGGCCTTATGGGTCAATACGGTGAGAGGGGAGCGGGCTGTCAAATACCATCACCCCACCCCAGGTCAGAGCAGGAGCCCTCTGCTAGCTGCTAACAATGCTAAAGGAAACTGTGTAGACAGCAACACACTTGGCTCCCTCTAACCTGCATAAGCAGGTGTAAGGGCCTGAGGGGAAGGGTAGTGGCTGGCATCTACATTCCAGAGGGAAGAGACACACCTGATCCTGATCTCCTCATCAGGGAGGTGAAGAAAAGCCAAGGAGAGGGAAGAAGCAAGAAGACTATCTGCAGTAGGTACAGTTTAGAGAGGAGGGGCATGATGCGAGCGATGGAGGAACAGGGGAGAGCGGGGAAAAAGTAAGCGGGGAAGAAGAAGAAGTAATGCAACAGAAATATGCAAGCTGCCGTTAAAAACCAACAAACAAGAAGTAGCAGGAATAAATGCGACAAGAGGAGAAGAGAGGCTTCTCCTCTTCATGACGGAGATTAAGTCGGCTAGCGGCGCGCCTGATATAGTTTAGTTGCTGTAGAGAATTGATAGAGCTCTGGACTGAGCTACGTTTTCAGTTCTTTTGTGTTTGTTTAATTAAAAACCTTTAAAACCTGCAGAACTGACTCTGTCTGTGATTGCTGTGCTGCCTTGATGTCTGTCCCCTTCGTACCGGATTATGAAAAGGGCCAGGGTCATCTAAGGTCACACACGACATTGTTGATATAGTCTACCTGGCGGTCAGTAAGGATGAGATGGAACGGCAGCTTTTTCCTCTGTCCACATGGCTGAGCAGTGCTCACACACCTGACTTCCCCCCCATTTGGATAAAAGCAACAATCCTGTCAGATTAATTCTGTCAGATGTTAAATCCAATCAACAGTTTGATGACGGCTTTGCCGCAGAGGGAATTATTGAACTAATGTATTGATGAGATCCGGAGCTTAGTCGCACTAAACCCTGTCAACCCAGTGCTGAATGTGGAATAAGATCGAGTTCATCAATAAGGAGAGCCGGCAGGCAGCGAGCGCGTCGATCACGAGTTTGCTCTGACATGGCCGACGTGGGCAAGTCAGAATGCAGGAAGACGGAGCAGATCAGTGGGGCTGTGAGCGGGGGTCAACAGTTGAGAATCTTTAACAAGATGTGGTCTTGTTACAGTGTGTGTGTGTGTGTGTGTGTGTGTGTGTGTGTATATATATATATATATATATATATATATATATATATATATATATATATATATATATATATATATATATATATATATATATTGCACACAGTGGCGGCTGGTGGTTTTGTGGGTAGGGCCAGCCAATCAATTTCTGCAAACATCCCTGTATGATTCAATGCAAAAAAAAAAGTAGCACGCATTACTACTTTGCAGTTAAATATTTAACATTTATTCCATTTAATGGACATCTTATGAATACAATTCAGTGTGTATATATATATATATATATATATATATATATATATATATATATATATATATATATATATATATATATGTATATATGTATATATATATGTATGTATATATGTATATATATATGTATGTATATATGTATGTATATGTATATATGTATATATATATATATATATATATATGTGTATATATATATATATATATATATATATATAAAATCTCATGTCGCATACCCCTCTGAAAGATAGTCCTGCACTTGACTGATGATTTCAAATGTATTGATAAATTCCCAAAAACAACGTAAAAGCTGCGTACAAAGGCACAAAAACGATAATTATGTTTGCTTACTCCTAGTTTGCATTACTAGCGCGCACACACACGCTAATTTTCTTAAAACATACACAGTTATTACAACTTTATCTAACCTTGTGCCTCTTCCGCGGAGTGCTAATACCGTTACTGTTTCTAATTTGTATACAAAACTGACCGTATGTTCAGTAGCTTTTGACATTCAAACGGCGCATGTTGCGACTTCCGTTTAAAGCTTGCGAGCCGCCTTCAAAATAAAAGCATCTCACGTAGTGAGCGTTGACGGCAGCCCCGTCGTAAGCCTAGGCGATCAGTTTGTCCGTGTGGGAGAACGGTGTTCAGCGACGGTGTTCAGCGACGGTGTCAGTGGTCGCGTTCGGGATAGTGTTGTACTCGAAAAACCGCTCTTGTGCGTTACCGTTAGCATCGATGTATAATATAGCATAGCACAAGCAAGCACCAGCTGGCAGTGGGTGGACATAAAATCTTTACTCCCGTATATGTCCATGCTGAATCTGACCCCGTCAACTTAAAGCATGCATGGAAAGCAAAATACAGCATTAGCATGACTGCATCCAGCTAGCCGAGCCTTCCTCGTGTACCAGTCTATACCGCTCCACGTGTGCTGCTTCCCTTTCACGCCGGTCTGTTGTCTTATGCTGAGTCCATGAGGTTGATCTGGGACCAGTTGTTTCACCAGGAGTTTCTCCGCCCAAGTTCTTCTCTCAAACGGGTCTTGGAGGAGAGATTTGATCTCTTTAGGGTTCAGTCTTCTTGCAAGAGTAGCGCTAGTGCTTGGCTGTTCTATTGTCATGTCGTTAAAATGCCGCTGTGAGAGAAGAGAAGCCAGGGAGAAGACAAGAGACGAGAAGACAAGAACATGCGAGATGATAACGAGACACGAGCCCTGATGAGAACAGAGACATGGGAACGTGCAGCCTGGGGCAAGATGAGAATAGCCCCTCCGGAAGTCTTTTTTAGGGCGCTGATTGGATAAAGTGTGTCATTCATTTATTTCTTTAATCAGTGATTGGCTAAACTGCGTATTAGACCGCACTGTGTGTGTGTATATATATATCCAGCCCTAATATATATATATATACACACTACCATTCAAAGTTTGGGGTCACCCAGACAATTTTGTGTTTTTCATGAAAACTCACACTTTTATTTATCAAATAAGTTGCAAAATGAGTAGAAAATATAGTCAAGACATTGACAAGGTTAGAAATAATGATGTCAAAGAATGCTCCATTTGCAGCAATTACAGCATTGCAGACCTTTGGCATTCTAGCTGTTAATTTGTTGAGGTAATCTGTAGAAATTTCACCTCACGCTTCCTGAAGCACCTTCAACAAGGTGGATTGGCTTGATGGGCACTTCAAGCTGCTCCCACAACAGCTCAATGGGGTTGAGATCTGGTGACTGCTGGCCACTCCATTACAGACAGCATACCAGCTGCTTGCTTCTTCCCTAAATAGTTCTTGCATAATTTGGAGGTGTGCTTTGGGCCATTGTCCTGTTGTAGGAGGAAACTGGCTCCAATCAAGCGCTGTCCACAGGGTATGGCATGGCGTTGCAACATGGAGTGACAGTCTTCCCTATTTAAAACCCCTTTTACCTTGTACAAATCTCCCACTAGCATGGCCAGCATCCCGGAGTCGCCTCTTCACTGTAGCTGTTTTGCGGGTACCATTTAAAGAAGCTGCCAGTTGAGGACCTGTGAGGAGTCTATTTCTCAAACTAGAGACTCTAGTATACTTGTCTTCTTGCTGAGTTGTAAGCGGGGCCTCCCACTTCTCTTTCTACTCTGGTTAGAGCCTGTTTGTTCTCTGAAGGGAGTAGTACACACCGTTGTATGACATTTTCAGTTTCTGTGCAATTTCTGGCATGGAATAGCCTTCATTTCTGAGAACAAGAATAGACTGGTGAGTTTCACATGAAAGTTCTCTTTTTCTGGCCATTTTGAGAGTATAATGAACCCACAAATGTGATGCTCCAGATACTCAACTAGCTCAAAGGAAGGCCAGTTGTAAAGCTTCTCTCACCAGCATAACTGTTTAAGCTGTGCTAACATAATTGCACAAGGGTTTTCTAATCATCCATTAGTCTTCTATGCGATGAGAAAACACAATGTACCATCAGAACACTGAGTGATAGTTGCTGGAAATGGGCCTATATACACCTATGTAGATATTTCATTGAAAACCAGACGTTCCCACCTAGAATAGTCATTTACCACATTAACAATGTATAGTGTATTTCTAAAAAATTTAATGTCCTCTTCATTGAAAAAATGAAGAGAAAACAGTGCTTTTCTTTGAAAAATGAGGAATTGTCTAAGTGACTTTGAGCGAAATCCGCTAAATTAGTTAAATAGTGAAACGTTATAATCGCTCAGTCATGTTGAGGAGCTTACGTAATTACATAATTATAAAAATATAACGATCTTTTTTTTTAAATGTAGTCCATCGTATCTCTTCTCACAAGGGTTTACAGTACTTTAGCCGTTTAAATGTATTAAATCGGACCTGTGGTTTTTAAAACTCACTTCCTCATTTTCGAAAAAAAGGCCAAGTGCTCACTGATATGGAACACTCTAAATGTAAACAGGCTGCACAGTACTTTATGGCTGAATAAAATACACCCTGTGACTCACTCTCAACCAATCAGAATGCTTGATTTGATCTAGCCGTATTATATATATATATATATATATATATATATATATATATATATATATATATATATATATATATATCTCACTCCCCCTAGATCCCATCTCAAAGGGAGGATTTCAGTTCTGCTCACTGAAGGTGACAAGGTTGTGTTCTCATGACATTGATGCGCCAGCTGTCTGTCACTTTGATTAATCTCTGCCCTTTGGAGCTCTTCATTCACTGCACTCTCATCCCGTCTTGCGTTCCACCCCCATCCCCATTACTGCTTGCCCTCAAAGGGTTTGCATTAATTGAAAGGGATCCAACTGATATGCTGTAGATTTTGTCGAATGTCATTTCATCAGTCGCTCACTTTATCTCTGCAGTTCTCAAGAAGAGAGATGCTTTGCAAGGGAAATCATAGAAAAAAGGAACTCCAAACATCTATTAGTGAGGCTTTACAGTCGTACAAATTGCAGCATAAAGCTAATTTGGATTCAGGCACAATAACACAGAAAGAATTTGCCCCATTATTTAATAAAAGGAAAAAAGTCCAGTGAAAATGATCCCTGGAAAGCCGCTGGGTCAGTACACAGCCAGCGGATCATACGATTTTAACAAGCCGATTGCAGATAAAGTACGAAAGTCATGCTCACCAGAGGATTTGTTAGGAATGCTGACTTTGTAGCATCCAACCTTGAGGAGATGCTGTGTGTGTGTGTGTGTGTGTGTGTGTGTGGGTGTGGGTGTCTATCTGTGTGTATGTCTGTGTGTGTGTGAGAGGGAACTGTTTGGTTAAGCAGCTGTCTTAGACAATTTCCCTCCTCACACTGTGCGTTCGGTTACTTCTACAGTTTCTGTTTATCAGCCTCCACCTCACGTGCCTCCACAGCATCTCCCCGCTCATGTCCAGCACCCAGTGTTCAACGTTCCTTCTAGCCCTGACGCTTTTCCCCCTACTGTTGCAAAGTCTCCGGGATTGCTTTAACCGTCACTTTAAAAGTGCTTCGGTGTGAAGCGACGACTATCTTTGAGGCCAAATGTATCAGCGGCGGAGATGACATGTCACAAAACATCACATTTTGCTGATGAGTGCGATCTCTCTCTTTTTAGATGTCCTCATCAGCGCCCCGTCGACTGAGAAATTGCACATGCGCTTAACCTGGAGGCGCTCCGCGGAGATGGTAGAATCCAAAGAATGTCTCTCTGATGCCAAATACAAAATAACATGCACAGTAAAATGATAACATCCCCATGTGTGACTGGGTCGCTTTCTCAACCTGTTCTGCAAGGTCTATTCTTCCGACATGTCCTATGTTTGGGGTTTCATTGAGTTTTTTTTGGGTATTATTATGTGTATTTTCCCCGATATGCTGAACTATTTCTCTAAGCTTTTGACTTCAGCTACAACTACCCAGTATATTCAAGGGCGCTGCTAAATGTTCTTTTTCCTTATAATTGGAGCCAGTCGCTGAGTCATGCTTTATTCTTGTAGGGACATTAAATCCTTACCATAGAAAGGATGTCTCACCAATGCAAGCCTCATCCTCAGGAGCTCGAGGACTCGTTAAGTGCCTCTCCAGAGCATCTGTTGTGAAGACGTTTTCATAACTAGTTTGTCAAAAGCCCATCAAGAAGTATTACTGCACGTAGTGCAGCACAGGTATTACCGCCTCGAGAAACTCGACAGAAGTAACGAGAAGCTCGAGCTTCACTTTGAGCAACGTGCCTTTCAATCTCCAGCGCCTCTCTAATGTTGACCCGCTCTCTCCTCCAGGTCCAACTGTTTTGAAGTCTTCGCCTTGGATGGAGCCAGCACCAATATTCTTCAATTTTGCACTGCTGCAGAAAGCACCGACTGGCTCCAAGCAATATCGACAAATATCAATGACTTGACACAGGAGAACGTAAGTCCATTTCTAAACATGAGAGACTTGCCCGGGTCTTTATTGAAATTGAAGGTGAAAAGGGAGAGAGAGAAAACAGATTTTTTACATATTTTATTATAATATAATATATTTACATATATTATTATGTGATTTTGAGGAAGCTGAATTTGTGTGGTCACGTTAAGTAATCGCAATGGCCCAAATTATTAGTTTATGCAATTAAAAAGAATTCAGAAAGTGAGTTTTATCCTGTTATCCACTTGTGTGTGTTTTTTGTGTGTGTCCATAACGCAGTGGTTCTCAAACTTTTTCTGTCGGGCCCCACTTTGGAGGAAGAGAAATGTTCGCGCCCCACCGCCCCAACAAAATTATTACAAAATGGTCCAACTTTTTGTGACTCCTCCATCTGTGCTTTTTCAAATAATAGAAAAAGAAAATTGAAATCCCTTTCAAGTAAACCAGATCGCTCCATCAGACAAAAACTAAGAACATGTGCAATCACTTTGTTAGAACATTGCAAATAAAGTTATATCTCTGCAAAAAATAACTAATATTTGGCAAAAAAAATACTTATTGTGGCTCCAAATAACCTGTTTTGTACTAAATATCTTTTCAAGATAATAACAATAACGTTCAACCTGTGCAAAACAGAATGAGTGCAGATGTGTGAGCATCAGGTTGTATCAGTATTAGTGGCTGCAGAGCTGCTTTCCTCTATAAATATGTTTTAAATGAGATGGTAGATTTGATACGGCCGCTCTTAATTAACGCTCAATGTTGAGCTTAGATCTATATTCTGTTTTGAGAGACGCAACAGTAGAAAAGACCTCACGGAGATCTCACGGAAGCTTTTAGCAAAACGCCAAGAATCGTTGAGTCGCGCATCGTAACCTGTTAACGGCGTAACGTAAACATTTCCACAAAAGTAATTTCTCCATGTATTTATTAATGATGTTTTATGTCCGTGTACTTTGTACTTTTGTACTATGTAAAGTTATCATGTTCATGGAGAGAGTGGTCGTCCTGAAACCTCAAGGTCGCCGGTTCATCCCCATAGTTTCACGTTGAAGTGTCCTTGAGCAAGACACTGAAGCCCAAAAGCTTCACAGCAGCACACTGCCCCTTAATTACTAAGGATGGGTAAAATGCAGAGAATAATTTCCCCACTGTGATATTAATAAAGGATAAAAGAAACAGCATCACCTCCCCACGCCCCACCTGTAATACCTCTGCGCCCCACTAGAGGGTCGTGCCCCACAGTTTGAGAACCACTGCCATAACGCCATATTAGGCAAACATAGAAACATGTAATAAATATGTTTTGCCCACAGTTGCCACACATATTTATTACCTTTTGATAAACGACAGCAGCACCAGCATGGTTTTGATAGACCCTTCCTTGAAGCACTCAAGGAGTCACAGTGGCACCTCTCAAGAAACAGCCTCTCGTACCTAATTAATGACTGCAAAGTAGTCGTTCGGCTTGTGCACCTCTCTCTCTGTCTCATTTACTCTTATTTCACTTTGATTATCACACTGATGATGTGATTTTTGTTGAGGATGCAGACGTGTACTGTATGCTGTCGATCGCACAGCTGCCTTTTTAAAAAAGTGTGATTAATTCATGCCTGCGTCACCTAATTACGGACGTGGAGCGTGATTGCTAAATGGCCAATCAGGATGTAATTGTGTGCCCGCTTTGGGAGAGAGCGGAACGTTTGTTTTAATGACCTACAACCTTTAAATAGACTCAGACACCCGAGGGGTCCCTCGTGGGTTTGAGGAGGACTGTCGATGCCGTTTGATGTTCTTTTACAGACAAAAGCAGAAAGAATTGGGGAGCTTGTTAGTGCTTAATTATGTGAGGACTTGAAGTGACAGTTTACCTTCACTTTGTAACGGAGGTGAGGAGAGACGGGAGCAATATGCTGACACAGCAGGGGGCCATTCAGTCTGGATTTTTTTTTGCACTGGTTTGCAACATTTTTCATCATCACCTCCAAGATACACTCTGGAGAGCTAAACAATTTTTCTGAGACTTTAAATGTATACTTGCTTGGAGCCTCAGAGGGTTTTTCACATTCTTTTTTTCATCCCTTTTAAAATCCCTGTTTTTTTTGGGGTGGGAGATTTTCCTGAATTTGTGATTTTGGGCTATCCAAAATAAATTGAATGACATTTTTACACGTCCTCTATCTGTTGACTGTATTTATAGTAAAAGGTTATTTGGTCACATATATGTGAAAACTTGAGATTGAACGAATTATAACATTTTATAGATTTAATATTTTTTTTATACTTGATATTTTATTTAGGTATTTTTACAATTTAACAGAAATACAACCTTCAAAAATACAAAAGAATATAAGAAATTAACCTTGCATCTGGCCAAGCGGGCCATAAAAAGAAGCAAATAAAAAATGTAAGCAGGTAAATGAGTAAAAATAAGAAAACAAAGCAATCAAAACAACCATGCAACACTAAATAAATTCAAGCCAACATACGGATATGTTACAAAACAATATATTCAAAGAATTCTATTCACAAAGTTTCTCTAACTTAGTTATAAACTTATATATGTGGGGTTGCATCTTGATGAAACATAGTGCTTGTCTTTTTAGGAGATACTGAGCTTCTAGAGCCAACAAAGTCCAGAAACCCGTGAGGTTAGGGAGGGCGAGTAATCTGCCCATTTCCTTATTTTGACATATGTCTGGTCCATTTTGTCCATCTAGCCATGGATATGTCTTTTCTCAGTCTCAGAAGGAAGGTCATTCTTTCCATCTCGTGGATTTCTTTAATTATTCCAGTCCAGTTTTCTGTTTATTGGGCATTATCTTGAGCTCTCAAGTACATGAATGAAACTGGAGAAACATTTAAAATAATCCTCGATAAAAATAATGCAATTTGCCTCAAATGGTGAGCATATATAGAATATGTATACACTTATGTTTCGCTAGTCCTAGTCGATGTGTCCTTGAGCGAGACACTTAACCCTGAGTTGCTCCCTGTTGCCGTGTCTAGAGAGAAAAAATGTAAGTCACTTTAGATGAAAGCATCAGCTAAATGGAATTTTATATCTGTATCTGTTATGTTTCTTTAGATCTGCAGATGTAAAAATGTTTAAATAGGGTGTGATGACGTTGTTACTTAAGACTATCTCAACAGTTTCATCCCCTTGTGATCCCATTATACAATAATACATTGAATAGCTTTTTGTAACCACTGATTTTTCTTTTCATTTTCCTCACAGATAAAGATCATCAACAAATACTGCTCTTCAGATGATCAGGTAAGCACACCAGTCCAACACATCTTTCTGAAACCAGACTCCACCTGGGGCTGTTGACTTTGAAAGAAAAGTGTTCCAGAGTCCAGGTGTACGCCATCGTATCATCGGCAGCCGCCTGCAGCTGTCCTGGCAGCTCTGGATTCACCCAGAGGCCGATGAAGAGCTTGCAAAGGAACACTTCAGTCAGCAGATGGTCAGGAAGGAGTCAAGACCAGCATGTAAAAACCCATGTGCATTATTCATCACAAGATCCAGTGGACATAGACGTAGTTTCTACCAGATGAAGCAGCACAGCACATACAGTACAGACATGCTGCTTAGAGGAAAGCAGAGGAACAACCCAAGTCAATATAAGGGAGATTGTTGCATTGCAGCAGCACTGTATAGCTGGGTTTCTATCAAATGTATTCCTGCTCTGTTTATTGAGTATAGATGTCTATTGTGTATATTTCTTTTTTTTAAAATATCAAATAGTAAACTTGTGTAAATGTCATCCTCTACATGTCCACAGATTGTTCACATGGGCTGGGCATGTGAAAGCCCCGAGGGCAGCGCCGCTGGTAGAACCTCAACATTCAAGTACCTGGCACTGAGAGGACCGTATTTTAATATCTTCAGAAGACCCCCGGTAACTAGCGCCTTTCATCCTTTTCCGCTCTGAAAAACTCTACTTTATTCATTCAGATCTGGTTTTAAGCTCATTTCAAAATGGGTTTTGTCCAAAATACCTGAAGGTTATCACAGAACACGTGCAGATGATTCCTACTGTGTCTTCAGCAGCATACAGATGTGTCTTTTTGTCCCATGTGACGCTGCTGCTCACTGATCTGCTGCACGGCTGTATCGTGACACATTTTGGCAGCATCTGTAAAATACTGCACGCTTCAGTTATAATTGAATGAGAGAAGACAGGCGAGCAGTAATTGGTGCGGGATTTATATTTGTTGTGATCATGGCTGGCTGTTGTCTCAGTGAAACAGGGATTATACATGATTATGCACTATTGTTGTTTTCATTTTTACAATGCGACGCTAATTAGATCCTTCAACACATGTCAGATTTATTGCACTGAACTCGGGGATGAATGGATTTTGGTGGTCAAAGGTTATGGTTAAGGTCTCTGTGACCTCACTTTTTCGGACAGACGTGAATGATTTACGAATGTTTTAAACAAAAAGTCTGGCAATATGCACCTTTTTAATCACAGCAAGCTTTGATTTTTGCCACGTCTGAAGTATTAAACCGCACTAGTACATTGCAGGTTTATATTCCAGCTATACTAACAGATTTCATTCCCATCTGGTTAAAGGTGTATTGATCAGTAATATTAGCTGATCCGGTGTTTATTCGTGTAGCAGTGTCATCGTTATCGTTACACCACGCAGATGTAAATAATATTGCTAAAACCTGCTCACAACTTTTTTCATTGTAACATCTCACAAATAGTTTCAGCCCATCACTCTTTTTGGTTGCATTATTCATTGTGTCCTTGCTGAAATTCAGAACAATGCTCCACTGGTGCACGATGCAGCTCCTCATCAAAGTACTAACACAGTCACAGTAATTAACGCCGCAAGGCTTTATAGCCTCAATAATTAAATGTGGTTACAACACATATATAATACATTTTATGTTTTTGTAATGAGTCTTGCATGCTTATGCCAGTACTTTAAAACAAATAGTTTAGACTATATTTTAGACTACAGTCTATGAATGGCAACATTGTACAATATGTCCGATATGCATTGTCTTAACATTTGACTCAAACGTATTCAGTGAGGACCTCGATGTGTGTACTCTGGCCAGGGATGGAAAAGCCTCTTAGCCTGCAGGTTTCGCACAACGAGATACTTAATATTCTCCACCGACGCCGACTTTAATTAAATCTTTTTAGGGTTAGCTTGACATCAAACCCCTGAGACACAGTATGTTACCTGAAATTAAATCTCCTCTGCATTGTGAAAATGGAATGAGCGGATCAAATGTGCAGTGAAACCCAAACCGCACTGTATAATTTAGAAAAGTGTTTCCTCTCCACAAGTGGTCCGACTGAAATCCAAGGTGGCCGCTGGCCAACAGATGATGTTTAATGCAGGTCCAGTATCACTCCTAAATGTTTCCGCCTGACTGGCAGCGCTGCTGAACAAAAGGAATATGGCCTTTTGTGCTGTGTTTGTTTGTGATATGACATCAGCTCTGTTCCCCCATTAGTATGAAACCCATTGTGGTCCAGAATGTGTCTCTTCCATCTTCTGACTTCATTTGGCAAGAGTTTCCGCAGGTTAATCATGTTTACTCTGGACGCTGTGATTTGTTGTGCCGTGCTCATCGGCCTGGTCTGTCCTTCCTCCCGTGGGAGAGCTTTTGTCATACTTTAACTGTTTTTGACAAGCTGTTGTGGCTCACTTTCTCCATTTTAAAGGTTCCCAAGCAGGCTTTTGTCTCTGGTTTTCAATCATGTTCTAAGCTGCACATTTAAGGACACACTTTGTGTTTGGGGCCCTGTCCAACTCAATGGATGGGAACTATATGATGTGGCTTCCAGCGTAACCTCTGTCAACGGATATGTGCATATGAATGCAGAATCTGCAGCAAAGGGATTTTGCTGTATTGGAAGTGTTCTGGTTTGCAGCTGGCTTCAGATGCATGCAGGTGAACAGTCTGTCTGGAGATCATAAGAGGCAGAACTCATTTGCTGAAACGCCATCTCGGAGCACATTCACTCTCGTCTGACAACAATTTAGCTTTTTATTAGCTACAATAAACTATTGAATGGGCATAAACTGGCTATACTTGTAAAACAATACGGTCGTAGACGTTGTCTCTTAACTCCAACTCCATTACTGCTTGTTGCTAAAGTGAATTACATGGATTATGTGCCTGCTGTGGTCCAGTTCTGTACTTTTTTTTTTTTTTTTTTCCCAAGCCTCCAACGCTGGTTCACAGAGCAACTGTGTGGAATACGGCGGCTGTCTGTACTTCACATATTGTCAGCTCCCTCTCTACATTTCTTGCCGCGTGGAAGCTGAGAGACGATAACTCCAGCTGTTTGTTTCCAGGGCAGAGACGAGTGTCTGGCCTCTTCAAGCACAGACGCTCAAACGAGCCTGTTGATGCCATCAAACAGGCCTGCTGGAGGCCGACTGTCTTTCCAGAAAAAACATCAATGCGAGACATTTTTCAACCGCATTGTGAGTGATGCCTCACTCTCTAGAGCCTTCAGTTATCAATGCTCTGTGCCCAGAAATAAGTAATCAGCTTTAAGTACATATTAAGCGATTAAACCATATTTGCAAAGACTCTTAACATCAAGGAAAAGCCTTAACATACCGTACACGGCACACACATTTCTGGGATTTCTCCTTTTTTTCTGATGCAGTCATTTTAAGTTGGCGAAGTCGGTCCTTTTTCCATCTTGGCTTTAAGAACGTAACTCAAGATGTGTGTCCGAATGCAGAGCGTTGTTTCCACTTGACACGGACCAATCCATCGGGACCAGCAAACCACGTGGACGAGCCGTTAGCGAGAGAAGTCGTCAGCCATTATTCTAACAGATTGCATTAGGCCGAGACGCAGTGGGCGGATTGTACAGTCGTCAAAATCCTGGTTCCACGAGCTGGAGGCGTTATGCAGCTGGTGGGTTGTGAGATGCAGCACCTGTCCGCCGGCTATTGTTGAAATACGGCAGCAGCCCGTTTCCCTGAGGTAGAGAGGACCTGAATGTGTAGCAGGGCGGCGTTGGTGCATGCGCTCTAATGAAACACGCCCTGGAAAATCAGAAGCCTCCTGCCGGGCGCAGTTAGTCTGCATGCTATGTAAAGGGTAGCAGCGCTTGAGTCATTCTTTTTAGCCCAGAGGTATTTCAAACAGCACTCAAGTTATTCCTCCAACAACAGCATGAATATCTCCTCCAAGTCTGTGACCCTGCTCGAGAAGTGACATTTTAAAAGGTTTAGTACACAGATTCTACACAATTGGCTGTATTCCCAGGAAGCTACAATATGGATGGATGGATGGATGGATAGATGGATACTTATTCATCCCCAGGGGGGAATGTGTTTGTAGCAGCAGCAAACAAGAGTAAACGTACAAATATTAGGTATGGAAAATACTCAATATATATATACAATACAATGAAATAGCAGAGCGGAACATATTACATTTAGGAAAATGTAATAATAAAGAAAATGCAAAGTGTATGCAGTGTATAGACAGTGAAGTAGAAGTATATACAGTGACTAACTAGTGTTATTGATGATTCAATTGAAGGATGATCTGGCCAGAGGGGAATTATTATAAAGTCTTATTGCAGTTGGCAGGAATGTTCTCCTGCATTGGTCCTTGGGACAGCAGAGCTGAATCAGTCTGTTTTCACTTGATTAGAAGTGGAAGTTAATATACAGTAATTATGACCTCATGTTTTAGTTACAGCATTAAACATAACTCCAAGTCAGCACACATCATTACATCATTGTAACTTGGGTATCCATGACATCCATGAGACAATGCTGCCTTCTGATATCTGCATCGATATCATTATCTGAACCTGAGGCAGCAGATAATGACAAACATCGCAACGTCATCGTTTGCAGTGAAGTTGCAAAAGCAACTCGTTAATGTTCTTAAAACGCGAAACAAAACAAATTGTAGTTACTGGATGTAGCTTGAGTTCTATGAGCAGAGGAACCCCAGGGAGAGGAACTGAACAAGGGAAGAGATGTGACCTGATTATCATAGTTTATAAAGCGATGCAGCGCAGAGAGGAAGCAGCCATTAAATACGCCAGATGAACACAACGCATTAAACCAGTGATGTTTGTATCACGTCCACTTCTGCCCACTCCAGCTCTCTCTATATGTGGCTGTGTAATTAGCTCCTCCATCACACCGTGACTTAAGTTGTTCTAAGGCCAAGGAATGACACGCATTATCCACTAAAATATCATTGCAAGTTTACAGAATTATTGGAGAAGAAACATCTAAATGAAGTATGTTATTTCCCCCCACCTGCTCATCTGCATTACGTATTTGGATAAGGAGGTGCTGCAAACAAGTGCAACAAAAAAAACCTCTTTTGATACGCGGCCTCTTCATCTCACGTTCCTTTATGTTTTATTTTGTAGATCAGTGCCGCTGACTGGGGACAAGCTGAAACAACATATAACCTCTATGAGGTTCTTTTCAAGGTCCACAAGGTAAGTGGAGAGCAGGGTGCTGTGATGTGCATCAGGGGTGCTCAAACTGTGATCACTGCAGCTTTCATCTCAGTATAGATGGCTGCTTTTTCTCATTTTATCAGATGGAAGAGGGTTTCAGGGAGCCTACTAAACAGGACGATCGACGAACCAGGAAATCTACTGCATGAAAGTTCTTTTGTTTAACCTGTGAATCAAGGAGTTTACCCTTCATTCCACCCACTGAATTTAATTGCACATCTTTTTTTCAAGAAGAAGAAGAAAGAAGTGAAGAGGCAGCGGAATCAGTTGCATGTCATAATGAATGCTTTGTGTTGCAGCTGTGGATGGCCGAGGACTGCTGGCTGCAGGCGAGGCTCTACTTGGGGCTGGAGCACTCGCCCGAGCAGCGAGACATGGAGTCTCTGTGCTTCAGCATTCTGGTCGGGCACGGCCAGAGCCACACCTTCAGGGTAGAGCTGGCCACGGACCTGGCTACCTGGGAGAAGTCCTTCCAAAGAGCTGTCTTCTTGGAGGTGCAGCGAATACGAGTCAGTATTTCCACATATTTCATGGCAATTTTGGTGTTGTTGTCCAACTTGGAGCTGACCTGTTTTTAGCTTCTTTTTTTTTGCTTTTTAGTTTTAAATTGGCTGAGAACTACTTGGATAAAAGGAGTTCTCACGCAGCACCTTTAACAACCTCAAATGATGACTTTGATGTTTGTTGAATTTAAGATCCTCGCACTACTTTGTGTGCTTTAAAAGGTGCTCTGTACAATATTCAGATCTTTATGATAACATCAAACAACTATTTGCGATGTAGAGATATAGTGGGGTAATGCACAGAGGTCGCTCTCCTCTCTCTCTGTGTGTGTGTGTGTGTGTGTGTGTGTGTGTGTGTGTGTGAATCCGAGTTGAGCGTGCCCCGATGGCTCCTTAATGGCCGCCACTTTCCATTTCTTGTAAACGGTTCCAGCTGACGACACCGTCCTGACGTGCAGCTCCTCTCAGCTCCCCAGTGAGGCGTCAAACCGATCATATGGTTTTGTTTCTCCCTGCTAATCTAAAAAAAAAAATGCCATTAGCCAGTTTTCAGTGCTATTTAACGACACAACTCCAGCGCCTGAGCAACACTCGCAGTGTGGACATGGCATTAGTCTCTTCTCTGTAGAACTAGATGCATTTTTCTTGTGGGAGTCAAAGCACCAGGATCCACTGATATTCATCATAATTGCTCTCCACATTGCCACATCCTGTTCCATGACTTCCCCCCCAGCCCCCAACTCCCGGCTGGACAAGTGCAGAAACACCCACAGGTCTCTGCTGTGTACTGGAGGGTTATTCTGTTACTTCACTTTATAACAATTGTTTAACCATCTGAGGAAGCTTTGCAGAACCTGTTCTTTGTGAGAGTCTTTGAGAGCCCTGGGTTTCTAGTGGTATTTCTAAAGTTGGGAGGTTTTGCCTCTTTATTTAGCTCAGCTTTAGTTTTTTTATCATTGCGATTGTGGTCAGCTGTGTTTCATCGGATGGCAGGTGTCATCAGTGAGTGTGTGGTGATGGATGGTGTGAGCTGCACTTCATATTTAGAGTGGATTCACTCAATGCAAAAACCCCGATCCACACCAGGCTATTATAGTGGATCAGAGCCAAATAATTATCCAGGATGGGTCAGCTGATTATAGGAGCAGAATCCTATTTGTGTTGCCCTGAATGCTTTTTAGACTCTGGTCTATCCAGCAGAGCATTTTCTCTGTGTGTGTAGAGACAGACCGCCGGTTTATTGATCAGGCCTTGATCACACCTGCAGTGTTTTCTTTGTTTGTTTTTTTCCAGATGTTGACCTCTGTACTTAATCCTCCGTGAGCCGCTCTCCTCTGTGCTGTGACTTGACAACTTCTGTGTTCTGACATTAATTGTTGAAAAAGCTCTGTGACGCCACCAACATGGGTTGCCCTTTACCAAAAGGGCAACTTTACCAAAATTAACAAATCTGTCAAATACAATTATGAACTGCAACTTATAATTTGAGAAAAATTACACTTTGTGTATGTATATTTCTTGCAAACAATCTGACTCTTTGGTGAATAACAGAAAACCAAAGCACGGATATATAATATATCCGTATATATATAATATATCATCAGTTTTGCATCCACTTTCAGTGTCTGAGGGTTTACATAAAGTTGATATGAATATGCAGATTAGGTATTATAGGAAAGAAATATGTAGCTCATTAACTAACAATTAATAACCTATTTAGTTTGTGTTGACGTAAATATTTAACTTTCTGTGGCTCCCAGTGTTCAATGCATGATTAAAAATACAGAAAGTATAATAATCTGCTTGTAGAAAATGATAGATACAAACACTCATATATATATATATATATATATATATATATATATATATATATCAATAACCAAAGCATTTTATAACGTATAAAGTATCATAATGCTTTATGATTATTGGTCACTCACTGACTTTTGTTGCAAGAATCATAGTGCTTTACAATCCCCCTAGTTCTAATACATATATCATGTGTTATGATTATTGTTAAAAAGTAATCTGAGTGCTTATAACTATGATACAATGCTATTAGCAGCTAATAATGCATTGTAAGTGTGGGCGCAATAGAAAGTGTTACCACGATTTCTTATGCTTAATTGTGTTTCTTGCCCTCTAGTTACACAGTCAGTGTAAAGTATATATTTTAGAGTTGTTCTCATGGGTTCTTCCCCTTCCTTCTCTAAGGTTTGCTGTGTTTGGGGTCGATTGTGTTCAAATGTTCATGACTTACTTAACTATGCTTCCATATACGCACTCGCATGCAGGGCCCAACACAGCACTCTGCACTGCAGTTCAATAAGCCTAATAATAATAATAATATATGTGTGTAATGTACTATTGCTAATGTTACCGTCATGATTTTGGATCACTCAAATGCTCCGATACTCTGATGCTTCTTTCTGTACATACTGGCTCTGTGAATACAACTGGGACATACCTGCTTCTAGTAGTAACGATCGGAGTGTACGTGATTTATTTTTTCAAAGTTTCCATTATGATTCACCAGGCGTGTTTCATTGAGGAGGCATGTGCACAGCAGGGGATCCAGCAAAGATGATAGCCTGCGGTATTTAGTATGAAATCACAAAAATCCAATCAATTGTGCCTAAAATGGGAAAGATATGTCTTTCTATAGTTCATGGCATGGACATCATATACAGATGTTTTGAAGTGTGTAGGGATGTACCGAATGATATTTCTTTACATTCAAAGCTTTTTCAAATGAAGCTTTGAACTTCATCACCCGAAAGAAAAATATAGGTGAAAATTTCAAATGGTAATGAGAGAACATTTTAGCACTTTAATCTGCTGTGTTGTCAAATGTCGCTTAATGTATCTTTTAAGATGGTTTCATATTTTACAGGATGTAACTACTATTTTCATCAAAATTATGTCTTAATTGACAAAACCGCATCTCCTCTGACGGATTACATGTTTATGTTCATCCACACTTCACATATTACATACATAACTTGCATTTTTGCACTCTCCTATTGTTTGTTATTGATTGTTTATTACACCTCACACGCTTGATATACACATACATACATACTTGCACTTTTGCACTTCTACTGTTTAAGTTTAATTTAATTCCTAAATGAATACTGTACTTTTCTTTCCTCCCAGCTATTTTTATTTATTTTATTATTTTATTAGTATTATTATTGTATATATCTTTCATCCCTGCTGTTTTGATATCTTATTTTCTGTCTTTAAATTGCTGCTACTCAACACCAAATTCCCCCTTGGAGATTAATAAAGTTTAAACTCAATCATTCATTCTATTTATCATAATGTTAATTTTTTTGACCCGACCCAAGGATATCGCTGCAATCCGCACATCACAGAATTGTAATTTATGGATCTGATCCGGACCGACCCGCTCCTACAGATGCTGATTCCCCTTGTGTTGTAAAACAGATCGATGAAAATCGGAAGTTGACTTGCAGCCTACGAGTGTGTGAATGCTGATGGTGTGTTTGTTTTTCACTGGAGGAAACTACAGCAGACAGAGAAGTACATGAAGTTTAAGGATATAACACGGTGGGACTTGATCAAGAAGAGTGTTCTTGTATTGAACAACAATGCTCTGAAGCTACACGCTCATTATAATGAAAAACAACAAAAACCTAGGAAAACAACTTTGAATCATCCTTCAACACTAGAGTCATTAAGTGCACGTTTAAATGACAGTCAATTACATTTACAATTACATACATCATTACACGGTCACAAGGTCAAATTGAACTAAAGCCAACACATGGATTTGCCTTCCTTTCTTTGACGTAATTATGCCATTTATTTATCTATGTCGGTGTCCTTAATGACAAGTTCCAGCTCCATTATTAACAATGAATATATAAACAGCAACACCGCCTTAAATTAAATTATGTGCTGCCAAACAAAATGCGTCAGAGGCCGCACATGCATGCATTTGGAAGTGCACACATGACACGGTCGTGAAGAAATAATATCTTGCTTTTAATCTCCACAAATATTATGATTGTTTGCAATTTTTATTGAACAAACAAGAATAGAAGAAAGATAAAAGACAACTTGCAAATGCATACATAATCACAAACATACATAAATGAACAAAGGAATGCAGGAGGCATATAATATAAATATACAGTAATAGAAGTATTATAGAAAAGTAGTTTAGAAGGATACAGTTCCACAATAAGTCTCGATCCTGCTGTAGCAGCCATGTGTTTCTATTATTATTTCCGTCCACTCCCTCTCTGCCTGACACACATTTTGCATTCCCTTCGCTATTGAATTAACTTAATTATTAAAATTAAAGAGTATCAAGTGATACAATATTTAAATGCAACAGTGAACAGCGTCTATTTCCACCAAATATTCTAGTAACCACCCTTCGGTCTGCCCACACTCACCTACCACAGCCGGTAGGAATTACACTCTAGACCCAAAAAACACAAGTAGCACTTAGTGAATAAATTGGTGAAATTGGGCTGTTCTTTATTTGACCCGAGTCCCGGTGGCTCCATGATGAGCACGTGCTTAGGCTTCCTTGCTAAAAGCACAAGTTGAATTAAGAAAGTCTGCCACACGTCAGGTCAGACTCTGCCTGAAATGTTCAACGGTGCATTTTATAATTTTACCCAATTCCCACCCTTTCGCCCCTCAAGTGCGGCCAACCAAAGATAATGGCTAGAAATGCGACAAAGCCTGGGGTGGCTTTGGTACTCAGGACCCTTAAACAGGGACATTTATAAATAATACAAAGCTGAGCACCTGTCAGATGATATTTGAATCACCGGCACACTGAAATCCTTTCCGGGTCAACATGGGAACCAGATATCATTAAATGTCTTCCGACGTCAGCTGTCCTGTGGGGTCAGCCAGCAGCTACAGGACACGGGCTCTTTAGCAAAAAGCGTCAGTCTCCGAGTCTTAGGAGCCGTGAATAATCCCTTTTACGTTGGGAGGACTCTTGTGGTCACTGACAGTTTGGAGTCATAATTCTACTGGACTTAATTACATTCTCCAGTTCATTCTGATCACCGCTAAAGCTTTAAAACTGCTCGATCGAGAAAGGACCTGGGTGTTTTATACACAGCAACGTGACGTTTTTATTAGTGTACCAGCGCCAGCTGTTTGTTTTCAGCTTGTCCGTCAGCTCTATTCTCAGGAATACATTATCTAAGGCGCTGGTCCCCAACCACTGCCTTAGATAATGTATTCCTGCGAAATATGTTTTCAGCCAAGTTCCCCCTAACCAGCGCAAAATCCTTTTTGGTTGACAAAAGGATGTAATACACAGCGCTGTGTCATCTGTATCTGATTTAATATAGAATATACAATTCAGTTTATGAACATACACTTATATTTTATTGAATATTTATTAAACACAATTTTTTTTCAAGGATTTTTTGAATGAATGCTCATTTTAAATACATATTTTTTTACCCCCATTTGAGAACCACTGACCTAAGGAAGGAGGGAGTTTCTTTAAATGTAATGCACTTGGACTCAAAGAAAAACTGATTTATAATTTGGTGGTCAAAGGTCACTGCGACCTACCACAACCTGTTTTTACCCTTAACTCAAGAATTCACATGCTATTGATGCCAATTTTACACAAATATAGATATATATAGTGAATATGAAGTGAAGACAATTCAGACATGGATATAAACTGCAACACGACTTGTTGGCGAAGGCGGTCATTCTAGTTCTCCACCTGTTGTGTCGGACTGACTTTAGCAAATGAGCTTCCTGGGTTAGTACTGTTGATACATGTACAGTCCATCTAAGGACACATTGGTCAAATTAAGCAGTTTAATATACGTTTGACTGAAGTGCCTTCATCCCTTTATGCTTGTGTTATTGATGTGCTGTCCAGAATGCAAACGCCATCAACAAGTACAGTGGAAATGTCCGTGCTCAGTTCAGTTACAACGTATGAAGAGGACCTAACCTTACAATAGTCCCCTCCCTTTAGGGCACCGTAACTCGCATCGGAATTACATCCCCATAAGATTGCACCGCAAGGTCGATCACAACCACGGGTCCCACTGCTGCCCCTTGTGGCTGATAGCAGGACAACACCAGTCGTAGTTGCAGTGGGCATATTTCTTCCATCAGCCACAAGGGGCAGCAAAGAGATCAATCCAGCTTGGCCAACTGGATTCAGGTGGAGGTGAATTTTTCAAAATGTACGGAGTATAAATTTACTCTCAGATGTACCTGGACTTAGGTACAAGAATTACAAGCACGCCAGAAAGTATCAGGGACGAGTCCTGAGCGGGGGCTTCGTGAAATGAACCCAGTGTAACGGTGATTACAGAAGACACCATAAATATACTGAAATAAGTACATATAGAAGGAATACTAATTCCTCACGTTGACCTCTTTTCCTCAGCATGTATGAGAGAACAAATATCTTCCACTTCATAACTATTACTGCTTAAACTCAACGGTTTCAATATTTAATAAACGAGTGTGGTTGCGATCTCTAGACGTTCCCTTGATTAAAAACCGGGAACAATGTCGACATGAAGCGCTCCACCTGTGACCACCAGCATGCCGTGGGAGCACGCTGTCATTGTAAAAATGTGAATCGCTGAACAAAATGCTTAATTCATGTGTCGACTTAGAAGCTACAGATATAAAATCGGAGCACATTGCATTTCCCTCATGCAACACTGTGGGTACTGCTCTATCCACGCTCTGCATACTGTAATGTCCCTGAGCACAGCGCACGGAAAAACATTCACCGCTAACAAGCCAACCACGGAATAGAGGACAGATCAGCCTTTAAAGAGCTGTAAGTTCAGACTTTATGGCGGAGCCATTTCACAATGCTTTGCTAATAACTCCATATGCAGTCGATGTTTGAAGAAATAATTTCACACACTTCAGAGCAACAGAATCACAAACGGTAATCATTATTTGAGAGTTCTGTTACTTGCTCTGTAAAATTGCTCTTTAAGGCATTCAATTATGAACACACAAGTTTTTAAACAAGAGACGCAATTGCCAATCCAAACATCAAGTGGTGTGTGTGAGCTCCATGAAGAGCAATACTGAGTAATAGTTGATACGTTTAAACGTCCTTTTTATTTGCCCTAACCTGTCCAATCACATAAAACCCGATTCAATAAAAAAAAAACGACAGCTAACCCTTAATGTACTGAAAGTTCTGTTAGGATAGCGTCGGCTGTTTTTTTTTATCGCAAACTCTTCTGGAAGGATCATCTACAGGTGAGGATGCTAACATTTAGCCTGGGTTTGCAGCTTTAGCTTCAGTTTTTAACACAATACAATTTGCATATCGAAGTCTCACAGTGTTCTTGTTTGAATAAAAGTCTTATGAGGGAAAAAAGAAGTCAGCTGTAAACGGCATATATTCAACCTCCTCATGAAGCTTAGTTAACTAGCTACAGCTGATATAATCTTCCAAGGACAGGCGTCATCTTCAACACCTCCCTGGAGACATGCCCCGTACCAGCCTTCTTCAAGGCCTGCAAAAAAAAAACAAGGATCGCAGGACTTCATGACTACAGCTCCACCGCCCTGACCTCTGCGGTCATGAAGTCTTTTGAGCGCCTTATCCTGTCCCAGCTCAAAACCCTCAGCGGCCCACTCCAGGACCCCCTGCAGTTCACCTACAGACCCAACAGGTCTGCAGACGACGCTGTCAACATGGCACCCCAAAAGGGTGATTGGCTGCAATCTGCCATCCCTCCATGACGTTCGCCTCCAGGACCCTGAGGCGAGGAAGAAAGCTTGCAGCCGACCCCTCACTAACTGTGTGAGTGCCTTCCCTCTGGCAGGAGGCTGTCAGGATCAAAACCTCTTCCCTTCCACATTTGGGCTCATGAACAAAGCCCTGGACCCCCGCTGACTCGGACTCCTACGTGCCCAGGACAATTACATACATTTACACCCCCTTGCACAACTCACTTTGAAATATACACATGACACTTTAATGACAGCCTTGTGTTAACGTACTGTTTGTTTGTTTAGCAATTATTGTCATGCCAAATTCCCTGTTTGCACAAAAGTATTTGGCAAAAATCCATTTCTGATTGTGATTCAGATTTTTGTTGGCAAAATGGATGGTTAGAAATAAAAAGCCTGCTTTTATCTGCCTCTGTCTGGAATCAAGGATTAATGGTTTCCAACATGACTATGCATTTTGAGTTGTAAATCTGGCAGTTATCAATGACTACGTTTTACACGCGCAAAATATTCTTCTTTTTTTTTTACCCATATTCCGAAAAAGACAATATTTCTGTTTACATGCAGCCGTGCATATTCTGATTAACGTAACAATGACCGGGGCCATTGAATGCCACGTTGATACATGGAGAAGTGGAACAGCATTGAGCCGCCGTGCAATTTCCTGTTCTGAGTCACAATGATTTAAAATAAGGGAAAAATAGGGCTCGTAATTGAAAGTTGATTTGCCTGAAAAAAATAATTTGCAGATTTTTCCAGATGTCTCTTTCCCAATGTAGGTCTATGGGAAGTAGTCTTTTGCAATCCGTGGCATCATGTGACCGACCCGGAAGTTGTAAAGTCACATTTTGGCCACTTTTTAAAATTAGCTTCCAAGCCCAGCGGTCTTCCTGAGCCTGGGTGTCGGGTGAGAACAGGAAGCTTGACGGGATCAGCAAAAACGTTTTTGCAAACGGCCGATAACATTCTAATAATACATGAATGGTAATCCTTTAGAAACTGTGAAATGTTATGCTTTCATTTATTTGAACAAAGTTGGAGTTGAGTGATAAGCGAAGCTTTACTGTCATAAGCCAAGTTTCCATAAAATAATGCAGTATGTCAGTGGTCAAATATGCAATATATTCAGTACTGCCATGTTAAGATTAGATTGTAAACTTGGCAGTGGATCCCAAACTGAACATTAAATAGATTGTCCAGGTTTTGTCTCCTCTGTGCACCTTGTGCCACATGATATATGGAACCAGGAGAGGAGGATAAAGAAGAAGCAAGGCACTCACCAAGATCACAGTCCTGGATGAAGGATCACCTCCTGAGTGAGAGGAAGAACGCCAGCTAGAAAGCCCAAGTGGACTGGTTGGATATGTGCGTTTCGATAATGTTAATCAATTTACATCACTTGCTGTCAAAACCAAGCAGCTGGGTGGATGCAGAATGGATGCGTTGCCCTCTTTCACTGAAACAATAGCAAGTCCCTCTGCGCCACACAACATTAGCTTCAAAGGGGGGATGATAATATGCAGGAGTGTTTGATGCTGCAGTCACACGGTTAGCTCATGAATCCACTCTGGATGTGACATAAATGTCAGCTGTCAAGTTGCATATAGGCATGGGCCTGTAGTGTTTAATAACGCTGTACTCTAAAGCAAGTGCACTTCTTTCTGAGTCAAATCTGCATGGGCAGTTTTCCCCCTTATCAGTATAAAAGTATGAAATATGATAATCAAGCATTTTTTCAGTCTTTAATGATGCAAATGTGGGACACCTTCCTTTGGGAAACCAATGAAAGCGATGAAGCGTTTAAATTTGCTTGTGATTCTATGTTCTCCAGCCAATTAGCCGAGCCTCCTGTGGCTTCTGAGGAACACTCAACGCAGTCCAAGTTAGGATGAACTTCAAATTGACTGGATGTGAGCATTACATAAACATTGCTGATGGGGTAGAAGTAGGTATAACTAACAAAACTGTCCAGCCTGCGTTTTCCCTCTTGTTCACCCTATTTCTTTTCTTTTTTTTTTGGTAGAAGCCCAACTTGGCATTGATGAGGTATTTTAGCTCACAGCAAGCGGTCTAGTTGTGCCATTATTCACTTTTAGGGTCTTCTGGCTAAGATCCCTCTCCTTTTGTCTTTGAAAATAATCAGGAGAACACTCCTGCTAGAAAGAGGACACTGAGCTCATTTCACTTTTTCTTTCCCCAGTATTCAAAAGAAAATATGCAACTTTTAACCAAACTCTTAGTTTAAAGTGGCTATAATCAATATGGGCCACATCTACGATCGTTCTTAAGAAATCTAGGTCGGACTTTCTTTCCCCACGTCTATTATACATTTAAAATGAATGAACACTCTGATGCACATCAGTAGATGGTTCTCAATTAACATAATTGGTGATTGATCATGTTATTTTTAGGCCCAAAGTAGGCCTATTTCAGCACCCTAGGCATAGCCACACAATGACATATTCACTGCAAGATGTCGCTGATTATGCTCTGAGAAGGGAACACATATTCCAGGACCGTGTAGATCTATTTGCAGAGAGCGACAAGTACTTATTTGGTTGCTGTCTTCATGGAGCTGTGCAGTAGTTTGGAGCCAGCATCTTTTTTCTGTCATTTTTTATCCAATACTGACTATATATGTCATCTTGTTTGGCTTTCAGCCACTGCAGAAGTATCTCCACTTCAGAGCTATTGAAAATATATATATATCATTTTTTTTTCTTCACGTTTCGAGTCAGGTGCTCCACCCAGACTTTAGTTTGGGTATTCTTAACTTCTTCTTTTCAATTTCCATGTGTGCACATGGCCCTGCAGTCTCATGCTCTAAAATTGGATTGGCATGACATTTTTCCATGCAAATTAGGCACACGCTTCAATTTACAGGGACAAAGGGATTCATCATTGTAAGAACACAAGTGCAAACAATTCAGCGATTTAAAATGATCGTTTGAGGTAGTGTTGTCTGAGGTACTTCTCCATAGTCACGGTGTTACCCACAGTAGATGGTGGTATTCCCACCTCCAGTTTGTAGAAAAAGGCAACTGTGTGCTATCAAGTTGCCTGTGTCTATCTAAAAGGTGATAATGTGTGTGTTGATTTCGCAGCTTGTGCCCAATGCCCTCAAGTGGCAAACGATTACTTCTATAGGGAGAAGAAGAAGTATATAATATCAGCACAACACACACAAACAGCAGCTAAAATAGATGAACAGTTCTAATGCGCATTGCCAACAGTTGGCACGTGTCACACCGGTAAAAGCCATTATCTTTGCATGTAGACGTCTAGTTCTTATTCTACTACTGTTGTTGCCAAAGAATGTTAAATGAGTTGTTTATGATGAGGCATTTTAAAGAGATGACATTTGATGCACAGCGGCAACACTATCTCTTGGGAATGCATATGAATAAGCGCACCACTTGTAAGGACATTTTGTGTGTTTAAGTTAAGTAGTCAGTGCTAGACTTTTGATTTCATGCGTAACAAGAACAGCAGTCTCCTGGGTGAAAGTCCCCAACTATGACTTTTCTCAACTTTCTTGCTCTTTATTTGATGTCCTCTGACTTCAGGAGCACTTGCTCTTAGTGTCTAATGTGGCCACGGCTTGAAATGACACACACAAAGCTAAAAATACATAGTGACAAAATAACTGAAACTAGTGCGTTATTCGTAGCACATTTTGTGATACCATTCCCAAACCAGAGTTTACACCTTTATCTCCTCTCACTCGTTGTCACCAAATTAGAGTACTGCAGTGCAATACTATACACTTGTGAGAATATGTTTTTCTTATACCAGTCCTCTGCTTTTTAAAGATGTTGTGTATATATAATTCCCCACACCTCCATCAGACTTTGCTACGGAGATGTTCTTTAAAAAAAATTCTAATTCTCCTAGAAAAATCCCTTCCAATTAGTGAAGTGTAGTCACAGTTCACCATGTCACAACATAGTCTTGCATGTGGTGACAGGAAGAACTTGTCACTGTTTCTTATGCCTGTCACAGCTGAATTCACGCCACTACTAAAGACAGACGTGTGTGTGTGTGTGTGTGTGTGTGTGTGTGTGTGTGTGTGGGTGCACTCTATAATTGAAATCATCATATTCCTGCTGTGTTCTCAAGTGAAAAGAAAGAAGGGAATAAAAGCCATATATAACACAAACAGAAAATCTGAATACACTTCTTGGTATTCCAGCAGTGGAGGACAAAAAAAATTAAATCATGTGGCAAAAGCCTTTAGAGGGATATTGCTCCACGGAGAGTAGAACGCTTACACATCAGTGATTTTCAAAAGACCTATAAAAAATAATTGTGAGACACATGCTTGTTTGTGTTGCAGCAGCAGAATGAATGTAAAGGATTCATGGCATTCAATTGACATTATCAGGATGCCGCGCCAGATGCTGCTTTTGCTTCCAGCTCACGCAGGACAAAAGAAAATCAGATCTGCTCTTGTTATCAGATCTTCAAAGTCTAACGTGAGACCGGCACTAGAACACATGTAACATGTATACACGAGCCAAGTAATTGAGTATAAAGACATATCATTAGAATAGAATAGAGTAGAAAATACAATTTACTAAAACGCGTCCGAAATTGGTAGCTTTTCCAATAATTGGTACGTTACTGTAGCTGGCAAGCTAACTGCTAAGGCGTTACCTAGTGTCCCCTTAGCAGTTAGCTTGCCAGGCACTAATTTGCTTGCAGGAGTGAGTCACAACGACCTTTAATAACTGTATTAATGTAGGGTGACCAGACCTCCTCTTTTTCCCGGACATGTCCTCTTTTCGAGACCTAAAAAAAGCGTCCGGCAGGGATTCCAAAAACGTCCGGGATTTTGCCTCGTTGGATATTTGTGTTTCTCTGGGTCTTTCACAAACTAGTTATTACACCCTTACAAGTTTTGGAAATGGTATCTCCCTTACGTTCCACCTTCTTGCGCGAGCTCTGACTGTAGAGAGAACTGTCATTGGTCGACCGATCTCAGTGTTGCCAGATGCGCGATAATTATCCTCCAAATCAGCCATTTTGAGCCTTTGGTACGATACTTCGCCATTTCCAATCTGGCAACACTGAGCACCTTGCCACCTCTACTAGTTGCATTGTTTACAGCAGCACATGACATCTGCAGCCATGCCGAAACTTAAATGCAAGTTCACGGACGAACTAAAAAAAAAAAACATGTGGCCATATTAAGAATTTAGAATATTGTATTTGTTATCATTATTGCTTTAATATATGAGGAGGACTGAAAAGTGTCTTCATTTTTCTATTTTAATATGTGGCCTAAATGCCACAAAAAATTTTTTTTTACATTTGCACTTTAACAATTTTGTTAAAGTTCAATAAACAGATGTTCATATAGTCATTTGTGACATTTGCATGCATCCCCCCCCCTCTCCCCCTCCCCGCGACAAAGTGTCCTCTTTTTCACAAACTCAAATCTGGTCACCCTAATTAATGAATGAGTCATAAGCCTTTTTCGCGGAAGACATTGTTGATTTTCAGATTCCTGCCATTGTGCATGCTGGCTGGCTGTTGCTGGGAACACTTGAACAGAACAAAGCCATTGTTAGTGTCAACGCTTGTGGTAACAGCTGAGCCAAAATGTTATTGACAATTATGCCATTTCAAATGCAGGTGAGACAAGCCACCACACCTTTTCAGGAGAATTTTTCCGGTCATTCATGAGTGGTCACAGCCTGATGATTCAGTGAAATAACACTTAATTATATACCTTTCATACAGTGAACATGTGTACTTGTTAACTAATAATAACATCATATTAATATTGGCTACGTTCCACTCAGGTGTGCCAGTTGGCGGGTCATGCAATTTTGAATGCTTCCTCACTAGCTGGGTTTACCGACACACATGCAGAGAATGGAGCCATTGCTAATGCTATTCGTTACACCTGTGCTTCTCCTGCCATGAAGGAGCAAAGCCTATTTTCTGTGTTCTGAAAGAGGACAGTAAATGAGTACTAAGACGGAGATGTGTGATGAATGCCAAGTGAATTATGAATTCATCCCCTGCCAATATTAGGCGGCATTCACCGCCACAAATTGGGATCGGGGAAATGATGGTGTTATTTATTTACATACAGTACAGTCATAGTTAGAAGTAGCATGTAATATGTGCTTCTGTGGTCTTTATGTATGGCTGTCGTCTTGGATGCTCATACAGAGAAATATACCACAGTACTTTATGCACAGTATGTCAGTAAAGAAGGATATCTAAACATGAATGGTTATCAATTCTCTCTCAACAGTCCAAAAGCTACATGTGCAGCAGCCAGGGGAATGTGCTGTGCTTCACGCTAGACTTTGGATCGGGGTTCACCTGCTCAGAAGGCACTTCAAAGGTGAAGTATTTCTTAGCTCAATTATTGTTGACATCCGGATTATGTACTGTTCCTCCCTTAAAACCTCCCGAGAATGCAGTTTGATGTCTTTCTTTCTGTTTTGATACCCAGTATTTATCCTGACCCACTAAGGCTTCCATTGTATTTGACAACATTGTTTTAATAGCCACAGAATTAGACCCTTGAATGCCACCAATTTTGCACAATGGACTTTCCACAATAAAGTAGAGAGTAGCTGTCTCTCAGATAATGGTGTGTCATTGTTAAAGACATTTTTTAGGAATTATTTTGGCAGCCTTGCCTCATTTTGAGTGGGTACATTTTCTGACCATATTAATCGCTGCAAGAATGTCCC
This sequence comes from Taurulus bubalis, assembly GCF_910589615.1. Lineage (NCBI taxonomy): Eukaryota > Metazoa > Chordata > Actinopteri > Perciformes > Cottidae > Taurulus > Taurulus bubalis. The sequence continues at coordinate 31,792,613 of NC_136592.1, read as the reverse complement.
AGCACTGAATTCTAAAGTACTAATAAACCTTTGTCATAAACTGTACAGTCTTAAAGTACTGTTGCACATTGAAATGTCAGGTCTTGATCATGCAGGTCTCTTTGTAGTAAGACATGGTATTTAAATCTTCTACTCATTATTGAAATCCCTGTGTTGCTGGGTTTCATAATCCCCTCCCTCCCGTTTAGACCGCGCTGTGGCGATATAAGTTCTCTCAACTTAAAGGCTCCTCCGATGATGGGAAAACCAGGGTAAAACTCCTCTTCAAGAATGCTGAAAGCAACCAAATAGAGATGAAGGTAATTCAAATTAAGATTTTTCTTCTTTTTTTCATCAGAATTTTTAATGAGCTGTAATTTTACAAACGTCATGGAGCTAATGGGTCATTTTGCAGAATGTCAAGTGAGAAGGTATCCCTTTCTGGTGTACTAGTGTTATGAATTCAGTTTTTCAAGAGATCTTAAGTTTGAAAATGTTATTTAAAATACGAACTTGTACATGTCGATGCGTCTCTCTGTCCTCCTTTTTCAGGAACTGGAGTTTGCTAATCTAACAGCCGTCCTTCACTGTATACATTCTTTTATTGCTGCCAAAGTGGCCTCCATGGACCCTCTCTTCATGTGCAGTCAAAGCCTACCTGGAAATTACATGAACACTTAAGACGACCCGTCCTCATTGTCATGTGCAGCTGTGGCAAATATCAGCAGTATTTTATTTTCTGCACAGAGCCAATTGATATGTATATACTGTTCTTGCTATTTTTGTATGGACTACTGAAAATAATAAATATTTGTAAAAGACTGTACAAGTAGATAATGTATGAATTAATTGTGGAATGAAGATGTTATTTAAGTTTTGAGAAAATCCAAAACGGATGAACAGTTTTTTCCTTTTCTTTGATATTACATTATGGAATCTCAGCGGTTACTTCTTGTCTCCTTGTCACTTTGAAAGGCAGCGTCCGTGCCGCCATATGGTGGAGAACTGCCATACATTTGACAACAGGACATGAATCGCTAAACATAGAAGCTGCCACTAATCTCAGATGGTGCCGTGTCTACGAAGAATAATGATGCCGTACCTCCATCTAGTGAGTCGAGACATTTTTAACAGACATAATGAATCTGATGCTGGCTTACTGTCATGGGGGGATTCGCATTCTTGACAGACCTTTGACAGGGATTTTCTTGACTCCAAATTCACAGTTGAACAGTAATGAAAACGCTAACCCTTCTCTGTTCCCAGTTCTTCTGCTTTGCTTTCCTTCGTTTTTCATATCTGTGAACACAAACACCACAATACAATGCAGCCCGAGCCTCCAAATCACCACTGAATTGAATCAACATCCCTCTGATTAAATTGTATGATGTTTGTGCTAATGTGACCATTGTTTTCTATCAAATAAAGGCAAACGTTTCCAATTACTCTGGGCAATGAGGACCTTTCACTGCAATGTGACATTTCAGCTGCATTATTAAAGACACACTTTTATCAACTCTCAGTTTAATACAATGGTTTTAGTGTGACAATGCATTGCTGTGATGCAATACATTGCTAATGAAGCACAGTTGACACGTCACAGCTCCCTGTAGGTTTGACCTTTGAAGGTAAGGGCTGCGCAGTGGGTCTAACTTCATCCCTGCCACTAAAGGTGGTTGTCCGATTTTAACCGATCAGCTTATCCCAGTAATTATGTGTAATTTAGTATAACATGTGCTGAGCTAACACTTCAATGTAGTACTTGTTTCCCACAGACGACTCAATTATCACACTCTGCAGGTAATATCAGTTTACAGTTTATTTTAAAGGAAAATAAAAGAAATGCCTTTAGGCCTTATTGATTGTTTTACAAGGGATGTGCTGGAATATGTATTGAATTGGCGCTGCAGTTTTGTGTCCGTTCACTTGTTGAGCAAATTTTAACAACATTTTTGCAAAAAAAAAAGGTATGGATTAGGTGCGTTTCCACTAACTGGGTAAAGTTAGTTTTTTTTCAAGCGATATGAATAATTTCCAAAAATCGAGATTCCATTTTTCAGCTTTAGTGTCATATTGTAACATTTTTCTCTTTACACTTTTGCCTTATGACAATGGTGCCTCATTATATAGAGAGCTGAGATTGTTCTGCAATTTATGATGTAAAACATGGGTATGTATTTCATATGCAAGTCCCTTTTAAAAGGTGAATTTAAGAAATTATGTCAAATATACGCAGATTCATCAGAAGTTGGAGCTATTGGCTACTCTTTTCACATTGCTGTAATCCGCCAGTAAACTGAAAAGAAGAAGCAGAGGTTTCAAGATTCAAGATATTTTGTAATGTTTTATATGCACCGATAACAGACAGTCACTCTGTACAATGAAAAGCTTATTTTGCTGGGTCCTCATAGCACACAGAAATTAAAATAAAAAGGTAAAAGATAAATAAAAATAAGGCACAAAATATAGTAATAATATTGCACAAAAATGTGATGACAGCATTATAAAGTATTGCTCAGCGCTTAAAGTGCACTTTAAGTATGGTCGTGACATGACATCACAGCAGCAGCTGTTCAAGCAGGAAACAAAACAAGTTGACTTTTGACAAAGGCATTTCAAGCAAGCATACAAACCTTTATTGACCCTTAAGTCCCGCTCAAACTCAAACTGACCAATCCCAGCTCCAGACAGCTGTGAGTTCAACAACCAGCCGGCTCTCCTCCAAAGACTCCAAAGGACTGCAGTCGTTCCAGATTCTCTTCAAATTCAGGGTTTTGGAGCATGTTAGCATGTCATTAACTATATTTGTTTGTTTTGAACTTATTGCAGGCCCTTAGGCCCTGCTTAGCCAAGAGTCATTTGAGGACGTTTATTGCTTTTTAATATTTCCAAACAGATTTACTAATACAATACTTCAAAATGCGGCGAGAACATGTTGTACTTTCTGCCTTGACACCATGAGGTTGTCAGGCAACAACATATAGATATATCCCCTTAGTTTTAGAAGTACTGGTAGACCAGCAAAGACCCTACAGTCCAAGCTAAGCTAACCATCTCTTGGCTGTCCCTTCATATTTAATGGGCAGATAAAAGACTGGCATTGATCTTTTATGTGACTCAAGGCAAGAAATTGAAGAAGAGTATTTCCAAAAATGTTATTCTATTCTTTGGCACGTATTGCAGATGGGTAGCTACATCTTAAAGTCTGTATAGATAACATGTAGGCAAATGGTAGTCAATGCTATGCAGAAAGATGATTGCTCCAGAAAAAAATAATATGAATTTTATTCAATTTACTTTGGATCACAATGTTCCCCTTTTTTCTCCTGTTAGTGTGTTGATGATTCTCCTGTAATACAAGTCACAGTCTGCTTCTGCTCACTGAGAGGTGACTCACCTGAAAAGCATATCACACACAGACCCCGTCCCCATTGGTCCCAACTCCACAGGGCAGCCTGACACCATGAAGGACGATCCCTCAACGGCCTCCCACCGGTGAGCAATCACACGTTGCTTTTAAAGGAGGTGCAACTGCAGGAGGTTGGACCCTGTGGTGCTTCTTTACCCTACTTGCATCCTCTCTCTCTCTGTATCTCTGTATCTCTCTCTGTCATTGACCATTCAAAATGCACCTGCAAAGTCAATCATGTGTATATATATATATATATATATATATATATATATATATATATATATATATATATATATATATATTTATATAGGCCAATCAGTAGTGATGGCGAGATGAAGCTTCCTGAAGCATTGAAGCTTTCCATCCAATTTTTTCGCTCATGTCCCGGAGCTTCATGGAGCTTCATTTGCTCTACTGCGCCACCAAGTGGACAATAGATGTAAAACAGGCAGAGTGATCATAACGACACCATGGCTTTGGTGTGTGAAGCTTTAAATGGAATAAATTATGTTTGTGACGCCAATACATCAATTATTAACTTATTAATATCGTGTCTATCTTTATGATATATTGGCGGGGTCAAAATCAAAACTCGAAACAAATTAGGAGAGGGTTGTGATGTGACTGTGGGTCAGTGGTTAGAATATCTGACTTTCAGTCAGAGGATCGGTGTTTCAAGCCTCAGCTCCGCTTGTTGATGTGTCCAATATTTTTAAATTAAAAATAAGAACTTCTCCACAGTGCTGGGCTTTTTGAGACTATTTCGCCTGCTTTATAAAACACCCTTTCACAGGCACACATGAAGCTGGTACAGAGAGAAAGGGGGGAAATCCATTGAGTTTCTCTGCCTCTTATATTTCAAATCGCACGGCAAACCCACAAACTATTTTCTGAATCAGTCACGTGGTACGGCCGGCTCGCGAGGCTTCGAACGTCACCGCATACGTCATCGACACAAGCCTCGATACGCGCTTCACCAAAATCTACCTGATCACTCGACACGCGCATCGAAGCCTCGACACGAAAGGACACATCACTACCAATCAGTAATAATGAGTTGCTCATGAGCCAGGAGGTTATAATTCAGAGGTAGCTCAACATGACTGGTCACGCCTGTCTGTTGGGTTTCATACTTTCACCAGGGCGGTTCATTTTGGATTGTTTTGATAAACTGATGCCATTGGTGTGCCAACCACTTGCTGATAATTGCACAGCCTCATTTTATTGTTGACTATTAATAGCAATTGAAAAGTTGTCACTTTCCATTATATTTATAGGGACCAGCCCTTTGCTTGGCACACCTCGAGAAGCGTCACCCTCCTAAAGTATTAATAAAGTGTGTGTGCTATGTTAAGAAGCTCTGAATCTGTGACCATGTACCACTGAACTGAACAGGATCCTTTCACTCCATTTAAAAAATAAAATATAAACTTTAATATGCTGAACATTCCACTGTCCAACCATGTTTCTCACTTTAACGAGTGGCACTTGAATGCCTCATGTTCCATGAAGCAGGGAAAACAAACTGAAATCAGTTTAGAGCTTCACATTTGGTTTTGTGGCCACGAGCTTTATTACCTTGGTGTCGTAGTATCTATGTCCTTTTCCTGGCAAAATATACATCTTGTCAAACCAAACATTGACTCTAACAAGGACCTTTTGCGTTTAAACTTTCCCTAAATGCCGCTCTAAAAGGAAGCGTTGAGTGAAAGTCCATTCAGCTGAACTTCACCCCTCGATGCCCCCAAGTCTCACACTGCTCCTTTAAAATGATTTGTGCATGAGAAATACACTGTGCCATGTGTTGACGTGATGACGGTGTCATAGAAAGTGTTCTATTATTACACATTATTACATAATTCACTGACCATCTGTAACGAGTAGCCTCGGAGAGATGGATGCACATTTTAATTGTGTCTCGGCTTTGACTATTAGCACCTAGAGTTAGCATCTGGTAAAAGAAAAGAGAGTTGTTCTTTATTCATGGTCCATTACGTAACGTTGGAAGTGAATAAGTCTTGTGAAAAAGCAACAGTTGTCAAAAAAAGACTGAATTAAGGACATTTAATGTGATATTTGAAGACAACACAATGAACTAGTAGCAGAATTTACCGACAAAGTGAAAAACTTCACATTTGCATATATTATGCATTGTATTATATTGTGCTGGTGCTATTTTGTCTACTCTCCAAATAACAATAATTAAGCATACTTTTAAGTATTGAGCGCAAACTACGCAAACTATTCAGATGTGCCAGAAGTTTTACTTTTATATGTCACTCGCTTCATTCTCTACAAACTCTGAGGTTCATTTGTGGAACGTTTTGTGTGGAACAGTTTTGCGTTGAAGCTAAAGCAGGAACCGTGACAACAAGCAGAGAGACACAACTGAGCACCCCGCTGCTGAAGTCACTGCCGGCTGCCGCCACACACACACACACACACACACACACACACACACACACACACACACACACACACACACACAGCATCATCAAGTTGCATCAGCACCATGTGAAGCATGAATTTCAAGTGCACTGCTCAACTATCAATGGGCCGTGACTCTCGCAGTCGACTCAGCGGACCCTGAATGCTAGCTGAAGTATTTGTGATGAGGAGAAGTTTCCAAGGAAACTTCAGGGCCGCTGCCTTGGTCTTATTCACTGTAGGCAATCTCCAGTCTGCGAATATAACGGGAAAATATGCAAAGGGAAGGTGGTAAAAGACGTCAACACGACTGTGCTGTTACATACTTGCTCTCCAAAGGTCTGTGATGAGAGGGTTTAGGCAAAGACCTACATGCCGACACTATTAAAGTCCACAACAGTTTTGATGGCATGTTCTTTTTCAAGTGAATTAATGGTGGAATATTTTTTTTATATACAACTGTGAAATCACGATAATCCCTTGGAATTGCTGCATTTGGTTGATTTCCTTGTGAAAGTGATTTCTTCTAATGTTTGCATTGTGTTCAACTAGACCTGTGGTTCTCATATTTCAAATTAGCATCCATTCAAAAATCCTTTAAAAATAGTTATTTGATACATATTCAATAAAATATAAGTGTACATTCATAAACTGAATTTTATATATTCTATATTAAATCAGACACTGATGGCACAGCATTGTGTATTACAAAAAATGCTTTGCGCTGGTTGGGGGGTACTTAGCTGAAAAATAATATTTCACAGGGTCTACATCACTGAAAAGAGGTTGAGAACCTCTGAACTAGACGGAGAGGTGGAGAGTCTGAAACAGCTACCAGAACCTGTGTTCTTGAATTTAATTCCTTCTGTAAGTTCTCCACAAATGACGAATGCTTTGCAAACCGTGAACTGATGGACTCTTTAGCGAACAAGCGCACTAGCTTGCCAATTGACAGTTAGATGGTTTCCTGCTTGTTTTCTACTTCAGTAACTCTTCCCAGAGTGAAATGTACAGAATGACGTCCCAGTAAAGAGAAAACAGAAGCTGAGAGCTATTGGAACTCAAACTTGTTCTCAAATACTGCAGCGACATTTAGTCCTTTCACCGTGTTTCTTAACTTAAAGAAGGTTAAAGGAAAGGATTTTCTTTCAACATGACAGTAAATACACGTCGTTATATCACAACTCTGAAGCAATATATGTCATGCGAGGGAAAAATCATTTCATTAATATTTAGTTTTACAGTTTGACAATGTTAAGGCCTATATATATAATATTGTAGGTATTTTTGTAATGGTTACCAATGGACTTCTTGTTATGGTTAAGAAGACTCCAAGTAATTCTGATTGTATTGCATTTATTGTCAGTGAAATGTGCAATTTTAGGAGAAAATTCCCACGTTAATTACACATTAACTTTTCCCACAGTAATTACACCTTCATTTGTCACATTGCCTATGGACAGATTAGACACTTGATTGCCATTGAAACATATTTTCACTGGGATTGTTGCATTACCGAAAATCCAAGTTGCTCAGAAAACGAGCAGAAAAGAAAGTTATTTTTCTAACCAGTCAACCAAGGACAAGAGAAACACTCTGAACGTCTCTGAGTGACTAGTGGGGGCGGTGGAGCTACTTAACCTTTGCAATGGGCGCCCGCCTGTATCTGAATATATAAGGACCAGTTTGACAGTGACAAGAGCGCTAAGTCTTTACTGATATTGTGAAAATATCAATTCTAAACTGCCCACTACAAATGGCTTGTCGTTTTAATTTAATTGTCCCTATTATGTTGATCGGCATTATTCTCCCGAGGGTTTTAACTGATGAATTCAGGCGTTTAAACTGTAAGTAACTTTTGTTTTATGCTTTTTGCGTAAATCTTTTTTTCCTCTGTGATCATCTGTGATTGTGAAAAAAATAGGAAGATGCAATAAAAAGAAACAAGCAATAGAAAAAAAAATGGTTATTAGCCTACTCTGAGATAAAGCTATTAAAAGCAGCAAAGTCAACATTCTTGTGTCACATCAAACTTCTTTTCAGTCTCTATCTCGTAAAACAACGTTTGTCTGTTTGAAGTATTGATAGCTGATTCTGATTGTATTTCAAATTTTAAAAATCTACCTTGTTGGAACAAGGTAGATATTTTTAAATTATTCATCCGCAATGCTTATATAAAAGTACAGAAGTATTATATATGTATCATGAACACAAAAAAACACAATTTGTGTTCATTTTCCTTTTGTTTTTAATTAAATAAAAATACTGGTCTAATATATATAACTACATTTTATTTTATAAGCTTGTCCAATGTATATTTTAATGTAAGCAAAAAAAATAAACCGGGCAGAAAAAAACATTTCAACATTTATTTTTGAAATGTGGATTAGAAGCAGACAGTAGCATCGAATCAAATTGAAAAAATTATCATATTTATCAATTATCAAATAAAAAAGGACCCGTTTCTCAAAATTCTAATTCAGGCAGTGTACTTAAAATAAATATTGACCTTCCATTTATTTCTACAGATGATATTCTAGCCCCAGATTTTCATGCTGACCTGTTACACTAACGTATATCTTGCAGCCACAACTCTCAGAGAACTGCTTCTCTCCTCACACCAAGAAAGCCTTCACATTGTGCATGAAGCCTCACTCTACTCCAGACAACGGTATTGAACTTATCAAATGAGTCATCACCTTGTCTGTCTCTGTTCATTCTGTACGAAAGCTCTTCCTTCCCCCCTGCTGTGCCCAGACGAAGCGCAGCCTCGCCCTCCACGCATGTGTTTCCTCTGCTCCGGCAAAGCGAGCCCGAGACCCTGGAGATTTCCCGAGCTGCAGAGGTCTTTCAAACAACTCTACAAGTCCTATTGAACACGGCGAGCAGGCGATATAAAAGAGATGTCACGGCTCCAGGTAGAATGGCTTTCTGGTATTAAATCCACTGGATCTCACCAGCTGGGCCCCAGAACAACCTAAACACTGTCAACATTTCTAATTGATCCACTGACACTATTTGTACCATTCTAACAGCGCACCAAAACACAATGTAAACTAATTGATTGTCAAAGATAGTACACATCTAATTCATTACTATATATGGGCATTTTCAACGACAATGAGTGTCCTTTCAGGTGTGATATGCTCCGAAGGTTTGCAAGATAAATCCCATGAGTCTTTGTCTTAACTTTGCCGCGTCACAATGCCAGAGCTGCTTTCCTGGGAGGACGTGGAGCTGATAGCAGAGCTGTCGAAATGTCCTCCTGTAACACACCCGGCCGTCTGTCAGCAGAGTCATCTCAGCAAGTACCGCTCCATATCCGGCCTCTGCAATAACAGGTAGAAGAACCAGGACTGTACTGTTGTGGAGTGAACAATGCAGTCCAAGAACCAATAGCACAAGCAACATCTTTATTGGCGTAGATTCAAAGTAAATAACATTTTTAGTAAACATTGCAAATTGAAAAAAACGAGCATCGTTTAATGTTGATGTTGAAACACATAAGTCCAACACCCTCCACACCTCCATCTTGATTAAAAATGCAAACACAAAGTTAACCTTTTTCAATTGCTAAATTGAAAATGCAATGTCAACGTCACGCTCACTGTAATGTTTGTTGTAGCAAAGCGATACTTGTTTTGTTTGTTTGTGTGTTTTATTCAGTCAATCATTACAATACAATACAATATTATATATAATACACAAAACAGAAAGACTGAAAAGGGATAGGTAGAAGCAAAGCAAATGCTTATTTATTCCTAAATTATTATCATCAATTAAATCAGATAATTAATTTGAAATAAAGAAAAAATAAAATATATACATCTTCCATATACATAAATTTCATTCACACTTGTAACCATCAAAAAATGTTTTGTAGATAATCCTTTTGAAAACCAAAAATGTGTTCCGTTCTTACATCCATTTTAGCGTTGTTCCATAACTGAACTCCTACAATAGAAATACATCTTTTAATCCCTTTTTTAGCTTTTTGTACAATAAACTTACAAACATCTCTCAAATCATATTTACACTCATGTATTGAAAACAACCTTTGTACACAGTCTGGCAGTGACTTTGCTTTAGCTGTGTACATTGTCTGCATTATTTTATAATAAACCAAATCATTAAATTTCATAACATGTGATCTGTAAAACAAAGGATTTGTGTGCTCATAGTAGCCAGCAGTATTCATGATGCGTATTGCTCGTTTTTGTAACAAAACTGTTGAATTTATAGATGTTTTAAAAGTTGACCTCCACACAATAAGATAAATATGGAAGTATAAGTGAGCAATAAATTATATACAAAGCCTTAGAAGTTAGTACATCTCTACATTTATACAGTATAGCTATATCGACTTGGAAATTTTAGCATTTATATATTCAGTATGTTGTCTCCATGTTACTTGATCAATCACAACCTCGAGGAATTTTGTCTCAAAAATTTCAATTTCAATTTTATCATCACAGAATTTGAATACAATATCCCCCTCTAGTTCCATTTGATTTCTTTTATTTTCTTTATATTAAGAGATAATGTATTAACATAAAACCAAGATTTTAGCATTTCTAGCTTCTTTTCAATAACAAACAAAATACTCAGGTGTACAAGAAACGTATATGTCTGTGGGATTTTATTTTTAATTTAAACTCCATCGTGACAGTAGTAGGAATACATTTTCCCCTCTTCATCTTCAAATTCAACCAAAACGCATTTGTTGCCGAAACCTAAGACAACACATCGGCAAGGGACACAAAACCTGTTCTAAGAATTAACATACATGTACATAAATACAAATATTAAGCAAAACCCTTAATTATGTGATGCACTGTTGTACATTGGTACAACTGTAGTATTTTAAACTTTGATGACCATTGTGAGGAAAATGAATTAATTTTTTGGGACATGCTTCATGATTCATTTTCTCAGGCAAAATCCTCTCTGGGGAGCAGCCAACACTCCCTTGGTCAGGTGGCTTCCAGCTGAATACGAAGACGGAGAGAGAGAACCCAAGGGTTGGAACCGAGGACGGCTGCATAATGGGTTCCAACTTCCTCCGGTAATCTACAACATGCCGGCCCGAAGGACACAAAAGTCCTTGCGGTGAAATTAGAAAAGAAGCGAGCTCACCCTGCAAGAACCCAAGTTAATGTCGCTTTCCATTTATTTTCCTAACCTGTTTTACAGCAGATAAAGTCCACAGCAATTTAGGAATGGCAGACGTGTGTGAGATGACAGAGATTACGATTGCATTTGCATTTTGCGGACTGTGTATTAAAATACACTATTTCCATAGCTTGAAATGAGCTGGTTTACAGTCATTAACATTAATTATTTTCTTTTTTACAGCAGATGAAACTGTTTCTCCGATATTTGCATTGGATTTCAGTGTTCATTTATGCACTGGTTACAGAGTGAGGCCCTTCAATGAGATGAATGATAAAATATGCATCAGTTGTATCCAACATGAGGTTTACCTTCTTGTATTTCAGCTATAATTTACTGTAGTGTTTAAGATAATTAATAATCTTTGATCCATTTATTGTAAAAATGGGTCAAGTAAATCATATCGTATGTGTTGCATAACACTTTTAATCATTTGCCAAAGCATTTTTGGTTGGATAAATTAGGATGTGAAAGACATATCACAATCCCCTTTGTTGAGTTTAAGACATTAATCTATTTAAAACTTAACGAATTGAAGAATTAACTCACAAACAAGAAAGCTATCATTCATCGCAACCCCTGACTGGATCACAACAGGCCTTCCCCAGTAAATATGTGCATTTCCGTTAATGATGAGATAATAAAAAACACTGACTCATAAATGGAAAGCCACCGCAGAGATGGCTGGGGGAAAATGCAATTACACACTGTTAAAAAAAACAACAGTTCTCACTGTCAACCAAAATAACAAATCCTACTGTGTCAACAGCCATGGGAAGTCAGCCAGAAAATAATACGGAGCTCTTCTAAACAGACAGATGATGTCTATTCTCACCTGCTGGTGGAGTGGGGCCAGTACATCGACCATGACATCACCTTTACCCCTCAAAGCAAAGGCAACACTGCTTTATGGACTGGGCTGGACTGTTCAAACACATGTCAGAACGAGCATCCATGCTTTCCCATTGAGGTAAGCTAAAACAGTCTTTGGACATTTTGCTCTCCAGTACTCTTGCTTGCTCTCTTGTTACAATCGTGTATTTTAAAGAAATATTTGCACATTTTGGGAAGTAGGCTTAGTTGCTCTCTTGTTGAACGTTAGATGGGCTTGATTTCCTGGTTTTTCTGACTTACCACACAACCAGTGGAGACTGCTCTCGACCAAGAAAGGGTCGCAATGTTTGCACATATTTTTTCATATGATTTCCGCCTTGTCCCGCCCTACTGTGCTGTGATTGGCGAGTACTTGTTGCAAAAAAACAGGGCAAAAACCCTATTTCAGCTTGAACCAAAATCTAGAAAAACAAATGGTTGGAAAATTGGAGTTTAATTAGATCTAATCCGGTAACAGTAGTACGCACCAATAGCATCGCATGTTAAAGGGATATCAGAACAGAATCAGTCTCCTCATCTAACTCGGCAAGAAAGCAAATAAGCAAATTAACTTGTCAATTTGATCTTTTAAAATTCTACAGTCCCAAAGCCAATGCATTTGATGGATATATCAGAAGTGGTGAAAGATTGAAGCAGCTTGCGATACAACATTTTGTGTTTTCCACAGACCGGGGATTCTGTCACTAGTGCACAAAGCTGCATGCCCTTTCATCGTTCCAAACCAGCCTGCTTGGTAAATTTTGGCTCTGATATTCGACAAGCTCTGCAGCAACAGCAGATGAATGCCATCACGTCATTCATTGACGCTTCGGTTGTGTATGGCCACACTCCAAGGCTGGAGGGCTCCCTCCGTGACCTCTCTGGCCTCAATGGGAAACTTGCTGTCAACGACCAATTTAGGGATACCAAGGGAAGGCCCTACCTTCCATTCGTGTCCACCCTGCCATCAGCCTGCCTGCAGAATCTGCACGGGGAGAGGGTGGAGTGTTTCAGTGCCGGCGACAGTCGGATTAATGAGGGTCTGCCTCTGACCTCTTTGCATACACTGTGGCTCAGGGAACACAATCGGATTGCAGAGGAACTGAAACACATGAATGCTCACTGGAGCCCGGAGACTATTTATCAAGAAACTCGCAAGATTATTGGAGCGCTGCACCAGGTATGTGACAAAATATAAACCCTTTTTAGCTGATTGTGTTGAAACAGCACTGTGCTGACATGCTGACCAGGGGCGTCGTGAGCTAAACTCCTTGGTGTAGTTTACTTGGAGCTAAACTCCTTGGTGTAGTTTACTTGGAGCTAAACTCCTTGGTGTAGTTTACGTTGAGCTAAACTCCTTGGTGTAGTTTACGTTGAGCTAAACTCCTTGGTGTAGTTTACTTAGAGCTAAACTCCTTGGAGTAGTTTACTTAGAGCTAAACTCCTTGGTGTAGTAGGGCTGAAGCCCCCCTAAAATGTTTTTTAGCCCCCCCAAATAATTTGGATTGAATATATATATATTCGTGATGTCTTTAAATTAAACTATTGTTTCTCACATGGACAAGTTATTTATAACTCTAAAATGCTAAATATGTCTGTGCGTTCTGGTTTGTATGTTTTCTCCCCCTTCAAATTACAATCCAATAGCCTACTAAACGTTAGGGCACTAGGACCTTGGGGAGGCTGCTGCGCTGGCTTTCTCACTCTGCCAAGTAACGTCTCTCATCAACGACAGCAGAATTACACCAAGGAGTTTAGCTCTAAGTAAACTATACCAAGGAGTTTAGCTCCAAGTAAACTATACCAAGGAGTTTAGCTCCAAGTAAACTACACCAAGGAGTTTATCTCCAAGTAAACTATACCAAGGAGTTTAGCTCCAAGTAAACTATACCAAGGAGTTTAGCTCCAAGTAAACAATACCAAGACGTTTAGCTCCAAGTAAACTATACCAAGGAGTTTAGCTCCAAGTAAACTATACCAAGGAGTTTAGCTCCAAGTAAACTATACCAAGGAGTTTAGCTCCAAGTAAACTACACCAAGGAGTTTAGCTCCAAGTAAACTATACCAAGGAGTTTAGCTCAACGTAAACTATACCAAGGAGTTTAGCTCCAAGTAAACTACACCAAGGAGTTTAGCTCCAAGTAAACTATACCAAGGAGCTTAGCTCAACGTAAACTATTCCAAGGAGTTTAGCTCCAAGTAAACTATACCAAGGAGTTTAGCTCCAAGTAACCTATACCAAGGAGCTTAGCTCAACGTAAACTACACCAAGAAGCTTAGCTCAACGTAAACTATACCAAGGAGTTCAGCTCAACGTAAACTATACCAAGGAGTTTAGCTCCAAGTAAACTATACCAAGGAGTTTAGCTCCAAGTAAACTATACCAAGGAGTTTAGCTCCAAGTAAACTACACCAATGAGCTTAGCTCTAAGTAAACTATACCAAGGAGCTTAGCTCCAAGTAAACTATACCAAGGAGCTTAGCTCAACGTAAACTATACCAAGGAATTTAGCTCCAAGTAAACTATACCAAGGAGTTTAGCTCCAAGTAAACTACACCAAGGAGCTTAGCTCTAAGTAAACTATACCAAGGAGCTTAGCTCCAAGTAAACTATACCAAGGAGCTTAGCTCCAAGTAAACTACTGTTGAAGATCACATGATCTGATGAAAAGCTCCAGAGCAGCTACTGAAAGGACCGCATTGTTACCTCAGCTATTCCAAAACAGTTGATCTATTTGCTATTGCATGTAAAATACATTGTTACAGGAGTCATTAGCAGCTGACAAAAACAAATGCACACATTTTTGGAGCACCCTTTCGAGTTGGTTCAGTCAAACCTGTCGCTATGAATCACAGCCTGTCAGAGAGGTCTGATTGTTTACACAGAAGCATGCCATTTAGCTTAACTGCAACTATAGACTGAACATAGAACACAGGGAAAGATGGGCTCGTCTATGTTGGATGAACCGGCTTGGCCCGATGACTCGAGCCAAACGTACAATGTTTAACAGCCGGGTTGTATTGCTCGTAGTGGACCACTTGGATGTGAAAGGGGTCGCTCGTAGTGACACGCCTACAGAGAAGTATCACCCAGCTGTGCAGTTCCACTCAGCTCTACGCAGGGTTTTAGTTTCTTTCAGTTCATTGTTTTGGTTTTACTGCCATTGACTTAGTTTAGGTCACTTCCCCCCCTCTCATAGCATCATTTCCAGTATATGATATATACTTGCTTTGTCTTGCTCTGCTAACTTTCCACAAGCTAGGCAATATTATATTCCTGCGTTAACATTGTGTTAGATATTAACCTTTGCTTTTCCCTTCTAATTTCTTTTTCTGTTCTATTTTTAACCGGAAACAACTCCCTCAGTACTTTCTAATTTGTCCCTTTGAATGGTTTGTTCATCTTAGCTGATATCCACTTGAACCAGAGAGCGCAGCTGATGCTCAGTGAAGACTCAAAATACATTTATCTAAGCAGGGCAGGGCAGCCATCAGAGCCCAGCAGGAAATAAAACAGCGTGGAAGACTGTCAAGTCATAATAATTCATCATTTAAACAGTCTTTGTGGAAAGAAAACACTAATGAGCTCAAAGGCTTGCTGTGTCAAGCTATTGTGTTTGTTTCTAAGTGAGGTTTATTTTTGTAATTGCTATTAGCGATGCAATATTTATAATATCTGTATGCCAGGGCATTATGTAAGGTTAAGGAAATGTTGGGTAAATGTACACAAAAAAAAAGAGGAAACGGTTCATTGCTTCATTGCTCGGCTGTAAAGTTTCTGAAGCATTTCTGAGCAAACGGGAAATAAGTCTGTAATCTTGTTCTGATTTTGTGACCTGACATTTGACCACAGCAGTGGATTAACAGCTGCTATTTTCAGGTGACCCAGGAAAAGAGATTTACAGTATCAAAAAGAGATGGTCTACGGTTCTTTAAATCCTTTGTGAAGATGAAGTACAAAAGGCAGGGAAAGGATTTGCATACTGTAGCGAGAACCGTGACGCTATAACCGTGAGTTTAGCAAATTCAAAAAAGGTGGAGTGAAATGTGATTATCTGCTCCGACTAGCCTGCAAACCAGCAGACTGTAACCTTATTGATTTATTTCAAAGGAAAATAAAAAATGAATTAAAATTGAGATGAAGAATTAAAGGAGCATTTCAGCTCCTCGCTTTTTCATAATCACGTCTTCCCTTTTGTTACGCTATATTATCTCTTACTCTTCCCCCTCCACTCAGCAGGTAAAGGACGGACTCAGCTCCAGGACAGTGCCTCTTGTGGCTGTGCATGGCAATTGCATTTGCAAATGTCCTTTTTCTGGCACACAGTGCCATAAAAAATGAATACTGGAGGACTAGATTTAGACCAAAAACTGCATCTCAGATTACTGTAAATTCAGAAGGAGAATGCAGCGTGTGACATTTTTCAAACCACTAATTTATGATAATGTAATTACACGGTATTTCATTATTAAATTACGACCATAGTAGGCATTATTTCGTTTTGCTTATGATGCAATTCTTGCCCTTATCTGTTTTTTGTTTACAGGGACAGTGTGCAACATTTCAGGAGATCTATTAGCATAAATGAAATATAATAATTAAGTATAATAATGTATTCTATGGTTTAGAATGACCTGGAAATATGAATTGTTACGTTGTTGTCACCTTAGATTGAGTTGTTCATATGTGGGTCCTCTCCACAGAGGCCACCATGTTGCTACAGTAGCCCAGAAGGGACAAACCAAACCCAGGCTCTAGATAGAGAGCCCATTCACGTTGTTTGTATCGGACACTGCAGTTTCTCTACGCACTTGGCACAGACGTTTCAGTTGGTTGTAACCTCACCACTAGAAGTGTCCAAAACCTACACACTGCAGCTTTTTGTCAGGCCTGGACTAAAATGAGGAGATGCAGAGGAGATCACGTACCAGCACACTTTATTGATTTCAGATCCTCTTTGAAGAGTGACAAACAATTGGGCTATGAAAAACTCCCTTACTAACCAAGTCCTGGCAAGGATAACTCACGGAAGATAACCTGACTACTAAGGAAATTCTCCAATAAAAGGAGAGACAACAACACACTAGAAACAGGGAAGATCCTAAAACATGAATCGCTCCCGAAGGAGGAAAACTAAGACTACTGATCAACGGGACAAAAGAAAAGGCTCACCTAAACAGGAGGCTCTACAACTATGTAGTACTAATTAAACACAAAATTGCTCCAAATGGGAGGAAAGAAAACAGATTACAAAAACACAAATCGAAGCTAAACTAGAAAACTTTAACAAACGAAATATCACTCCATGGAGGAAACAGAAAACAAATTGCGTAGCAAAAAACTCTTGGCAAAATCAACTATGACTGTGGATAAGGGCTTAGATGCACAGACAAGGACGAAACACTTTGGCACAAGACAAAGGGAAGACGGCAACTATAAGCACATGAGGGTCATGGGGAACAGGTGGAAACAATCAGGGATCAGGGGACCGGTGACACATGAGGAAGGGCAAGTGACCTGCAACGAGAGGAGAGTTAGGCTTCAAAATAAAACAGGAAGTTACGAGATAAAAACCCAAGACAAGACAAACCTCACCGCTTGTGACACTTTTAACTAAAGTGACAATATAAAATCATACATAGTGCATACAACCAAAAGTCTGAAAAATTGTATTCCCTAAACACATAACCAGGGGGCTTCACTCATTAATAGAATAGTCTCTCTTCTGCAACTCTACTATGCAATCACGTGCCTGTACATGGTTGTAATAAATTCTGCAGTTTACTTTGGTATACATGGTGGTCACCCATTAAGCTAAACCACCATCATAATCCACCGCACCTACCACTGATGATGGGTGCCCATCAGAAAGCCACCTCATGTTATGCAGAGTAATAACAACCACTGCTGTTAATTCATAAACACAACAGAATGTTAGATCGTTAACACATAAACCAATGCTTAATGCAGCGTTATTGTGTTATTGTATAATACTTTGGTATTAATGTTGATATGTCTGTCTGTAATGAGAAAAGTTTGCTAGTTATCCAATCATACTTAATAATAAAAAACAATCCAACTCTGCAGCCCCTTTCAGCTCTCAGCAGCATTGTTCTGTGTTGTCGGTACATATGGTTGAACCTCAACAGCTATTACCGAATCCCCCATTTAAACCCTCAGACAGCTGTTCCCAGCAAACAAGCTCACACGGTGTGAATGTAATGCAAGATGCTGTTTTCATAAAGCATTATTCTCAAGTCTCTGTGAAAGCACTGTTTTAATGCATTAAAATATGTGCTGGCAGTAATTACTTACAAAAAAGAAAAGGCTTCCAGGCCACGGGTAATGTGTAATTAGGCAGGAAATGAAACATAACTGTACAAAATGTTTGCAGAGGTGGATTTTAGTGAATGTGTACCTGTTTAATTTAAGGAACTTGTGTGTATTTCAAAAACAACGTTAACCGCTTACTGTAGGTCTAAGCCAGACACCAAACTTCTGTTTATGCAAGAATGTATTGGCGGATGTTTCCTTTCCTTTTGCTTGCTTTTATGATTGGATATGCCATAGTAATCAAATAGATAGTAGCTTTTTGTATGCACTTCAAGGTGCAAGGTATTTTGATTGCCTTTACACTACTCTCAACATGTCCGGCCTCTCACAGCTAACGGTTCCAACAGCGCTAACAGTGCAAACTACTGCAGTTCTGACAGAGCTAACAGTGTTCACCTGAGGGGGAACCGGAAGGTGGTTGCTATACTCCCACGTCAGTCGGGACGCCGTTTTCAGCTGTAACCGCCATACGAGAGCAGCAGAGCGCCAGTCATGAGCTAGCCAGTGGGGCACGCTCACATGCACAAAAAAGCATGCTAGGCTGGCCCATTTATGTAAACAAAAGAAGGAGAAGATCTGATTACAGCACACAGAGGGGGAGCGGCTCCATTCTCAGTTTAGGTAGACATGAATTCACTCTATAATTATCTATTTAAATGCTTAACAAGAACATATTATTATCCAGAGAGTGATGCCAGACGAAGGCAGGAAAGTATTCAAACTTCTTTTCCAACTGACTGTCTGTGGGCAGCCGCTTGAAAACTGTGGCTGAATGTGGTGCTTTATGACCTGCCGACAACACATGGAAAGGTCAAATGCCAGGTCAAACGCCAGATGATTTCCATAGGAAATCATCTGTTTTTTTTCTGACTTTCTTTTTAATCAAGGTGCATGCTAGTCAAGGCATTTGCTTAACCAGTATGTAGTGTAGGGGGACGATGTAATTATGCTCTAATTACTTTTAAGTGGCCGGGACATAGCAGGAAAAAGCTTTTACGGTTAAAAGGGCCAGACCTGATCTGTTTGGAGTGAAGGTTGAAATCACACTTTAATCAGAATCTGAAATTTACACGATATGTGATTTATTTCTATTCAATGGGTTGGAATGTGAGCAGATACTGTCTAAATGTATGGATGTGTCATGCAAATAATTACTCCAAGGGTGTAGTGGTGGAATACGTATGCAGATCCTTTACTTAAGTAAAAAGACCAATGCAACAATCAAATGAATAGTAAAAGTCTTTAAAATCCTCCTTCGGTAAAAGTACATCAATATTCTTTGCATAACATACTCAAAGTATCAAAAGTAAAAGTCATAAATATGCTGTTTGAGGTGTAGCTAGTTTCTCCTATTTTACAGTTAGGCAATTTAATGATATAATTCCCAACCTCGGGGTCAGCGCCTCCAAAGGGTCACAAGATAAATCTGAAGGGGTTAAGCGATCAGCATTGGGGAAGGAGAGAAAAACAAAACAAAGTTATACTACATACATTTGTATTGATATTTTGGGTTTAGCTCTAATTGTTTTGTCTTTTTTATTTGGACTAGGTTTTTGTTGGGGGCCAGAACAACACTGGAGTAATGTATGCAACACAATACTTCATATGTTGTGCTTTAATGTAAAGTGTTGATGAAAAAAGTAGTTGTGAAGTAAATGTACTGGAGAAAAAGTACAATAAATTCAACTGAAGGAGCATATAATTGATATACTCAAGTAAAGTACAACTACTTACATTTTTTACTTTAGTAAAATATTTGAGTGTCTATTTCTTTGTTATTTTCCACCACTGCATGGATGATTGGATGATTCCTAACTATAAGTCGGGTAGAAAAAGAGTCAGAAAGACTGACATTGCAGTCTGGTGACTGCTCCTCCAATGGGACCAGAATTATCTCCAGCACTGTGGCTTAGGACTGAGTCAGTCTAAGCTGTTTTTTCTTGTCACAGCTGACATATTGTGGTTCAGCTTCAGTGTGTGCAGAATGCTGCTCGCTCGTCACTAATGCAAAAATAAACTTGTATTAGAATACTGTATTTCACCTTCATATTTCATCAGTGTCTCATTTAATATGGAATATATATAATTCAGCTAAAGAACTTACACTTATAATTATGGAATATTTATTAAATACGATTTTTTAATGTATGCTAATTTTAATATATATATATTTTAAATCTCAAGTAACCCCCAGAGCTACTAGAACCCCCATTTGAGAACCACTGATCTACAGACGCAGTAAACATGGGGGCAGAAGCAAAGTCACACAATAACAAACTAACTTCTGGCGGTAACTCCTGTCTGCTCCTTCTTCCAATTGGGGTTTAACCGCCGTCTGCTGTTGGTAATGCATTAACGAAGGATAAGTACCTCAAACAGCCCCACTGGAAAACACCAAACTGTCCCTTTAAGTCGGCTCTCAAACCCTTTTCAGCCAGACTGAAGTCGGAGACTGTTGCTCTTCAGTGAGTCATTTCAGCTCATTAAGTTAAATTATCCGGTCTATGTCATCATTCTTCCCTTAACAAGTTCATCTTCAACAGACTGCCTTTACACTAAAGGCAGATGTTGTTTTATTAGTATCACTAAAGCAACAAAAAAGTTAATTGGGTCTGTTCCACTGCTCCACACGTGATCCCACTAATGTGTGTGTGTGTGTGTGTGTGTGTGTGTGTGTGTGTGTGTGTGTGTGTGTGTGCATGCGTATGCATTTGTGTGATATGTGTTCAGATTCAGGTGGTGAACTGAGGCCTTTATAAATAATAATGAGCACAGATGGAATTGTCTCCGCTGAACTGTGAGGGAACAAATGTGCAATCATTTGTCCAAGCACTGGATATTACACAAATACTCATCTCACTGGAAATCCTATGGGAATAACCTTCAGCTGTATGCATATACACAACCACAAGATATTGTGAATACTTTCCAAGTAGCACATGTTGTAGTCATGTGTTTTATATTCTCATTTAATCTCTCGTGGCTTCAGTTTTCCTCAGATCTGAGATTTTCTTTCATGACTATC
Source organism: Taurulus bubalis (assembly GCF_910589615.1). Classification (NCBI taxonomy): domain Eukaryota; kingdom Metazoa; phylum Chordata; class Actinopteri; order Perciformes; family Cottidae; genus Taurulus; species Taurulus bubalis. The sequence continues at coordinate 31,771,391 of NC_136592.1, read as the reverse complement.
TAAAAGATTCTTTTTGCTTCTGTGCGATCCCCCTTTCTCTTTTTTGACTCCCAGATCATAACCATGAGAGATTATGTTCCAAAAATCATTGGCCAGGAGGCTTTTGATTCTTACATTGGACCCTATCGGGGATACGATCCAACGACAGACCCTTCTGCCTCCAATGTGTTTGCCACGGCTGCGTTCAGGTTCGGCCACGCCACCATCTCTCCCATCCTCAGGAGACTGAACGAGAGCTTCCAGAAGCACGAGCACTTCGGCGACTTGAGGCTGCATAACTCTTTCTTCAGTCCATGGAGAATAGTCAAAGAAGGTCAGGACACTCTTATGAAGCTGCCTATTGGATCTAATAATGTATCCTGCAAGCACATTAAACAATACTCTATTTAGGTCAGCTTGAGCAAGACTTTGTTCAGCATGAATGTCTGTCAGTGTAATAATTACGTGCATGCAATTCAAGAGACTCGTTTGAGGTAGATCAACGATTAGACATGGGGATCTATAGAATGAATAACCTGCACTAGTACTGTATATCATAACTAGTAAGTGACAGATACAAGACTCTGTGCTCCCAGTCCCTCAAGACTCATTGCACAAGGCGCAATAATCCATCTGACACACTTCCGGGACCTTTTCCATTAAACATCAGTACATCACTTTACTTACTTACTTATTACTTATTTCAGACTCATGTGAATTATCTGTCATATACAGGAGATGCACAGTTAAAGGCTTAGTTATAGCTAATAAATTAAATGCAAATTCTGCTATTTTTCAACCTCATTTCTTGTCATTGTAACCATTTTTTCACTCATGAACTCTGCTATAGAGATGCAGCAAAACAAAAACAACTTACATTGTGGCAATCAATATGTACGTATGAACAGAGTATATATCTACAGACTATTTTAACACCGCTATGCTATTTGCTGAACTGTATTTTTTATTTTGCTGCAATGATACAGAGTGATGTGTTCCGTGGTCTTTTCACCAAGCACAAGTCTATTTCTTTTATGAAACTAAATGTTGGTATGATAAACAGAGTATTCATCCCCAACAGTCCACTCATCCTGTTTGCTCAAATGAAATTGTTGGACAACAGTGAGCCCAGGGGAAGCAGACAAACCCAAGCTTAGGAGGGATGTACAAACCTTTTTCTGAGCGGCATAAAGAAAGCAAACAGTACAGTTCAGAAAGCGACTGTACACACAAACCCTATACGTTCTGTTTGTCCTCTATGTGTGGGATAAGGGATTACCACCAAATAAAAGTGAATGTACTGTTTGCAGTTTAGGGACATCAATGAAACATGCTATCCGATGTGCACTCCACAGGAAAATAAAAACTATATCTTATAATGACTATGAACAAATAATTTGTGCTGTTCTTGTCTCAAGGTGGGATTGAACCAACCCTGAGAGGTGCATTTGGAACTGCGGCATCAGCTGGTAGCGCAAACATGCTGTTGACAGAGGAGTTAACAGAGAGGCTGGTGGTTTTAAATGTGCCACATTCCATGGATCTGGCCTCACTGAACCTGCAGAGAGGACGAGATCACGCACTCCCAGGTAAGCCATTCAGCTGACGATCAACAAACTACGCCCAGGTTAATCCTGAGAGTTTGAACACTAGTTCCTTTGTCCTTTCCTTTGTCCAACCTTTTTGTGAATGGTTCTGTCAAACCACTTAAAAATGAGGTATTGTTTAGAGGAAATATCCACTTACTTGAGTAGACAATGGGAAGTCCTTTCAGCAGCTTATAATGAAATGTGAGTGGCAGGTAAAACATTTTGGTCATTTTTCTAGCAAGGAGGTTGGCAAGGGGGAACTCTTCTGATTTCACACCTCAAAGTCCATTTACATGTCGCGTAAACAAGTTGTATAAAGCCTTCTGGGTCTCTAGTGGGACATGTGAAGTCTGATAATTTGCCTCAAGTGATGTCACTTGAGTGAACATTGGTTGGGCTTGAATAAACAACATATTGGTGTTATAAAGAGGGGATTGTAGCCCGCTCACATCGGCTCGAGGCTGGCAGCTCAAGGCTACATTAGCTTCTGCTAGTACACATCCGAATCTCCTACCAAATTGTTGGCGGCCGAGTTGCATTGTAGGTAATGTAGGCGGCAGGTTTAGACAAAGAATGCATTGAATGAAAAAATACATCTTTTCTGATTCTGCTGCATCAATATTGATGGATAAAAAAAAAGAAAAACAGCTATGACTCACTGTGCTGGCCAATAATTAGTCCAGCGCATAACCATCTGTGAATCCACACAACTTGTTGCTTTTACAAGTAGTTTTTTGTCCATAAACAAATGATATACGACGTGTGCACTAGAGAGATTGAGAGGTTCTTTTGGGTTGTATGTCATCTTTGGAGAGCTAACGAGCAGTTTCTGCTGTTTACAGCCAGCTAAGCTAACCCTCTCTTGACTTTCACTTCACATCCATCACACAGACATCGGGCAGTGGTATCTCTCAACAAGAAATGTGAATAAATATACTAACTTGTAAATTGTGCTGAAATTACTTTTCAGGATACAATGATTGGAGATCGTTCTGTGGACTGGATCGCATTAAGACAATGGATGGTTTCAAAGAGGTTGTGAGAGACTTCAGGGTTGCAGAGAAGATAGAACAAATATACAAACATCCTGAGAATATCGATGTATGGCTGGGAGGGCTTGTTGAACACATGTTGCCGGGCTCAAGAACTGGTCCCCTCTTTGCTTGCCTCATTGGAAAGCAGATGAAGGCACTGCGTGATGGCGATAGGTACACATCTATACAGATCTAGATCTACTTTTGAAGACTTTTCTTTATTGAAATGTTTGCTTGAAAAGGAGAGATCAACTGTTTTTATTGTCCAGGTTTTGGTGGGAGGCAGACGGGATGTTCAGCCAGCTACAGAAAGCGGAGCTCCTAAAAGGTTCTCTGTCTCGGATCATCTGCGACAACAGCGACATTAGGGAAGTCCCTCCTGACTCTTTCAGGTTTGGGAAATACCCCCATGGTTACATCTCATGTGATCAGGTGCCATCGATTAATTTGGAAGCTTGGCAAGAAGAGAAGAGCCAAGGTGCGCTTGAAAAAACTGCCCGTGTTAGTCTCCGTCCTAATACTTGAAACATCATACACAATCCTTTGAATTTTAACATGCAAACCTTTTATCTCTCAATTCCAGACTTAGAACAGTGTGGCGCTCCTCGAATGATAAAGAATGGGGATTTTGTTTTGTCTTCTACAAACGAAAAGCTGGTCGCTCTGTACTCCTGTTACCATGGTTTCAAGTTAAAGGGTGCTGCTGCAATAGTTTGCGAGGGAGACCAATGGAGTGATCAACCCCCACAATGTACAAGTACGTGAAGTATTTTGGACATGGATTTGTTTCGTAACACTTGTTGGTGATGACTGTCATGATGCCTATGTGGTCAAGTTTAAAATGAAACAGATCAGCTGGTAAATATCATGTCCTGATTGTATGAATTGCTGCATATTGAAATTTACACAGATCCGCTTCGGAAGGATTTGGTTATAAATCACAGACATAATTCAGCAAATATCTATTTTTGGACATGCTGTGCTGTAGTGTTCTTGTTTGACTGGCTCTTTACTGCTATCTGCTGGTCGTCTTGGAGAAAGGGAAATGTTCCAATGGGAAATATAAAGGGAATAAGGCTGATTTGTTTATGAAGACAAACAGTTGTGAATGGGTTTAACCTCCTTTGCAGGAACAAATGTTTGTTAAGCTATCAGTGATAAAGAGATACGTATGTAGTTATATAAGTTGTTTTTTTTGTTTAAGTTTGATTCATCGGTCCATAAGACCTTCTTCCAGTCTTCAGTCGTCTACTTACCTGTTCCCTGAAAAAGGCTTTTTTGTATAACTCTGAAATGTATATTACTTTTCAGTTTTTGGTAACCTAAACTTTTTTGTTTAACCTCTGGTAGTTTGCCGCTTAGTTTTCTACCATTTCAGGTTATTCACTGGACTTGAACTGCTTAAATTTCAATAAAAACAGAAAAAATCGGGGTGTTCTAAAACTTTTGACCGGTAGTGTGTGTATATATATATATATATATATATATATATATATATATATATATATATATATATATATATATATATATATATATATATGTATATATATATATATATATATATATGTATATATGTGTGTGTGTGTGTGTGTACTAGGCTTAGAGACGGAGGTGAGAAAGATGTTTGTGTATGGCATGGCTGACATGCTGATCACATGCATGAATGTTCCTGACATTGCCATGGCGTCTTGTTTTTGTTTTTGCAGGGAGTCATCACTAACGTGTTGACAGTGCAGCGCTTCATCGTTTTATTACCACGCTCAGGGAAACGTTGCAATCCTTGTTCTCTTTTTCTCTATATTTCATGATTTTGTTGATTAACGGTGTGTTTAAAAATTATGATATTTATTTAATGACTGCTGCTAATATTTATCACCTGTTTTCCATTTGGTAGACTATTACTGTCTCTAATAAATTGCATTAAATTGGATTTTGCTCAATAAAAATATATACACTAAACTGTAAATCAAAACCCTTTTTGTTGTGCTTTCCTATCACACGGGTATTATGTTTCATTCAAATTGTGTGGATCAGCTTTAGAAAACGTCAAACAATCTTACATAACATTTCCAAACGAAGAAACTCACTATGATGACATGAAAGTTATGATACATTACATAACATGAGCTGTTAATCACCTGTCACATAAATATCTTAAAAAGTGACCAAATGAGTCATAAATGTCACCTGTTACTGAATACGCACAATGAAGATGGCCGTTGAGAACATGCTCGACTTCCTGGACTGCCTTGCAGTTCAAAGTCAAGTTACACTTTTGGGAGCCATTGAGAATTATACTAATATGTCACTAACACGGCTTTGTTTGAGGTGCAGTTAGGTTTCGTTTCTCTCATCTGCTCATTCTCTAATCGGCACGCTCATATTGTCTTTCTGTTGTAATATTCTGTTAGCTATCACACGTTACATCACACAGTTTTTAACACAGTCATACTGTCTATAATAGCATCATGTTACAAGAGATTACGTTAGAATTCTAAAAAGTAAAATGACAGAAAATGCGGTGAAGCCAATTCCAAGGAACTAACTGCTGGATCACATGCAGAGAACAATACCAAAGTTACACTGTTAAAAGTACTGAGGACTACATCACCAGTTGTACTGTAAATATTTAGAAAAAGATTCTAAACTAACATGATTTCAAAACAGAAGGTACAGTGTGTTTTACAAGGAAAAGAAAGGAGGCAGAGAGAAGAGAACAGTACCGTAGAATGATAAAACTACTTAAATTGATGAGAAAATGCAATGCTATATCGGGCTTTGTAATCAAAATGACTAGGACATGATTAAAAAGTGAAGAGAAAAATTGCATGACAATATGCAATAAAATCCACAAATCCTCCTACTCGGTGTAGGCCTTAAGTTTCCTGATCAGAGGTTATAGAAGTGATAACTGAACTTCAAACTTCTATAACCAGGGATATACGTTATGTAAGGTGTAGGACATGGATAACTTAAACTTTGTTGCACCCTGTTAAAAAGTAATTCATAAACCATGTGAAGATTCATGACGAGGGACAAGTGGTGGAGCCTTGTGATTCGCTCCAGAAACCCAGTGTGTCAAGACACAAAGTCACAACTCGTGTACGCATAAAAGCACCACAGGGTCCCCAAAAGGGCCTATTATTTCATCTTTGATCTGCCATTTACAGTATTGCTCTCATGCAAATAATCATATATTTGTGTATCCTCATGAAAAAAAGTAAATTCCTGGGAAAAGAATGTTAATAGTGTGGAATGCGGCCTAACGTGAGTGAGAACACCTTGGCACCTCATAGTTTATGCTCATGAAAGTCCTTTTGTGTGCATGTGTGTTGTTTTAGTTCTACTGCTTGTGTCATCTGCCATGTGTCATCCACTGGTGTGGTTCCATTTTTGGCATTCTAGCAGTACTAAGCCTCCAGCGTTCTCAGTAATGAGTCATCTTGGTGTGACCCAAAGTTCAGAGACAGAAACAGAATCTCCGTCCTTCCATTTCACCTGCTTTTCTTATTTGTATTTACTTTTTGGAGTGGGATCTGTCCCATTAAGCATTGGGCAAAAAGAAGGAGAACACAGGGCAGGTTGCAAGTCTACTGCAGAATTATATCGACATTTTAGACAAATAACCTTCATTTGAAATACATTCGGCACATGTATCTGCATATACTCTGAGTACGAGGAAAACCCCGGAACCTTTTGATCGACATTTTGACTTCAACCATCTTACTATAAAGCCAGGACTCTCTGTCTCTCTGTATGTGGGTATGTCCTGAGCATATTTTGAACACCAAGCCGGTCACACTCCCAACCCCTGGGCATCTGATACCAACGCACAGATCAGCTCCCCGGATTCAATGAGCGATCAGCGGTTCTCGACAACGCTGATAGAAATTGTCCCTCTACTCCCAACGAGCTTGTGTTCCAAAAAGCCAATGCTCCTTTTGTTTGCAATCGTTTTTTTATTTTTTGTAAGTGTCATAACTAAATTAAAATTGTCTGAATAATTAAGTAGAGAGAATGATGTTTGTTTAAAAAAATTTAAACAAGTTCTTTGACATCTCTCTCTCCCTCACACAAGGCAGATAATGGTTTAGTCCAACCCTCTGCTGAGCGACTGCTGACGCTGCCTGCATGTCTTTATTACACAACCTATCATTAACACCTGTAAACTAAGTATTCATAGCTAAGGTGCTTTTTAAAGCGTTCATTAATCATTCATCAAATATGTAGATGGTGGAAGAAGTACTGAAGTAAAAGTAGTAATATCACAATAAAAAAATACAGGCAAAAATGTTATCAGCAAAATATACTTTAAATTTCAAAAAGTAAAATGCAATGCAGTTTATGTTGTCAAAGCCATTATATTATTGGATTAATACTGTTGATGGATTTCACACATGCATTTGAAATGAACCGAAGTGAAAGCGCTCTGCAGCAGCGGGGCAGAGCTTTAGGTCTCTGCCATCTGAGTCCAGCATGGCGTCCGCTCAATGCCTGCAGTTCACTTTTAAGGCATTTTAATGTTAGAAATGCAAATGTTCATCATGACAATGCTTCATATTGTGTAAGATATGCATTGTATTAATTATTCAGGAGGGAAAGTGTTAAAGTCACTCATAACTATGCACAGCTGACGAGTTTAATTGTTTTCTGAAAAGAAGATCTCTATCTAAATGTGCATCTTTTTTAATTTAATGTTTTTTGTTTTGCTGTAGCTCCTTGGGACATACCGTACCACTTATTTCCCAGCTTGTAGAATATGTGAAAGTACGTTTCATTTCTATGAGTTGGACATCTTGTTGCATTTGGTTCTCACTAAGGTTCATGATGTTCTGGTCTGACTGCAGTTTTTGTTTTAGGAGTGTCTGATGCACAATGGGTACAGGTTGTTCCAAAGTGGAACGCCAAGGTTTGCATTGTTGACTGGCAGGTTCACACCGAATCTGAAGTCTATTATTTGTCATCAATCGCTGTCATGGTTTTACTTCTACTGTTCTAAAGTTATGTAGCGATAATAAATACTTGAAGTATATAAATGAACAGTGGTGTGGGGCCAATTAAATATGTTTCTGACAGCTGCTGCACTCAAAAGAAGCAGTGGCATCTATTTACATTAAGTACACCAATACTCACAAACTCATCGCCCTGGCTGCACCGGAGTTTCCTGTGCCACACGAGCAACATGGCTTTGTCTCGGGTTTCTTTTTTCAGAATTTACGATTTCTTAGAGCGAAGTATGATCAGCTGAGTGGCCTTTTTTATTAATTACAAAAAAATCCGTCAGTCAATTCATTTCTTAACCTTTCACTTAACAGGCTATTTTTCTAGCGATATAATTACTTCATGTGTGTGAGTTATAAATCCAGTGGGACTAAATATGTCTATAATGCATTACTTAATTCATAACTAATTTGTGTAGTTATAAGTTGATCAGCACACATGCCCTGTGTATTTTGACTGCAGCTACGTGTGCCTGTTAGCTACAATACTACTTGTTTGTTTACCGTACACATTCATAATTGGCATGATCATTATTGAAATCACAAGTTTGTGAGCACTTATTGGGACTTCTATAGAAAACGACCAAGTTACGTCTTAAAGTTACACTTACTGCGCAATAATAGAAAGCTGACTAATGTTTCCCCTCGAGGAGAAACTGTAATTCACTGATGCAGGGAATCCTGAAGTAAAATGTTGAAATGTGTGAATTAACAAAAAGACACACAAAGATGATTCAGGTGTACGGTTCTAATTACGAAGGATGCATTTGCATTCACTTTCCTTCTTTACTTTGACTTGGCTATGCCCTTGAAAAAAAGGGCACAATGCAGCTGAATCAGATGCGTCTCAATTCGAAGACAGAAAACTCCTGTGAGAAGAAAAAAGGCCTGCAGATCAATCTGACATGTGCTCTTGTGACGTGTGACCTAGAACATTGGTGACGATGGTGTGGCTGCACCTTTAGCAGCAAGGCAGCAGCAGAAACGCAGCTGCAGGTTTATTAGCCCGCCGCTGTGCCCTCAGAAGCATTTAAGTGGGAATGCAGCCCAAATACACGATGTGTGCACTAATAACTAATATGTGTATGTTGGAAGAAAATAGACTGGAGGAAGAACCAAAAGTGTCAGTTATTCATTTAAAACATTTGTGAAGTGCAAGCCAGCGTAGACTACTGCCCTAATTAAATGTAGTATTTAAATAAATGAAATATAACAGTGACCACAACCTTTCCCTAACCAATAAATAATCACCTAAAAGTTAGTTTACTATTATCCATCAGCTTTTACATAAAAAACAATAACATAAAGCCTTTTAATTTCTGTGTAATGTGTTGAGTTATGCATTTATCTAATTATATAACTGAGTGACGATTTGTTTTTACTATTCTGGATGATTCATATCTGAATGATTTGTTTGCTCCACCCAATATAACCTGCTCCCTTTTTAATCACAATCCTCACTCTTCTCTGCCAAGGCAAAGGAGAAAGAGAGGTGAGCTCAACCTGTCCGACTTTTTATTGGTTACGCATTGCTAAAACGGTTAATTGTAGGGAACTTAAATGAATGATTTTAACCGTAAATATGTTGTTATTGAATGATTAGTATGGCATTAATGGTGCGATCGGCTAAAAAAAAAAAAATTGCTTGATATTACTCATAATTTCAGTGATAATCTTAAATGTGACTTTTGAGCTTATTGAAATTTACCAACATTTGTTGCATTGGACAGGACTTTTTTTCTTTCAAAACAGACATGCAAAGGGATGCATATGCCTCTGATCACCATTATTTCAAATTTTTTCTTGTATTTGTTTTCTTATCAAATGCCAGTTGAATGAATTGAAGCTCACTGAAGGTGTACGAAATGAAAAGGTGAGCCGAACACTGTTTTCAACCATGGGTGGCCAAAGAACTTCAGCGCAAGTTCTTCTCCTTCTCGGGGTCGGTAAGTGTCGCCCTCTTTTATTCTATATATACATATATTTGGATATGGATCATTAACTTTTTTGTCAGGACACATGTTAAATATATAAACTACAAATGTTTTTATTTTATTTCCTCAGCATGGATATCAGCATTGGTCTCTTCAAGCGTAAGTCCAGTTGCTTGTCTTGATTGTACTAAATGTAATACTCAGTTGTATATCGCTCATCTGTACAAAATATTAAATAAATAAATATGCTTTTCTTTTGTATTTCAGGGAAATACGACATCAGGTACGTAGAAAACGTGTTTATTTATTCTTAATTGTGAAATGAAGTATGTAATCAGAGTGTAATCAAACTGTTAATTCTATGTAATCATTTATTTATATTATTTCGATATATGTAGGGCCAGTGACATCTACAAACAGGTCAGTATGCACATTTCAAATAAAACTGTTATTTAACGTTAAACTGGATGCATTCACACAGCTCTGTTCACAATGAATATCATTTCAATACTCATTTATTAACATTCAACGTAATGTTCATTGTTGTTTCACCATTTTATTTTGTTCTAAAAGCAATGCAAGTGAAACCTGCCAAGCAGTAAATCCACAAAATGCCAGTCTCAGAGTAAGTCTTTCAGAATTCACATTAGTAGTACGTTTACCATGTCCCATAAACTCGAAGGGACCTTCCCAATAATGTGCGTAACTTTTGAAAGCCACCACTAAGAAGGGTTGATAAATTACGCCCCCTTGTGTTCACTTGCCAACATTAATCTCTGCTTGACAACTCCCATGTGTCTGTGTACTACAAATACATCTGTCTGCGTTCCCTCTAGATATCGGCTGCAGTGGACACTCTGGCAGGGGAGCTTTTCTGTAAGAGGGGAAACAATTCAAAGCTGGACCAAAACCTCAGAGAGATTGTGGAGTCCACTTTAACAGTCCTCTTTGAACTGGTATACACGTTTCCATACTTGTTTTCTTTCTCAAATATTTAACATGTATTTTTATTATTTTTCAACCTTTAACTCATTCCTTTGGAAGCAAAAACCAATCATCTAGTTCCAGAAATAATGTATGGAGGCGAAAGTTTAATTTCATTGGAAGATTTTTAATTGTTAAGATAGTCTAAATCTAAGAAGAATTATTTAGCAACTGTGGAACTATTACGTAGTTTTAAAGGCATCACATTCCACTTGTTTAAGTGCAAAGACCATATGTAAGAAATGTAAGATTTGGATGGAAATATCAGCATTTTGCATATTTGTCAGTTATTCATAATTGAACATAAGCCTCACGTTTTTCACATCATAACTACATATGATCAACTTTGCTTGAATTTAGTGTCACGACACACCATTTTGAGTTTCTCATGCTTTTTAACATTCAAATGATGTTGATATGACCAATACAGCGCCAATCAAAGATTGATTTTAATTTTGTTTTATAACAGAGCACCAATGAGTCTGGATTCAATGTTCTGGATATATTTGGTGTCCTGGACAGTCTGCGCCTGGGTAACCAAAGTGACCCAAGATTCATCAGACTGTGGTTCTCAGTCAAGTTGGCTCCTCTTTTGCCCTATGTTGACGAAAACTTCCTGATCCAGCTGAGCAGTCAGAACTTCAGCTGCAGTTCTTTCCAAGAATTGTAAGTGAATCCAATTCCATATTTCTCATCACTGCATGAAACAGCTAGGAAATTAATTTAATTGTTGTTTACAAAATAGTACGTACATAATAATGACACTTGTGTAACCCATGAAAGAAAGAAATGTAGTTGGTGGAACAACCGGCATTTTTAAATGAATGTGGGAACAGGTTCTGACGGATTAAAGTTGCGCAAAACAAAAAATAAAGTCCTGTCTATCTTTGATGAAAAAAAAAGTGCATTTAGCAGCTCATACATGGTATAACAAACTCTGACAGCAAACATGGTCCAGAAGTGAAAACTAAAAACAGGAATAGATCAAAACAACAATAAATACACAAAGGTCCACAAAAATGTCTCAGGTGAAAGAAAATATCTCCTTCCCTGTAAACTTGTTGACATTGTTGTTATTGTTCTTGTCTGATGAGTCATGATTTCTTTTTTTAAAGGGTCGAGGCTATGAGCAATAAACTGGAGACATCTCAAAGAATAGAGGGAAAACTGATCTATACACACTTCATTCAAGCCTACCTATCAAGAAAGAACTTACCAGGTAAAATGATGAGGCTATGTGTGATTATGTATTTAATATAAGGGAACAAACAAAGAAGACATGTCTATTGAAATAAGAATTGCATGCACAACAACAACTCAGTAACAAATTATTCAAAATGGAATGATAATATGCAACTCACAATTCACCTTGCTTTCATTCAACATGTTTTACCTTTTACCTTTTATCTTTGACTATCTTAATAAAAAATCCACAGAACCTGGATGCACACAAAATGTGGTCGGAAGTGCAGAGTGGCTGGAAAGAAATCTAGGAAGTTTGTCAATATTTGCAACTCTTGAGGATCTGAAAAAGATTAACAACAATTTCTCTGGAGTGAGTAATATAATATTTGATGAATTCACAATATTACAACATATAATATCATATGTTCAGGTGGAAACTACCTTTTAAAGAAAAAGTTGTATGGTGTCCACAGAAAGAGGTTGTGGCTTTGCCATATCAAAGAGAAGAGCAATTCATATATCATCTTGGTTTGTGTCATCAGGTGGCAGTTGTGGACTCCCTCTCACCAAAGCAGAAGGCTGAGCTGATCCTGGATCCAGACAGCGGCTTTTTGGAGAATGAGACCCTCGTAACGAAGGTGTTGACAAACTTGACAGAGTCCACTGAGGATGAGCCGTTGGATGATTTTTTCCAGGCCTTTGGAAATATCACCAAGCAGGTGAATGCTTAACTTTAAGAATACCGTAAATTAACGCAACGCTGGCTGGTAAACTGTCCTCTTGGAAGTTGCCTGAGGGTGGATGAATTGTTGCAGAATCTAATAAGTGGCCAGGATTTCACTCAAAAGGATATATTTCTGTCATGCTTCTTGAATGAATGGCCACCAAGGATTGCTTGATTGATGCCCCTGATGCACTGAAGTACAAAGACGGGTCACCAAGCTTGCTTTCACAACAATGATTTCAGAAATGCAAAATGTCCTCCTGAACTGAAACGTGAATCCTTTTATTTCCAGAGAAACATCACCCTCATCAAAAATCCTGGTGTACGAGACACCATCTTGAACCTGACCTTGACAGCCCTTGCTCCTAAATTGAATGAATTTGGACCTGAAGACTTTGAGCTGTGGTTCCAGGTCAACTTGTTTTCTGTGATGGCGAGCCTCCACCCTGGCAGCTTGGTCGTGATACCCAGTAACATCAGCTGTGCATCCTACGCAGCTATGTAAGAGATGATATGTCTGCAGTCCAAAGCTCAACGTTTTAAATTTTGGCAAGATGATGTCAAACTTTGGCTCCTGACAAGTCTCAATGATTTCTGTTTTCTTCCTTCAGACTCACTGCTCTACGGCAAAATTTGAAATCCCTGGAACTGCAGGATTCACAGAGTTTGAGATCCAGCATAATGTCACTCAAGGAGACATTTCCACGTAAGTGGCTAAATGCTCTGCTTACAACCTTTTTCAGATTTGCCCATTGCCACAACTGTGATGATAGCTGTACTGATGCCATGCCTTCATTTCAATGTTTTCTGAAACAGGTTGCTCAGTTCCAGATTCCTTCATGGTGAGTTCATTTCTATGGTTCTATTGATGGTCTTTTACAATATTGGATCAGATTGTACAAGACACAAGTTTGGCACATTCACTTTGTTAAGGAGGCCACGTTGATAGATTTGGACTTTAAATATGTTTTACTATTGGACTAACAATTATGCTTTGCTTGTCTCCAGTGCAAGGAGACTTCGGTTGATGGTAAGTTTCTGAATTACCTGATATTTCAACTTTGATGACAATATCGCATTCTGAAGCTATAATATCTGATACACAAATATTGATCTTTTCACAGAGGACCTCATCTGTGCTGCAGTTAATAGGTGGGTGAACTAATGTTTTGTCTGGTGATGGGTTTGGTTAGGTAAAGTTCTCTTCCACAATCTATCTAAGGTGACAATGGTTTACTTTTGTATTGTCCTCCTCAGGTCACAAGTGGAACAAACCCTGTCTGTTGGCAATTCCTCTGAAGCCCTGTGCAAATTAAGCATCACTGAACATGCCTGTTCCTCGGTAAGACTTGATTTGGCTTTTGCTACATTACCCTCCTGATACTAATCTCCATAAACTCTGAATGTGTTTGTTTTATTTCTTTTCTAATTATTTTCAAAGGCTACACATCTCACAGCCAGCAACTTGGTCACACTGATGAACTGCTCACTGGAAAGCCAAAGGACCTACCCCGTAGAGGTCTGGAAGCTTTTCTTCCAAAAAGCTTCTCCGGCACTAGACCAGGCTCTTGTGACATACGCCAGCATGGTAAATCCAATCCCAAAAATGTACAAAATTGGTGTTTCCCTGTTGGAATTCTGTGTCAAACCAAAATTACTTTTCCAATTCCAGGCCCCCAACAACAGCAACCCGTTCTCGTCACATGCGCTTGAGGCTCTTGGGGAGGTGAGAATTGCCAACTTCAGCCAGGCAGAACTGCAGAATGACACCTTTGTCAGCAGCTGGTTCCAGACAAGGATTCGTCCGTTTCTGGCCTCTTCATCCCCCAACTTCCTATTCTGCCTAAGCTCCAAGAACTTCAGCTGCCATACGTACCGGATTGTGTAAGCACATATGTGACACATTGCTCCACTGTGACCAAGATTGCAGAGGAACCTGCTCTTTTGTAGTTGTTTAGGTATTAAAAGCCTTCTCTCAAATTTAGCATCCAGGCATTCATCAGCCAAAAGGCATCCATTGACAGAGAAAGACAGCCAGCAGTCTTCACTCATTTCATCAAGCCCTTCCTTTCAAGAAATGACTCATCAGGTAAAGGCAAGCGCTCAGGCTCAAATTGGTAAAGTCTTGATAGCATGTGGTGGTTATACCATGTCAATGACTTTGTTTCTGTCTTCTTCGCAGATCCTGGCTGTGTCTCATTTATCAACGGTAGTGAAGAGTGGCTAAAGGTAAACCTTGGCAGCTTCTCTGAATTTGCATCCCTGCAGGATCTGCAAGCCCTCAATGCCAACTTCTCCAGTGTAAGTGGGGACTGCGGTTAAAGTATTCCTATTCCAAGCTGAAATGTCTTACCTTTAATTTGGCAATTTCTGCTGTTTGATTTCATATCGATTTCCTTTTTTTAGGCCGGATCGTTGTCAGTGCTCACTCCTAGTCAGGTGGCACAGTTGACACTGAGCTCAGGGGCCTTGAATGACACAGACCAAATTGACCGTGTGTTTGAGCGACTCGAGGAGGGTGATGCTCTGGAAAATGTGAAAGAATTCCTGACAGAGTTGACAGAAAGTGGAAAGGTAGGCTACTCTTGACACCTGGGGAAGATGCATAACGAATAGGCTTGAAACAGAGCATAGTCAGTCATTAGTCATGTATCTAACCCACTTCATCAGTTGTAGGGCACTCATTCATATGAAATGTGCTGTTCCATCCTATGTTGCATGCTGTCTGGGGTCTCATGGCGTTTGAATCCTCTCATGTCGTCATCTGACAGGTCCCTGATTTCCAACCTGTCGTGAGAGATCGTGTGATGAATAGGACCTTCGCCATCATCAGTCCCCATTTCCAAACCTTCAGCAAGGACGACTGGTTTTATTGGTTCCATCTGATACTGACTCCTCTCCTCCCAAGTTTCAGCCCAATGATGCTCAAGAATGCAACTGCAAATATAAACTGCACAAACTACCATGTCGTGTGAGTATCATTTCAAGAACAAGCAAGATTGCGTTGCAAAAAGTGCAAAATGCTAATGTTGGACAGCATAAGAATGTTTATTTCCCGTGTCTGCAGTGTGAGTGGGATGGCCAAAGCTTCCCCTGCATTGCCGTTGCAAAGACAAAAAGAAATCACAGAGGTTCTGCTGGACTACCTGAAAAACTCTGCCAGTGTCATCAATGAGCCAGGTAGGGCTGACGCAGTACATTGGGCCATGTTGTTGCTTGTGTGTTCTTCCCCATGGACTTTGAATTGTATACAAGTATGCTTGAATGGCAGTGAGAAGAAAATTGACAATTGACCTCTTTCATGTGTATCAATGCAAAATAATGCTTGCTAAATGGTGCATATGTTAATGTCCGTCTACGTGCCTTAGTTTGCAGGCAGGGAATTCAGAGTGATGCAGAATGGCTTGAAGCAAACCTGGGTTCCTTTTCCCAGTACACAACATACCCTGAACTCAAAATCTTCAACCTCTCTGCAGTAAGTCATACATTTTGCTGCCAATCTTTCTTGAAAACAGTCGCACAATGATCGCAACTTGGAAAATCTGCACACAGTTGTGGCTTTGCCATATCAAAGAGAAGAGCAATTCATATATCATCTTGGTTTGTGTCATCAGGTGGCAGTTGTGGACTCCCTCTCACCAAAGCAGAAGGCTGAGCTGATCCTGGATCCAGACAGCGGCTTTTTGGAGAATGAGACCCTCGTAACGAAGGTGTTGACAAACTTGACAGAGTCCACTGAGGATGAGCCGTTGGATGATTTTTTCCAGGCCTTTGGAAATATCACCAAGCAGGTGAATGCTTAACTTTAAGAATGCCGTAAATTAACGCAACGCTGGCTGGTAAACTGTCCTCTTGGAAGTTGCCTGAGGGTGGATGAATTGTTGCAGAATCTAATAAGTGGCCAGGATTTCACTCAAAAGGATATATTTCTGTCATGCTTCTTGAATGAATGGCCACCAAGGATTGCTTGATTGATGCCCCTGATGCACTGAAGTACAAAGACGGGTCACCAAGCTTGCTTTCACTACAATGATTTCAGAAATGCAAAATGTCCTCCTGAACTGAAACGTGAATCCTTTTATTTCCAGAGAAACATCACCCTCATCAAAAATCCTGGTGTACGAGACACCATCTTGAACCTGACCTTGACAGCCCTTGCTCCTAAATTGAATGAATTTGGACCTGAAGACTTTGAGCTGTGGTTCCAGGTCAACTTGTTTTCTGTGATGGCGAGCCTCCACCCTGGCAGCTTGGTCGTGATACCCAGTAACATCAGCTGTGCATCCTACGCAGCTATGTAAGAGATGATATGTCTGCAGTCCAAAGCTCAACGTTTTAAATTTTGGCAAGATGATGTCAAACTTTGGCTCCTGACAAGTCTCAATGATTTCTGTTTTCTTCCTTCAGACTCACTGCTCTACGGCAAAATTTGAAATCCCTGGAACTGCAGGATTCACAGAGTTTGAGATCCAGCATAATGTCACTCAAGGAGACATTTCCACGTAAGTGGCTAAATGCTCTGCTTACAACCTTTTTCAGATTTGCCCATTGCCACAACTGTGATGATAGCTGTATTGATGCCATGCCTTCATTTCAATGTTTTCTGAAACAGGTTGCTCAGTTCCAGATTCCTTCATGGTGAGTTCATTTCTATGGTTCTATTGATGGTCTTTTACAATATTGGATCAGATTGTACAAGACACAAGTTTGGGACATTCACTTTGTTAAAGAGGCCACGTTGATAGATTTGGACTTTAAATATGTTTTACTATTGGACTAACAATTATACTTTGCTTGTCTCCAGTGCAAGGAGACTTCGGTTGATGGTAAGTTTCTGAATTACCTGATATTTCAACTTTGATGACAATATATCGCATTCTGAAGCTACAATATCTGATACACAAATATTGATCTTTTCACAGAGGACCTCATCTGTGCTGCAGTTAATAGGTGGGTGAACTAATGTTTTGTCTGGTGATGGGTTTGGTTAGGTAAAGTTCTCTTCCACAATCTATCTAAGGTGACAATGGTTTACTTTTGTATTGTCCTCCTCAGGTCACAAGTGGAACAAACCCTGTCTGTTGGCAATTCCTCTGAAGCCCTGTGCAAATTAAGCATCACTGAACATGCCTGTTCCTCGGTAAGACTTGATTTGGCTTTTGCTACATTACCCTCCTGATACTAATCTCCATAAACTCTGAATGTGTTTGTTTCATTTCTTTTCTAATTATTTTCAAAGGCTACACATCTCACAGCCAGCAACTTGGTCACACTGATGAACTGCTCACTGGAAAGCCAAAGGACCTACCCCGTAGACGTCTGGAAGCTTTTCTTCCAAAAAGCTTCTCCGGCACTAGACCAGGCTCTTGTGACATACGCCAGCATGGTAAATCCAATCCCAAAAATGTACAAAATTGGTGTTTCCCTGTTGGAATTCTGTGTCAAACCAAAATTACTTTTCCAATTCCAGGCCCCCAACAACAGCAACCCGTTCTCGTCACATGCGCTTGAGGCTCTTGGGGAGGTGAGAATTGCCAACTTCAGCCAGGCAGAACTGCAGAATGACACCTTTGTCAGCAGCTGGTTCCAGACAAGGATTCGTCCGTTTCTGGCCTCTTCATCCCCCAACTTCCTATTCTGCCTAAGCTCCAAGAACTTCAGCTGCCATACGTACCGGATTGTGTAAGCACATATGTGATACATTGCTCCACTGTGACCAAGATTGCAGAGGAACCTGCTCTTTTGTAATTGTTTAGGTATTAAAAGCCTTCTCTCAAATTTAGCATCCAGGCATTCATCAGCCAAAAGGCATCCATTGACAGAGAAAGACAGCCAGCAGTCTTCACTCATTTCATCAAGCCCTTCCTTTCAAGAAATGACTCATCAGGTAAAGGCAAGCGCTCAGGCTCAAATTGGTAAAGTCTTGATAGCATGTGGTGGTTATACCTTGTCAATGACTTTGTTTCTGTCTTCTTCGCAGATCCTGGCTGTGTCTCATTTATCAACGGTAGTGAAGAGTGGCTAAAGGTAAACCTTGGTAGCTTCTCTGAATTTGCATCCCTGCAGGATCTGCAAGCCCTCAATGCCAACTTCTCCAGTGTAAGTGGGGACTGCGGTTAAAGTATTCCTATTCCAAGCTGAAATGTCTTACCTTTAATTTGGCAATTTCTGCTGTTTGATTTCATATCGATTTCCTTTTTTTAGGCCGGATCGTTGTCAGTGCTCACTCCTAGTCAGGTGGCACAGTTGACACTGAGCTCAGGGGCCTTGAATGACACAGACCAAATTGACCGTGTGTTTGAGCGACTCGAGGAGGGTGATGCTCTGGAAAATGTGAAAGAATTCCTGACAGAGTTGACAGAAAGTGGAAAGGTAGGCTACTCTTGACACCTGGGGAAGATGCATAACGAATAGGCTTGAAACAGAGCATAGTCAGTCATTAGTCATGTATCTAACCCACTTCATCAGTTGTAGGGCACTCATTCATATGAAATGTGCTGTTCCATCCTATGTTGCATGCTGTCTGGGGTCTCATGGCGTTTGAATCCTCTCATGTCGTCATCTGACAGGTCCCTGATTTCCAACCTGTCGTGAGAGATCGTGTGATGAATAGGACCTTCGCCATCATCAGTCCCCATTTCCAAACCTTCAGCAAGGACGACTGGTTTTATTGGTTCCATCTGATACTGACTCCTCTCCTCCCAAGTTTCAGCCCAATGATGCTCAAGAATGCAACTGCAAATATAAACTGCACAAACTACCATGTCGTGTGAGTATCATTTCAAGAACAAGCAAGATTGCGTTGCAAAAAGTGCAAAATGCTAATGTTGGACAGCATAAGAATGTTTATTTCCCGTGTCTGCAGTGTGAGTGGGATGGCCAAAGCTTCCCCTGCATTGCCGTTGCAAAGACAAAAAGAAATCACAGAGGTTCTGCTGGACTACCTGAAAAACTCTGCCAGTGTCATCAATGAGCCAGGTAGGGCTGACGCAGTACATTGGGCCATGTTGTTGCTTGTGTGTTCTTCCCCATGGACTTTGAATTGTATACAAGTATGCTTGAATGGCAGTGAGAAGAAAATTGACAATTGACCTCTTTCATGTGTATCAATGCAAAATAATGCTTGCTAAATGGTGCATATGTTAATGTCCGTCTACGTTCCTTAGTTTGCAGGCAGGGAATTCAGAGTGATGCAGAATGGCTTGAAGCAAACCTGGGTTCCTTTTCCCAGTACACAACATACCCTGAACTCAAAATCTTCAACCTCTCTGCAGTAAGTCATACATTTTGCTGCCAATCTTTCTTGAAAACAGTCGCACAATGATCGCAACTTGGAAAATCTGCACACAGTTGTGGCTTTGCCATATCAAAGAGAAGAGCAATTCATATATCATCTTGGTTTGTGTCATCAGGTGGCAGTTGTGGACTCCCTCTCACCAAAGCAGAAGGCTGAGCTGATCCTGGATCCAGACAGCGGCTTTTTGGAGAATGAGACCCTCGTAACGAAGGTGTTGACAAACTTGACAGAGTCCACTGAGGATGAGCCGTTGGATGATTTTTTCCAGGCCTTTGGAAATATCACCAAGCAGGTGAATGCTTAACTTTAAGAATGCCGTAAATTAACGCAACGCTGGCTGGTAAACTGTCCTCTTGGAAGTTGCCTGAGGGTGGATGAATTGTTGCAGAATCTAATAAGTGGCCAGGATTTCACTCAAAAGGATATATTTCTGTCATGCTTCTTGAATGAATGGCCACCAAGGATTGCTTGATTGATGCCCCTGATGCACTGAAGTACAAAGACGGGTCACCAAGCTTGCTTTCACTACAATGATTTCAGAAATGCAAAATGTCCTCCTGAACTGAAACGTGAATCCTTTTATTTCCAGAGAAACATCACCCTCATCAAAAATCCTGGTGTACGAGACACCATCTTGAACCTGACCTTGACAGCCCTTGCTCCTAAATTGAATGAATTTGGACCTGAAGACTTTGAGCTGTGGTTCCAGGTCAACTTGTTTTCTGTGATGGCGAGCCTCCACCCTGGCAGCTTGGTCGTGATACCCAGTAACATCAGCTGTGCATCCTACGCAGCTATGTAAGAGATGATATGTCTGCAGTCCAAAGCTCAACGTTTTAAATTTTGGCAAGATGATGTCAAACTTTGGCTCCTGACAAGTCTCAATGATTTCTGTTTTCTTCCTTCAGACTCACTGCTCTACGGCAAAATTTGAAATCCCTGGAACTGCAGGATTCACAGAGTTTGAGATCCAGCATAATGTCACTCAAGGAGACATTTCCACGTAAGTGGCTAAATGCTCTGCTTACAACCTTTTTCAGATTTGCCCATTGCCACAACTGTGATGATAGCTGTATTGATGCCATGCCTTCATTTCAATGTTTTCTGAAACAGGTTGCTCAGTTCCAGATTCCTTCATGGTGAGTTCATTTCTATGGTTCTATTGATGGTCTTTTACAATATTGGATCAGATTGTACAAGACACAAGTTTGGGACATTCACTTTGTTAAGGAGGCCACGTTGATAGATTTGGACTTTAAATATGTTTTACTATTGGACTAACAATTATACTTTGCTTGTCTCCAGTGCAAGGAGACTTCGGTTGATGGTAAGTTTCTGAATTACCTGATATTTCAACTTTGATGACAATATATCGCATTCTGAAGCTACAATATCTGATACACAAATATTGATCTTTTCACAGAGGACCTCATCTGTGCTGCAGTTAATAGGTGGGTGAACTAATGTTTTGTCTGGTGATGGGTTTGGTTAGGTAAAGTTCTCTTCCACAATCTATCTAAGGTGACAATGGTTTACTTTTGTATTGTCCTCCTCAGGTCACAAGTGGAACAAACCCTGTCTGTTGGCAATTCCTCTGAAGCCCTGTGCAAATTAAGCATCACTGAACATGCCTGTTCCTCGGTAAGACTTGATTTGGCTTTTGCTACATTACCCTCCTGATACTAATCTCCATAAACTCTGAATGTGTTTGTTTCATTTCTTTTCTAATTATTTTCAAAGGCTACACATCTCACAGCCAGCAACTTGGTCACACTGATGAACTGCTCACTGGAAAGCCAAAGGACCTACCCCGTAGACGTCTGGAAGCTTTTCTTCCAAAAAGCTTCTCCGGCACTAGACCAGGCTCTTGTGACATACGCCAGCATGGTAAATCCAATCCCAAAAATGTACAAAATTGGTGTTTCCCTGTTGGAATTCTGTGTCAAACCAAAATTACTTTTCCAATTCCAGGCCCCCAACAACAGCAACCCGTTCTCGTCACATGCGCTTGAGGCTCTTGGGGAGGTGAGAATTGCCAACTTCAGCCAGGCAGAACTGCAGAATGACACCTTTGTCAGCAGCTGGTTCCAGACAAGGATTCGTCCGTTTCTGGCCTCTTCATCCCCCAATTTCCTATTCTGCCTAAGCTCCAAGAACTTCAGCTGCCATACGTACCGGATTGTGTAAGCACATATGTGACACATTGCTCCACTGTGACCAAGATTGCAGAGGAACCTGCTCTTTTGTAATTGTTTAGGTATTAAAAGCCTTCTCTCAAATTTAGCATCCAGGCATTCATCAGCCAAAAGGCATCCATTGACAGAGAAAGACAGCCAGCAGTCTTCACTCATTTCATCAAGCCCTTCCTTTCAAGAAATGACTCATCAGGTAAAGGCAAGCGCTCAGGCTCAAATTGGTAAAGTCTTGATAGCATGTGGTGGTTATACCTTGTCAATGACTTTGTTTCTGTCTTCTTCGCAGATCCTGGCTGTGTCTCATTTATCAACGGTAGTGAAGAGTGGCTAAAGGTAAACCTTGGTAGCTTCTCTGAATTTGCATCCCTGCAGGATCTGCAAGCCCTCAATGCCAACTTCTCCAGTGTAAGTGGGGACTGCGGTTAAAGTATTCCTATTCCAAGCTGAAATGTCTTACCTTTAATTTGGCAATTTCTGCTGTTTGATTTCATATCGATTTCCTTTTTTTAGGCCGGATCGTTGTCAGTGCTCACTCCTAGTCAGGTGGCACAGTTGACACTGAGCTCAGGGGCCTTGAATGACACAGACCAAATTGACCGTGTGTTTGAGCGACTCGAGGAGGGTGATGCTCTGGAAAATGTGAAAGAATTCCTGACAGAGTTGACAGAAAGTGGAAAGGTAGGCTACTCTTGACACCTGGGGAAGATGCATAACGAATAGGCTTGAAACAGAGCATAGTCAGTCATTAGTCATGTATCTAACCCACTTCATCAGTTGTAGGGCACTCATTCATATGAAATGTGCTGTTCCATCCTATGTTGCATGCTGTCTGGGGTCTCATGGCGTTTGAATCCTCTCATGTCGTCATCTGACAGGTCCCTGATTTCCAACCTGTCGTGAGAGATCGTGTGATGAATAGGACCTTCGCCATCATCAGTCCCCATTTCCAAACCTTCAGCAAGGACGACTGGTTTTATTGGTTCCATCTGATACTGACTCCTCTCCTCCCAAGTTTCAGCCCAATGATGCTCAAGAATGCAACTGCAAATATAAACTGCACAAACTACCATGTCGTGTGAGTATCATTTCAAGAACAAGCAAGATTGCGTTGCAAAAAGTGCAAAATGCTAATGTTGGACAGCATAAGAATGTTTATTTCCCGTGTCTGCAGTGTGAGTGGGATGGCCAAAGCTTCCCCTGCATTGCCGTTGCAAAGACAAAAAGAAATCACAGAGGTTCTGCTGGACTACCTGAAAAACTCTGCCAGTGTCATCAATGAGCCAGGTAGGGCTGACGCAGTACATTGGGCCATGTTGTTGCTTGTGTGTTCTTCCCCATGGACTTTGAATTGTATACAAGTATGCTTGAATGGCAGTGAGAAGAAAATTGACAATTGACCTCTTTCATGTGTATCAATGCAAAATAATGCTTGCTAAATGGTGCATATGTTAATGTCCGTCTACGTTCCTTAGTTTGCAGGCAGGGAATTCAGAGTGATGCAGAATGGCTTGAAGCAAACCTGGGTTCCTTTTCCCAGTACACAACATACCCTGAACTCAAAATCTTCAACCTCTCTGCAGTAAGTCATACATTTTGCTGCCAATCTTTCTTGAAAACAGTCGCACAATGATCGCAACTTGGAAAATCTGCACACAGTTGTGGCTTTGCCATATCAAAGAGAAGAGCAATTCATATATCATCTTGGTTTGTGTCATCAGGTGGCAGTTGTGGACTCCCTCTCACCAAAGCAGAAGGCTGAGCTGATCCTGGATCCAGACAGCGGCTTTTTGGAGAATGAGACCCTCGTAACGAAGGTGTTGACAAACTTGACAGAGTCCACTGAGGATGAGCCGTTGGATGATTTTTTCCAGGCCTTTGGAAATATCACCAAGCAGGTGAATGCTTAACTTTAAGAATGCCGTAAATTAACGCAACGCTGGCTGGTAAACTGTCCTCTTGGAAGTTGCCTGAGGGTGGATGAATTGTTGCAGAATCTAATAAGTGGCCAGGATTTCACTCAAAAGGATATATTTCTGTCATGCTTCTTGAATGAATGGCCACCAAGGATTGCTTGATTGATGCCCCTGATGCACTGAAGTACAAAGACGGGTCACCAAGCTTGCTTTCACTACAATGATTTCAGAAATGCAAAATGTCCTCCTGAACTGAAACGTGAATCCTTTTATTTCCAGAGAAACATCACCCTCATCAAAAATCCTGGTGTACGAGACACCATCTTGAACCTGACCTTGACAGCCCTTGCTCCTAAATTGAATGAATTTGGACCTGAAGACTTTGAGCTGTGGTTCCAGGTCAACTTGTTTTCTGTGATGGCGAGCCTCCACCCTGGCAGCTTGGTCGTGATACCCAGTAACATCAGCTGTGCATCCTACGCAGCTATGTAAGAGATGATATGTCTGCAGTCCAAAGCTCAACGTTTTAAATTTTGGCAAGATGATGTCAAACTTTGGCTCCTGACAAGTCTCAATGATTTCTGTTTTCTTCCTTCAGACTCACTGCTCTACGGCAAAATTTGAAATCCCTGGAACTGCAGGATTCACAGAGTTTGAGATCCAGCATAATGTCACTCAAGGAGACATTTCCACGTAAGTGGCTAAATGCTCTGCTTACAACCTTTTTCAGATTTGCCCATTGCCACAACTGTGATGATAGCTGTATTGATGCCATGCCTTCATTTCAATGTTTTCTGAAACAGGTTGCTCAGTTCCAGATTCCTTCATGGTGAGTTCATTTCTATGGTTCTATTGATGGTCTTTTACAATATTGGATCAGATTGTACAAGACACAAGTTTGGGACATTCACTTTGTTAAGGAGGCCACGTTGATAGATTTGGACTTTAAATATGTTTTACTATTGGACTAACAATTATACTTTGCTTGTCTCCAGTGCAAGGAGACTTCGGTTGATGGTAAGTTTCTGAATTACCTGATATTTCAACTTTGATGACAATATATCGCATTCTGAAGCTACAATATCTGATACACAAATATTGATCTTTTCACAGAGGACCTCATCTGTGCTGCAGTTAATAGGTGGGTGAACTAATGTTTTGTCTGGTGATGGGTTTGGTTAGGTAAAGTTCTCTTCCACAATCTATCTAAGGTGACAATGGTTTACTTTTGTATTGTCCTCCTCAGGTCACAAGTGGAACAAACCCTGTCTGTTGGCAATTCCTCTGAAGCCCTGTGCAAATTAAGCATCACTGAACATGCCTGTTCCTCGGTAAGACTTGATTTGGCTTTTGCTACATTACCCTCCTGATACTAATCTCCATAAACTCTGAATGTGTTTGTTTCATTTCTTTTCTAATTATTTTCAAAGGCTACACATCTCACAGCCAGCAACTTGGTCACACTGATGAACTGCTCACTGGAAAGCCAAAGGACCTACCCCGTAGACGTCTGGAAGCTTTTCTTCCAAAAAGCTTCTCCGGCACTAGACCAGGCTCTTGTGACATACGCCAGCATGGTAAATCCAATCCCAAAAATGTACAAAATTGGTGTTTCCCTGTTGGAATTCTGTGTCAAACCAAAATTACTTTTCCAATTCCAGGCCCCCAACAACAGCAACCCGTTCTCGTCACATGCGCTTGAGGCTCTTGGGGAGGTGAGAATTGCCAACTTCAGCCAGGCAGAACTGCAGAATGACACCTTTGTCAGCAGCTGGTTCCAGACAAGGATTCGTCCGTTTCTGGCCTCTTCATCCCCCAATTTCCTATTCTGCCTAAGCTCCAAGAACTTCAGCTGCCATACGTACCGGATTGTGTAAGCACATATGTGACACATTGCTCCACTGTGACCAAGATTGCAGAGGAACCTGCTCTTTTGTAATTGTTTAGGTATTAAAAGCCTTCTCTCAAATTTAGCATCCAGGCATTCATCAGCCAAAAGGCATCCATTGACAGAGAAAGACAGCCAGCAGTCTTCACTCATTTCATCAAGCCCTTCCTTTCAAGAAATGACTCATCAGGTAAAGGCAAGCGCTCAGGCTCAAATTGGTAAAGTCTTGATAGCATGTGGTGGTTATACCTTGTCAATGACTTTGTTTCTGTCTTCTTCGCAGATCCTGGCTGTGTCTCATTTATCAACGGTAGTGAAGAGTGGCTAAAGGTAAACCTTGGTAGCTTCTCTGAATTTGCATCCCTGCAGGATCTGCAAGCCCTCAATGCCAACTTCTCCAGTGTAAGTGGGGACTGCGGTTAAAGTATTCCTATTCCAAGCTGAAATGTCTTACCTTTAATTTGGCAATTTCTGCTGTTTGATTTCATATCGATTTCCTTTTTTTAGGCCGGATCGTTGTCAGTGCTCACTCCTAGTCAGGTGGCACAGTTGACACTGAGCTCAGGGGCCTTGAATGACACAGACCAAATTGACCGTGTGTTTGAGCGACTCGAGGAGGGTGATGCTCTGGAAAATGTGAAAGAATTCCTGACAGAGTTGACAGAAAGTGGAAAGGTAGGCTACTCTTGACACCTGGGGAAGATGCATAACGAATAGGCTTGAAACAGAGCATAGTCAGTCATTAGTCATGTATCTAACCCACTTCATCAGTTGTAGGGCACTCATTCATATGAAATGTGCTGTTCCATCCTATGTTGCATGCTGTCTGGGGTCTCATGGCGTTTGAATCCTCTCATGTCGTCATCTGACAGGTCCCTGATTTCCAACCTGTCGTGAGAGATCGTGTGATGAATAGGACCTTCGCCATCATCAGTCCCCATTTCCAAACCTTCAGCAAGGACGACTGGTTTTATTGGTTCCATCTGATACTGACTCCTCTCCTCCCAAGTTTCAGCCCAATGATGCTCAAGAATGCAACTGCAAATATAAACTGCACAAACTACCATGTCGTGTGAGTATCATTTCAAGAACAAGCAAGATTGCGTTGCAAAAAGTGCAAAATGCTAATGTTGGACAGCATAAGAATGTTTATTTCCCGTGTCTGCAGTGTGAGTGGGATGGCCAAAGCTTCCCCTGCATTGCCGTTGCAAAGACAAAAAGAAATCACAGAGGTTCTGCTGGACTACCTGAAAAACTCTGCCAGTGTCATCAATGAGCCAGGTAGGGCTGACGCAGTACATTGGGCCATGTTGTTGCTTGTGTGTTCTTCCCCATGGACTTTGAATTGTATACAAGTATGCTTGAATGGCAGTGAGAAGAAAATTGACAATTGACCTCTTTCATGTGTATCAATGCAAAATAATGCTTGCTAAATGGTGCATATGTTAATGTCCGTCTACGTGCCTTAGTTTGCAGGCAGGGAATTCAGAGTGATGCAGAATGGCTTGAAGCAAACCTGGGTTCCTTTTCCCAGTACACAACATACCCTGAACTCAAAATCTTCAACCTCTCTGCAGTAAGTCATACATTTTGCTGCCAATCTTTCTTGAAAACAGTCGCACAATGATCGCAACTTGGAAAATCTGCACACAGTTGTGGCTTTGCCATATCAAAGAGAAGAGCAATTCATATATCATCTTGGTTTGTGTCATCAGGTGGCAGTTGTGGACTCCCTCTCACCAAAGCAGAAGGCTGAGCTGATCCTGGATCCAGACAGCGGCTTTTTGGAGAATGAGACCCTCGTAACGAAGGTGTTGACAAACTTGACAGAGTCCACTGAGGATGAGCCGTTGGATGATTTTTTCCAGGCCTTTGGAAATATCACCAAGCAGGTGAATGCTTAACTTTAAGAATGCCGTAAATTAACGCAACGCTGGCTGGTAAACTGTCCTCTTGGAAGTTGCCTGAGGGTGGATGAATTGTTGCAGAATCTAATAAGTGGCCAGGATTTCACTCAAAAGGATATATTTCTGTCATGCTTCTTGAATGAATGGCCACCAAGGATTGCTTGATTGATGCCCCTGATGCACTGAAGTACAAAGACGGGTCACCAAGCTTGCTTTCACTACAATGATTTCAGAAATGCAAAATGTCCTCCTGAACTGAAACGTGAATCCTTTTATTTCCAGAGAAACATCACCCTCATCAAAAATCCTGGTGTACGAGACACCATCTTGAACCTGACCTTGACAGCCCTTGCTCCTAAATTGAATGAATTTGGACCTGAAGACTTTGAGCTGTGGTTCCAGGTCAACTTGTTTTCTGTGATGGCGAGCCTCCACCCTGGCAGCTTGGTCGTGATACCCAGTAACATCAGCTGTGCATCCTACGCAGCTATGTAAGAGATGATATGTCTGCAGTCCAAAGCTCAACGTTTTAAATTTTGGCAAGATGATGTCAAACTTTGGCTCCTGACAAGTCTCAATGATTTCTGTTTTCTTCCTTCAGACTCACTGCTCTACGGCAAAATTTGAAATCCCTGGAACTGCAGGATTCACAGAGTTTGAGATCCAGCATAATGTCACTCAAGGAGACATTTCCACGTAAGTGGCTAAATGCTCTGCTTACAACCTTTTTCAGATTTGCCCATTGCCACAACTGTGATGATAGCTGTATTGATGCCATGCCTTCATTTCAATGTTTTCTGAAACAGGTTGCTCAGTTCCAGATTCCTTCATGGTGAGTTCATTTCTATGGTTCTATTGATGGTCTTTTACAATATTGGATCAGATTGTACAAGACACAAGTTTGGGACATTCACTTTGTTAAAGAGGCCACGTTGATAGATTTGGACTTTAAATATGTTTTACTATTGGACTAACAATTATACTTTGCTTGTCTCCAGTGCAAGGAGACTTCGGTTGATGGTAAGTTTCTGAATTACCTGATATTTCAACTTTGATGACAATATATCGCATTCTGAAGCTACAATATCTGATACACAAATATTGATCTTTTCACAGAGGACCTCATCTGTGCTGCAGTTAATAGGTGGGTGAACTAATGTTTTGTCTGGTGATGGGTTTGGTTAGGTAAAGTTCTCTTCCACAATCTATCTAAGGTGACAATGGTTTACTTTTGTATTGTCCTCCTCAGGTCACAAGTGGAACAAACCCTGTCTGTTGGCAATTCCTCTGAAGCCCTGTGCAAATTAAGCATCACTGAACATGCCTGTTCCTCGGTAAGACTTGATTTGGCTTTTGCTACATTACCCTCCTGATACTAATCTCCATAAACTCTGAATGTGTTTGTTTCATTTCTTTTCTAATTATTTTCAAAGGCTACACATCTCACAGCCAGCAACTTGGTCACACTGATGAACTGCTCACTGGAAAGCCAAAGGACCTACCCCGTAGACGTCTGGAAGCTTTTCTTCCAAAAAGCTTCTCCGGCACTAGACCAGGCTCTTGTGACATACGCCAGCATGGTAAATCCAATCCCAAAAATGTACAAAATTGGTGTTTCCCTGTTGGAATTCTGTGTCAAACCAAAATTACTTTTCCAATTCCAGGCCCCCAACAACAGCAATCCGTTCTCGTCACATGCGCTTGAGGCTCTTGGGGAGGTGAGAATTGCCAACTTCAGCCAGGCAGAACTGCAGAATGACACCTTTGTCAGCAGCTGGTTCCAGACAAGGATTCGTCCGTTTCTGGCCTCTTCATCCCCCAATTTCCTATTCTGCCTAAGCTCCAAGAACTTCAGCTGCCATACGTACCGGATTGTGTAAGCACATATGTGATACATTGCTCCACTGTGACCAAGATTGCAGAGGAACCTGCTCTTTTGTAATTGTTTAGGTATTAAAAGCCTTCTCTCAAATTTAGCATCCAGGCATTCATCAGCCAAAAGGCATCCATTGACAGAGAAAGACAGCCAGCAGTCTTCACTCATTTCATCAAGCCCTTCCTTTCAAGAAATGACTCATCAGGTAAAGGCAAGCGCTCAGGCTCAAATTGGTAAAGTCTTGATAGCATGTGGTGGTTATACCTTGTCAATGACTTTGTTTCTGTCTTCTTCGCAGATCCTGGCTGTGTCTCATTTATCAACGGTAGTGAAGAGTGGCTAAAGGTAAACCTTGGTAGCTTCTCTGAATTTGCATCCCTGCAGGATCTGCAAGCCCTCAATGCCAACTTCTCCAGTGTAAGTGGGGACTGCGGTTAAAGTATTCCTATTCCAAGCTGAAATGTCTTACCTTTAATTTGGCAATTTCTGCTGTTTGATTTCATATCGATTTCCTTTTTTTAGGCCGGATCGTTGTCAGTGCTCACTCCTAGTCAGGTGGCACAGTTGACACTGAGCTCAGGGGCCTTGAATGACACAGACCAAATTGACCGTGTGTTTGAGCGACTCGAGGAGGGTGATGCTCTGGAAAATGTGAAAGAATTCCTGACAGAGTTGACAGAAAGTGGAAAGGTAGGCTACTCTTGACACCTGGGGAAGATGCATAACGAATAGGCTTGAAACAGAGCATAGTCAGTCATTAGTCATGTATCTAACCCACTTCATCAGTTGTAGGGCACTCATTCATATGAAATGTGCTGTTCCATCCTATGTTGCATGCTGTCTGGGGTCTCATGGCGTTTGAATCCTCTCATGTCGTCATCTGACAGGTCCCTGATTTCCAACCTGTCGTGAGAGATCGTGTGATGAATAGGACCTTCGCCATCATCAGTCCCCATTTCCAAACCTTCAGCAAGGACGACTGGTTTTATTGGTTCCATCTGATACTGACTCCTCTCCTCCCAAGTTTCAGCCCAATGATGCTCAAGAATGCAACTGCAAATATAAACTGCACAAACTACCATGTCGTGTGAGTATCATTTCAAGAACAAGCAAGATTGCGTTGCAAAAAGTGCAAAATGCTAATGTTGGACAGCATAAGAATGTTTATTTCCCGTGTCTGCAGTGTGAGTGGGATGGCCAAAGCTTCCCCTGCATTGCCGTTGCAAAGACAAAAAGAAATCACAGAGGTTCTGCTGGACTACCTGAAAAACTCTGCCAGTGTCATCAATGAGCCAGGTAGGGCTGACGCAGTACATTGGGCCATGTTGTTGCTTGTGTGTTCTTCCCCATGGACTTTGAATTGTATACAAGTATGCTTGAATGGCAGTGAGAAGAAAATTGACAATTGACCTCTTTCATGTGTATCAATGCAAAATAATGCTTGCTAAATGGTGCATATGTTAATGTCCGTCTACGTGCCTTAGTTTGCAGGCAGGGAATTCAGAGTGATGCAGAATGGCTTGAAGCAAACCTGGGTTCCTTTTCCCAGTACACAACATACCCTGAACTCAAAATCTTCAACCTCTCTGCAGTAAGTCATACATTTTGCTGCCAATCTTTCTTGAAAACAGTCGCACAATGATCGCAACTTGGAAAATCTGCACACAGTTGTGGCTTTGCCATATCAAAGAGAAGAGCAATTCATATATCATCTTGGTTTGTGTCATCAGGTGGCAGTTGTGGACTCCCTCTCACCAAAGCAGAAGGCTGAGCTGATCCTGGATCCAGACAGCGGCTTTTTGGAGAATGAGACCCTCGTAACGAAGGTGTTGACAAACTTGACAGAGTCCACTGAGGATGAGCCGTTGGATGATTTTTTCCAGGCCTTTGGAAATATCACCAAGCAGGTGAATGCTTAACTTTAAGAATGCCGTAAATTAACGCAACGCTGGCTGGTAAACTGTCCTCTTGGAAGTTGCCTGAGGGTGGATGAATTGTTGCAGAATCTAATAAGTGGCCAGGATTTCACTCAAAAGGATATATTTCTGTCATGCTTCTTGAATGAATGGCCACCAAGGATTGCTTGATTGATGCCCCTGATGCACTGAAGTACAAAGACGGGTCACCAAGCTTGCTTTCACTACAATGATTTCAGAAATGCAAAATGTCCTCCTGAACTGAAACGTGAATCCTTTTATTTCCAGAGAAACATCACCCTCATCAAAAATCCTGGTGTACGAGACACCATCTTGAACCTGACCTTGACAGCCCTTGCTCCTAAATTGAATGAATTTGGACCTGAAGACTTTGAGCTGTGGTTCCAGGTCAACTTGTTTTCTGTGATGGCGAGCCTCCACCCTGGCAGCTTGGTCGTGATACCCAGTAACATCAGCTGTGCATCCTACGCAGCTATGTAAGAGATGATATGTCTGCAGTCCAAAGCTCAACGTTTTAAATTTTGGCAAGATGATGTCAAACTTTGGCTCCTGACAAGTCTCAATGATTTCTGTTTTCTTCCTTCAGACTCACTGCTCTACGGCAAAATTTGAAATCCCTGGAACTGCAGGATTCACAGAGTTTGAGATCCAGCATAATGTCACTCAAGGAGACATTTCCACGTAAGTGGCTAAATGCTCTGCTTACAACCTTTTTCAGATTTGCCCATTGCCACAACTGTGATGATAGCTGTATTGATGCCATGCCTTCATTTCAATGTTTTCTGAAACAGGTTGCTCAGTTCCAGATTCCTTCATGGTGAGTTCATTTCTATGGTTCTATTGATGGTCTTTTACAATATTGGATCAGATTGTACAAGACACAAGTTTGGGACATTCACTTTGTTAAGGAGGCCACGTTGATAGATTTGGACTTTAAATATGTTTTACTATTGGACTAACAATTATACTTTGCTTGTCTCCAGTGCAAGGAGACTTCGGTTGATGGTAAGTTTCTGAATTACCTGATATTTCAACTTTGATGACAATATATCGCATTCTGAAGCTACAATATCTGATACACAAATATTGATCTTTTCACAGAGGACCTCATCTGTGCTGCAGTTAATAGGTGGGTGAACTAATGTTTTGTCTGGTGATGGGTTTGGTTAGGTAAAGTTCTCTTCCACAATCTATCTAAGGTGACAATGGTTTACTTTTGTATTGTCCTCCTCAGGTCACAAGTGGAACAAACCCTGTCTGTTGGCAATTCCTCTGAAGCCCTGTGCAAATTAAGCATCACTGAACATGCCTGTTCCTCGGTAAGACTTGATTTGGCTTTTGCTACATTACCCTCCTGATACTAATCTCCATAAACTCTGAATGTGTTTGTTTCATTTCTTTTCTAATTATTTCCAAAGGCTACACATCTCACAGCCAGCAACTTGGTCACACTGATGAACTGCTCACTGGAAAGCCAAAGGACCTACCCCGTAGACGTCTGGAAGCTTTTCTTCCAAAAAGCTTCTCCGGCACTAGACCAGGCTCTTGTGACATACGCCAGCATGGTAAATCCAATCCCAAAAATGTACAAAATTGGTGTCTCCCTGTTGGAATTCTGTGTCAAACCAAAATTACTTTTCCAATTCCAGGCCCCCAACAACAGCAATCCGTTCTCGTCACATGCGCTTGAGGCTCTTGGGGAGGTGAGAATTGCCAACTTCAGCCAGGCAGAACTGCAGAATGACACCTTTGTCAGCAGCTGGTTCCAGACAAGGATTCGTCCGTTTCTGGCCTCTTCATCCCCCAATTTCCTATTCTGCCTAAGCTCCAAGAACTTCAGCTGCCATACGTACCGGATTGTGTAAGCACATATGTGATACATTGCTCCACTGTGACCAAGATTGCAGAGGAACCTGCTCTTTTGTAATTGTTTAGGTATTAAAAGCCTTCTCTCAAATTTAGCATCCAGGCATTCATCAGCCAAAAGGCATCCATTGACAGAGAAAGACAGCCAGCAGTCTTCACTCATTTCATCAAGCCCTTCCTTTCAAGAAATGACTCATCAGGTAAAGGCAAGCGCTCAGGCTCAAATTGGTAAAGTCTTGATAGCATGTGGTGGTTATACCTTGTCAATGACTTTGTTTCTGTCTTCTTCGCAGATCCTGGCTGTGTCTCATTTATCAACGGTAGTGAAGAGTGGCTAAAGGTAAACCTTGGTAGCTTCTCTGAATTTGCATCCCTGCAGGATCTGCAAGCCCTCAATGCCAACTTCTCCAGTGTAAGTGGGGACTGCGGTTAAAGTATTCCTATTCCAAGCTGAAATGTCTTACCTTTAATTTGGCAATTTCTGCTGTTTGATTTCATATCGATTTCCTTTTTTTAGGCCGGATCGTTGTCAGTGCTCACTCCTAGTCAGGTGGCACAGTTGACACTGAGCTCAGGGGCCTTGAATGACACAGACCAAATTGACCGTGTGTTTGAGCGACTCGAGGAGGGTGATGCTCTGGAAAATGTGAAAGAATTCCTGACAGAGTTGACAGAAAGTGGAAAGGTAGGCTACTCTTGACACCTGGGGAAGATGCATAACGAATAGGCTTGAAACAGAGCATAGTCAGTCATTAGTCATGTATCTAACCCACTTCATCAGTTGTAGGGCACTCATTCATATGAAATGTGCTGTTCCATCCTATGTTGCATGCTGTCTGGGGTCTCATGGCGTTTGAATCCTCTCATGTCGTCATCTGACAGGTCCCTGATTTCCAACCTGTCGTGAGAGATCGTGTGATGAATAGGACCTTCGCCATCATCAGTCCCCATTTCCAAACCTTCAGCAAGGACGACTGGTTTTATTGGTTCCATCTGATACTGACTCCTCTCCTCCCAAGTTTCAGCCCAATGATGCTCAAGAATGCAACTGCAAATATAAACTGCACAAACTACCATGTCGTGTGAGTATCATTTCAAGAACAAGCAAGATTGCGTTGCAAAAAGTGCAAAATGCTAATGTTGGACAGCATAAGAATGTTTATTTCCCGTGTCTGCAGTGTGAGTGGGATGGCCAAAGCTTCCCCTGCATTGCCGTTGCAAAGACAAAAAGAAATCACAGAGGTTCTGCTGGACTACCTGAAAAACTCTGCCAGTGTCATCAATGAGCCAGGTAGGGCTGACGCAGTACATTGGGCCATGTTGTTGCTTGTGTGTTCTTCCCCATGGACTTTGAATTGTATACAAGTATGCTTGAATGGCAGTGAGAAGAAAATTGACAATTGACCTCTTTCATGTGCATCAATGCAAAATAATGCTTGCTAAATGGTGCATATGTTAATGTCCGTCTACGTGCCTTAGTTTGCAGGCAGGGAATTCAGAGTGATGCAGAATGGCTTGAAGCAAACCTGGGTTCCTTTTCCCAGTACACAACATACCCTGAACTCAAAATCTTCAACCTCTCTGCAGTAAGTCATACATTTTGCTGCCAATCTTTCTTGAAAACAGTCGCACAATGATCGCAACTTGGAAAATCTGCACACAGTTGTGGCTTTGCCATATCAAAGAGAAGAGCAATTCATATATCATCTTGGTTTGTGTCATCAGGTGGCAGTTGTGGACTCCCTCTCACCAAAGCAGAAGGCTGAGCTGATCCTGGATCCAGACAGCGGCTTTTTGGAGAATGAGACCCTCGTAACGAAGGTGTTGACAAACTTGACAGAGTCCACTGAGGATGAGCCGTTGGATGATTTTTTCCAGGCCTTTGGAAATATCACCAAGCAGGTGAATGCTTAACTTTAAGAATGCCGTAAATTAACGCAACGCTGGCTGGTAAACTGTCCTCTTGGAAGTTGCCTGAGGGTGGATGAATTGTTGCAGAATCTAATAAGTGGCCAGGATTTCACTCAAAAGGATATATTTCTGTCATGCTTCTTGAATGAATGGCCACCAAGGATTGCTTGATTGATGCCCCTGATGCACTGAAGTACAAAGACGGGTCACCAAGCTTGCTTTCACTACAATGATTTCAGAAATGCAAAATGTCCTCCTGAACTGAAACGTGAATCCTTTTATTTCCAGAGAAACATCACCCTCATCAAAAATCCTGGTGTACGAGACACCATCTTGAACCTGACCTTGACAGCCCTTGCTCCTAAATTGAATGAATTTGGACCTGAAGACTTTGAGCTGTGGTTCCAGGTCAACTTGTTTTCTGTGATGGCGAGCCTCCACCCTGGCAGCTTGGTCGTGATACCCAGTAACATCAGCTGTGCATCCTACGCAGCTATGTAAGAGATGATATGTCTGCAGTCCAAAGCTCAACGTTTTAAATTTTGGCAAGATGATGTCAAACTTTGGCTCCTGACAAGTCTCAATGATTTCTGTTTTCTTCCTTCAGACTCACTGCTCTACGGCAAAATTTGAAATCCCTGGAACTGCAGGATTCACAGAGTTTGAGATCCAGCATAATGTCACTCAAGGAGACATTTCCACGTAAGTGGCTAAATGCTCTGCTTACAACCTTTTTCAGATTTGCCCATTGCCACAACTGTGATGATAGCTGTATTGATGCCATGCCTTCATTTCAATGTTTTCTGAAACAGGTTGCTCAGTTCCAGATTCCTTCATGGTGAGTTCATTTCTATGGTTCTATTGATGGTCTTTTACAATATTGGATCAGATTGTACAAGACACAAGTTTGGGACATTCACTTTGTTAAGGAGGCCACGTTGATAGATTTGGACTTTAAATATGTTTTACTATTGGACTAACAATTATACTTTGCTTGTCTCCAGTGCAAGGAGACTTCGGTTGATGGTAAGTTTCTGAATTACCTGATATTTCAACTTTGATGACAATATATCGCATTCTGAAGCTGCAATATCTGATACACAAATATTGATCTTTTCACAGAGGACCTCATCTGTGCTGCAGTTAATAGGTGGGTGAACTAATGTTTTGTCTGGTGATGGGTTTGGTTAGGTAAAGTTCTCTTCCACAATCTATCTAAGGTGACAATGGTTTACTTTTGTATTGTCCTCCTCAGGTCACAAGTGGAACAAACCCTGTCTGTTGGCAATTCCTCTGAAGCCCTGTGCAAATTAAGCATCACTGAACATGCCTGTTCCTCGGTAAGACTTGATTTGGCTTTTGCTACATTACCCTCCTGATACTAATCTCCATAAACTCTGAATGTGTTTGTTTCATTTCTTTTCTAATTATTTTCAAAGGCTACACATCTCACAGCCAGCAACTTGGTCACACTGATGAACTGCTCACTGGAAAGCCAAAGGACCTACCCCGTAGACGTCTGGAAGCTTTTCTTCCAAAAAGCTTCTCCGGCACTAGACCAGGCTCTTGTGACATACGCCAGCATGGTAAATCCAATCCCAAAAATGTACAAAATTGGTGTTTCCCTGTTGGAATTCTGTGTCAAACCAAAATTACTTTTCCAATTCCAGGCCCCCAACAACAGCAATCCGTTCTCGTCACATGCGCTTGAGGCTC
The DNA here is from genome assembly GCF_910589615.1 of Taurulus bubalis. NCBI lineage: Eukaryota > Metazoa > Chordata > Actinopteri > Perciformes > Cottidae > Taurulus > Taurulus bubalis. Next base: position 31,734,456 of record NC_136592.1, on the reverse strand, counting down.
TTGGGGAGGTGAGAATTGCCAACTTCAGCCAGGCAGAACTGCAGAATGACACCTTTGTCAGCAGCTGGTTCCAGACAAGGATTCGTCCGTTTCTGGCCTCTTCATCCCCCAATTTCCTATTCTGCCTAAGCTCCAAGAACTTCAGCTGCCATACGTACCGGATTGTGTAAGCACATATGTGATACATTGCTCCACTGTGACCAAGATTGCAGAGGAACCTGCTCTTTTGTAATTGTTTAGGTATTAAAAGCCTTCTCTCAAATTTAGCATCCAGGCATTCATCAGCCAAAAGGCATCCATTGACAGAGAAAGACAGCCAGCAGTCTTCACTCATTTCATCAAGCCCTTCCTTTCAAGAAATGACTCATCAGGTAAAGGCAAGCGCTCAGGCTCAAATTGGTAAAGTCTTGATAGCATGTGGTGGTTATACCTTGTCAATGACTTTGTTTCTGTCTTCTTCGCAGATCCTGGCTGTGTCTCATTTATCAACGGTAGTGAAGAGTGGCTAAAGGTAAACCTTGGTAGCTTCTCTGAATTTGCATCCCTGCAGGATCTGCAAGCCCTCAATGCCAACTTCTCCAGTGTAAGTGGGGACTGCGGTTAAAGTATTCCTATTCCAAGCTGAAATGTCTTACCTTTAATTTGGCAATTTCTGCTGTTTGATTTCATATCGATTTCCTTTTTTTAGGCCGGATCGTTGTCAGTGCTCACTCCTAGTCAGGTGGCACAGTTGACACTGAGCTCAGGGGCCTTGAATGACACAGACCAAATTGACCGTGTGTTTGAGCGACTCGAGGAGGGTGATGCTCTGGAAAATGTGAAAGAATTCCTGACAGAGTTGACAGAAAGTGGAAAGGTAGGCTACTCTTGACACCTGGGGAAGATGCATAACGAATAGGCTTGAAACAGAGCATAGTCAGTCATTAGTCATGTATCTAACCCACTTCATCAGTTGTAGGGCACTCATTCATATGAAATGTGCTGTTCCATCCTATGTTGCATGCTGTCTGGGGTCTCATGGCGTTTGAATCCTCTCATGTCGTCATCTGACAGGTCCCTGATTTCCAACCTGTCGTGAGAGATCGTGTGATGAATAGGACCTTCGCCATCATCAGTCCCCATTTCCAAACCTTCAGCAAGGACGACTGGTTTTATTGGTTCCATCTGATACTGACTCCTCTCCTCCCAAGTTTCAGCCCAATGATGCTCAAGAATGCAACTGCAAATATAAACTGCACAAACTACCATGTCGTGTGAGTATCATTTCAAGAACAAGCAAGATTGCGTTGCAAAAAGTGCAAAATGCTAATGTTGGACAGCATAAGAATGTTTATTTCCCGTGTCTGCAGTGTGAGTGGGATGGCCAAAGCTTCCCCTGCATTGCCGTTGCAAAGACAAAAAGAAATCACAGAGGTTCTGCTGGACTACCTGAAAAACTCTGCCAGTGTCATCAATGAGCCAGGTAGGGCTGACGCAGTACATTGGGCCATGTTGTTGCTTGTGTGTTCTTCCCCATGGACTTTGAATTGTATACAAGTATGCTTGAATGGCAGTGAGAAGAAAATTGACAATTGACCTCTTTCATGTGTATCAATGCAAAATAATGCTTGCTAAATGGTGCATATGTTAATGTCCGTCTACGTGCCTTAGTTTGCAGGCAGGGAATTCAGAGTGATGCAGAATGGCTTGAAGCAAACCTGGGTTCCTTTTCCCAGTACACAACATACCCTGAACTCAAAATCTTCAACCTCTCTGCAGTAAGTCATACATTTTGCTGCCAATCTTTCTTGAAAACAGTCGCACAATGATCGCAACTTGGAAAATCTGCACACAGTTGTGGCTTTGCCATATCAAAGAGAAGAGCAATTCATATATCATCTTGGTTTGTGTCATCAGGTGGCAGTTGTGGACTCCCTCTCACCAAAGCAGAAGGCTGAGCTGATCCTGGATCCAGACAGCGGCTTTTTGGAGAATGAGACCCTCGTAACGAAGGTGTTGACAAACTTGACAGAGTCCACTGAGGATGAGCCGTTGGATGATTTTTTCCAGGCCTTTGGAAATATCACCAAGCAGGTGAATGCTTAACTTTAAGAATGCCGTAAATTAACGCAACGCTGGCTGGTAAACTGTCCTCTTGGAAGTTGCCTGAGGGTGGATGAATTGTTGCAGAATCTAATAAGTGGCCAGGATTTCACTCAAAAGGATATATTTCTGTCATGCTTCTTGAATGAATGGCCACCAAGGATTGCTTGATTGATGCCCCTGATGCACTGAAGTACAAAGACGGGTCACCAAGCTTGCTTTCACTACAATGATTTCAGAAATGCAAAATGTCCTCCTGAACTGAAACGTGAATCCTTTTATTTCCAGAGAAACATCACCCTCATCAAAAATCCTGGTGTACGAGACACCATCTTGAACCTGACCTTGACAGCCCTTGCTCCTAAATTGAATGAATTTGGACCTGAAGACTTTGAGCTGTGGTTCCAGGTCAACTTGTTTTCTGTGATGGCGAGCCTCCACCCTGGCAGCTTGGTCGTGATACCCAGTAACATCAGCTGTGCATCCTACGCAGCTATGTAAGAGATGATATGTCTGCAGTCCAAAGCTCAACGTTTTAAATTTTGGCAAGATGATGTCAAACTTTGGCTCCTGACAAGTCTCAATGATTTCTGTTTTCTTCCTTCAGACTCACTGCTCTACGGCAAAATTTGAAATCCCTGGAACTGCAGGATTCACAGAGTTTAAGATCCAGCATAATGTCACTCAAGGAGACATTTCCACGTAAGTGGCTAAATGCTCTGCTTACAACCTTTTTCAGATTTGCCCATTGCCACAACTGTGATGATAGCTGTATTGATGCCATGCCTTCATTTCAATGTTTTCTGAAACAGGTTGCTCAGTTCCAGATTCCTTCATGGTGAGTTCATTTCTATGGTTCTATTGATGGTCTTTTACAATATTGGATCAGATTGTACAAGACACAAGTTTGGCACATTCACTTTGTTAAGGAGGCCACGTTGATAGATTTGGACTTTAAATATGTTTTACTATTGGACTAACAATTATACTTTGCTTGTCTCCAGTGCAAGGAGACTTCGGTTGATGGTAAGTTTCTGAATTACCTGATATTTCAACTTTGATGACAATATATCGCATTCTGAAGCTACAATATCTGATACACAAATATTGATCTTTTCACAGAGGACCTCATCTGTGCTGCAGTTAATAGGTGGGTGAACTAATGTTTTGTCTGGTGATGGGTTTGGTTAGGTAAAGTTCTCTTCCACAATCTATCTAAGGTGACAATGGTTTACTTTTGTATTGTCCTCCTCAGGTCACAAGTGGAACAAACCCTGTCTGTTGGCAATTCCTCTGAAGCCCTGTGCAAATTAAGCATCACTGAACATGCCTGTTCCTCGGTAAGACTTGATTTGGCTTTTGCTACATTACCCTCCTGATACTAATCTCCATAAACTCTGAATGTGTTTGTTTCATTTCTTTTCTAATTATTTCCAAAGGCTACACATCTCACAGCCAGCAACTTGGTCACACTGATGAACTGCTCACTGGAAAGCCAAAGGACCTACCCCGTAGACGTCTGGAAGCTTTTCTTCCAAAAAGCTTCTCCGGCACTAGACCAGGCTCTTGTGACATACGCCAGCATGGTAAATCCAATCCCAAAAATGTACAAAATTGGTGTTTCCCTGTTGGAATTCTGTGTCAAACCAAAATTACTTTTCCAATTCCAGGCCCCCAACAACAGCAACCCGTTCTCGTCACATGCGCTTGAGGCTCTTGGGGAGGTGAGAATTGCCAACTTCAGCCAGGCAGAACTGCAGAATGACACCTTTGTCAGCAGCTGGTTCCAGACAAGGATTCGTCCGTTTCTGGCCTCTTCATCCCCCAATTTCCTATTCTGCCTAAGCTCCAAGAACTTCAGCTGCCATACGTACCGGATTGTGTAAGCACATATGTGATACATTGCTCCACTGTGACCAAGATTGCAGAGGAACCTGCTCTTTTGTAATTGTTTAGGTATTAAAAGCCTTCTCTCAAATTTAGCATCCAGGCATTCATCAGCCAAAAGGCATCCATTGACAGAGAAAGACAGCCAGCAGTCTTCACTCATTTCATCAAGCCCTTCCTTTCAAGAAATGACTCATCAGGTAAAGGCAAGCGCTCAGGCTCAAATTGGTAAAGTCTTGATAGCATGTGGTGGTTATACCTTGTCAATGACTTTGTTTCTGTCTTCTTCGCAGATCCTGGCTGTGTCTCATTTATCAACGGTAGTGAAGAGTGGCTAAAGGTAAACCTTGGTAGCTTCTCTGAATTTGCATCCCTGCAGGATCTGCAAGCCCTCAATGCCAACTTCTCCAGTGTAAGTGGGGACTGCGGTTAAAGTATTCCTATTCCAAGCTGAAATGTCTTACCTTTAATTTGGCAATTTCTGCTGTTTGATTTCATATCGATTTCCTTTTTTTAGGCCGGATCGTTGTCAGTGCTCACTCCTAGTCAGGTGGCACAGTTGACACTGAGCTCAGGGGCCTTGAATGACACAGACCAAATTGACCGTGTGTTTGAGCGACTCGAGGAGGGTGATGCTCTGGAAAATGTGAAAGAATTCCTGACAGAGTTGACAGAAAGTGGAAAGGTAGGCTACTCTTGACACCTGGGGAAGATGCATAACGAATAGGCTTGAAACAGAGCATAGTCAGTCATTAGTCATGTATCTAACCCACTTCATCAGTTGTAGGGCACTCATTCATATGAAATGTGCTGTTCCATCCTATGTTGCATGCTGTCTGGCGTCTCATGGCGTTTGAATCCTCTCATGTCGTCATCTGACAGGTCCCTGATTTCCAACCTGTCGTGAGAGATCGTGTGATGAATAGGACCTTCGCCATCATCAGTCCCCATTTCCAAACCTTCAGCAAGGACGACTGGTTTTATTGGTTCCATCTGATACTGACTCCTCTCCTCCCAAGTTTCAGCCCAATGATGCTCAAGAATGCAACTGCAAATATAAACTGCACAAACTACCATGTCGTGTGAGTATCATTTCAAGAACAAGCAAGATTGCGTTGCAAAAAGTGCAAAATGCTAATGTTGGACAGCATAAGAATGTTTATTTCCCGTGTCTGCAGTGTGAGTGGGATGGCCAAAGCTTCCCCTGCATTGCCGTTGCAAAGACAAAAAGAAATCACAGAGGTTCTGCTGGACTACCTGAAAAACTCTGCCAGTGTCATCAATGAGCCAGGTAGGGCTGACGCAGTACATTGGGCCATGTTGTTGCTTGTGTGTTCTTCCCCATGGACTTTGAATTGTATACAAGTATGCTTGAATGGCAGTGAGAAGAAAATTGACAATTGACCTCTTTCATGTGTATCAATGCAAAATAATGCTTGCTAAATGGTGCATATGTTAATGTCCGTCTACGTGCCTTAGTTTGCAGGCAGGGAATTCAGAGTGATGCAGAATGGCTTGAAGCAAACCTGGGTTCCTTTTCCCAGTACACAACATACCCTGAACTCAAAATCTTCAACCTCTCTGCAGTAAGTCATACATTTTGCTGCCAATCTTTCTTGAAAACAGTCACACAATGATCGCAACTTGGAAAATCTGCACACAGTTGTGGCTTTGCCATATCAAAGAGAAGAGCAATTCATATATCATCTTGGTTTGTGTCATCAGGTGGCAGTTGTGGACTCCCTCTCACCAAAGCAGAAGGCTGAGCTGATCCTGGATCCAGACAGCGGCTTTTTGGAGAATGAGACCCTCGTAACGAAGGTGTTGACAAACTTGACAGAGTCCACTGAGGATGAGCCGTTGGATGATTTTTTCCAGGCCTTTGGAAATATCACCAAGCAGGTGAATGCTTAACTTTAAGAATGCCGTAAATTAACGCAACGCTGGCTGGTAAACTGTCCTCTTGGAAGTTGCCTGAGGGTGGATGAATTGTTGCAGAATCTAATAAGTGGCCAGGATTTCACTCAAAAGGATATATTTCTGTCATGCTTCTTGAATGAATGGCCACCAAGGATTGCTTGATTGATGCCCCTGATGCACTGAAGTACAAAGACGGGTCACCAAGCTTGCTTTCACTACAATGATTTCAGAAATGCAAAATGTCCTCCTGAACTGAAACGTGAATCCTTTTATTTCCAGAGAAACATCACCCTCATCAAAAATCCTGGTGTACGAGACACCATCTTGAACCTGACCTTGACAGCCCTTGCTCCTAAATTGAATGAATTTGGACCTGAAGACTTTGAGCTGTGGTTCCAGGTCAACTTGTTTTCTGTGATGGCGAGCCTCCACCCTGGCAGCTTGGTCGTGATACCCAGTAACATCAGCTGTGCATCCTACGCAGCTATGTAAGAGATGATATGTCTGCAGTCCAAAGCTCAACGTTTTAAATTTTGGCAAGATGATGTCAAACTTTGGCTCCTGACAAGTCTCAATGATTTCTGTTTTCTTCCTTCAGACTCACTGCTCTACGGCAAAATTTGAAATCCCTGGAACTGCAGGATTCACAGAGTTTGAGATCCAGCATAATGTCACTCAAGGAGACATTTCCACGTAAGTGGCTAAATGCTCTGCTTACAACCTTTTTCAGATTTGCCCATTGCCACAACTGTGATGATAGCTGTATTGATGCCATGCCTTCATTTCAATGTTTTCTGAAACAGGTTGCTCAGTTCCAGATTCCTTCATGGTGAGTTCATTTCTATGGTTCTATTGATGGTCTTTTACAATATTGGATCAGATTGTACAAGACACAAGTTTGGGACATTCACTTTGTTAAGGAGGCCACGTTGATAGATTTGGACTTTAAATATGTTTTACTATTGGACTAACAATTATACTTTGCTTGTCTCCAGTGCAAGGAGACTTCGGTTGATGGTAAGTTTCTGAATTACCTGATATTTCAACTTTGATGACAATATATCGCATTCTGAAGCTACAATATCTGATACACAAATATTGATCTTTTCACAGAGGACCTCATCTGTGCTGCAGTTAATAGGTGGGTGAACTAATGTTTTGTCTGGTGATGGGTTTGGTTAGGTAAAGTTCTCTTCCACAATCTATCTAAGGTGACAATGGTTTACTTTTGTATTGTCCTCCTCAGGTCACAAGTGGAACAAACCCTGTCTGTTGGCAATTCCTCTGAAGCCCTGTGCAAATTAAGCATCACTGAACATGCCTGTTCCTCGGTAAGACTTGATTTGGCTTTTGCTACATTACCCTCCTGATACTAATCTCTATAAACTCTGAATGTGTTTGTTTCATTTCTTTTCTAATTATTTCCAAAGGCTACACATCTCACAGCCAGCAACTTGGTCACACTGATGAACTGCTCACTGGAAAGCCAAAGGACCTACCCCGTAGACGTCTGGAAGCTTTTCTTCCAAAAAGCTTCTCCGGCACTAGACCAGGCTCTTGTGACATACGCCAGCATGGTAAATCCAATCCCAAAAATGTACAAAATTGGTGTCTCCCTGTTGGAATTCTGTGTCAAACCAAAATTACTTTTCCAATTCCAGGCCCCCAACAACAGCAACCCGTTCTCGTCACATGCGCTTGAGGCTCTTGGGGAGGTGAGAATTGCCAACTTCAGCCAGGCAGAACTGCAGAATGACACCTTTGTCAGCAGCTGGTTCCAGACAAGGATTCGTCCGTTTCTGGCCTCTTCATCCCCCAATTTCCTATTCTGCCTAAGCTCCAAGAACTTCAGCTGCCATACGTACCGGATTGTGTAAGCACATATGTGATACATTGCTCCACTGTGACCAAGATTGCAGAGGAACCTGCTCTTTTGTAATTGTTTAGGTATTAAAAGCCTTCTCTCAAATTTAGCATCCAGGCATTCATCAGCCAAAAGGCATCCATTGACAGAGAAAGACAGCCAGCAGTCTTCACTCATTTCATCAAGCCCTTCCTTTCAAGAAATGACTCATCAGGTAAAGGCAAGCGCTCAGGCTCAAATTGGTAAAGTCTTGATAGCATGTGGTGGTTATACCTTGTCAATGACTTTGTTTCTGTCTTCTTCGCAGATCCTGGCTGTGTCTCATTTATCAACGGTAGTGAAGAGTGGCTAAAGGTAAACCTTGGCAGCTTCTCTGAATTTGCATCCCTGCAGGATCTGCAAGCCCTCAATGCCAACTTCTCCAGTGTAAGTGGGGACTGCGGTTAAAGTATTCCTATTCCAAGCTGAAATGTCTTACCTTTAATTTGGCAATTTCTGCTGTTTGATTTCATATCGATTTCCTTTTTTTAGGCCGGATCGTTGTCAGTGCTCACTCCTAGTCAGGTGGCACAGTTGACACTGAGCTCAGGGGCCTTGAATGACACAGACCAAATTGACCGTGTGTTTGAGCGACTCGAGGAGGGTGATGCTCTGGAAAATGTGAAAGAATTCCTGACAGAGTTGACAGAAAGTGGAAAGGTAGGCTACTCTTGACACCTGGGGAAGATGCATAACGAATAGGCTTGAAACAGAGCATAGTCAGTCATTAGTCATGTATCTAACCCACTTCATCAGTTGTAGGGCACTCATTCATATGAAATGTGCTGTTCCATCCTATGTTGCATGCTGTCTGGCGTCTCATGGCGTTTGAATCCTCTCATGTCGTCATCTGACAGGTCCCTGATTTCCAACCTGTCGTGAGAGATCGTGTGATGAATAGGACCTTCGCCATCATCAGTCCCCATTTCCAAACCTTCAGCAAGGACGACTGGTTTTATTGGTTCCATCTGATACTGACTCCTCTCCTCCCAAGTTTCAGCCCAATGATGCTCAAGAATGCAACTGCAAATATAAACTGCACAAACTACCATGTCGTGTGAGTATCATTTCAAGAACAAGCAAGATTGCGTTGCAAAAAGTGCAAAATGCTAATGTTGGACAGCATAAGAATGTTTATTTCCCGTGTCTGCAGTGTGAGTGGGATGGCCAAAGCTTCCCCTGCATTGCCGTTGCAAAGACAAAAAGAAATCACAGAGGTTCTGCTGGACTACCTGAAAAACTCTGCCAGTGTCATCAATGAGCCAGGTAGGGCTGACGCAGTACATTGGGCCATGTTGTTGCTTGTGTGTTCTTCCCCATGGACTTTGAATTGTGTAAAAGTATGCTTGAATGGCAGTGAGAAGAAAATTGACAATTTACCTCTTTCATGTGTATCAATGCAAAATAATGCTTGCTAAATGGTGCATATGTTAATGTCCGTCTACGTGCCTTAGTTTGCAGGCAGGGAATTCAGAGTGATGCAGAATGGCTTGAAGCAAACCTGGGTTCCTTTTCCCAGTACACAACATACCCTGAACTCAAAATCTTCAACCTCTCTGCAGTAAGTCATACATTTTGCTGCCAATCTTTCTTGAAAACAGTCGCACAATTATCGTAACTTGGAAAATCTGCACACAGTTGTGGCTTTGCCATATCAAAGAGAAGAGCAATTCATATATCATCTTGGTTTGTGTCATCAGGTGGCAGTTGTGGACTCCCTCTCACCAAAGCAGAAGGCTGAGCTGATCCTGGATCCAGACAGCGGCTTTTTGGAGAATGAGACCCTCGTAACGAAGGTGTTGACAAACTTGACAGAGTCCACTGAGGATGAGCCGTTGGATGATTTTTTCCAGGCCTTTGGAAATATCACCAAGCAGGTGAATGCTTAACTTTAAGAATGCCGTAAATTAACGCAACGCTGGCTGGTAAACTGTCCTCTTGGAAGTTGCCTGAGGGTGGATGAATTGTTGCAGAATCTAATAAGTGGCCAGGATTTAACTCAAAAGGATATATTTCTGTCATGCTTCTTGAATGAATGGCCACCAAGGATTGCTTGATTGATGCACTGAAGTACAAAGACGGGTCACCAAGCTTGCTTTCACTACAATGATTTCAGAAATGCAAAATGTCCTCCTGAACTGAAACGTGAATCCTTTTATTTCCAGAGAAACATCACCCTCATCAAAAATCCTGGTGTACGAGACACCATCTTGAACCTGACCTTGACAGCCCTTGCTCCTAAATTGAATGAATTTGGACCTGAAGACTTTGAGCTGTGGTTCCAGGTCAACTTGTTTTCTGTGATGGCGAGCCTCCACCCTGGCAGCTTGGTCGTGATACCCAGTAACATCAGCTGTGCATCCTACGCAGCTATGTAAGAGATGATATGTCTGCAGTCCAAAGCTCAACGTTTTAAATTTTGGCAAGATGATGTCAAACTTTGGCTCCTGACAAGTCTCAATGATTTCTGTTTTCTTCCTTCAGACTCACTGCTCTACGGCAAAATTTGAAATCCCTGGAACTGCAGGATTCACAGAGTTTGAGATCCAGCATAATGTCACTCAAGGAGACATTTCCACGTAAGTGGCTAAATGCTCTGCTTACAACCTTTTTCAGATTTGCCCATTGCCACAACTGTGATGATAGCTGTATTGATGCCATGCCTTCATTTCAATGTTTTCTGAAACAGGTTGCTCAGTTCCAGATTCCTTCATGGTGAGTTCATTTCTATGGTTCTATTGATGGTCTTTTACAATATTGGATCAGATTGTACAAGACACAAGTTTGGCACATTCACTTTGTTAAGGAGGCCACGTTGATAGATTTGGACTTTAAATATGTTTTACTATTGGACTAACAATTATACTTTGCTTGTCTCCAGTGCAAGGAGACTTCGGTTGATGGTAAGTTTCTGAATTACCTGATATTTCAACTTTGATGACAATATATCGCATTCTGAAGCTACAATATCTGATACACAAATATTGATCTTTTCACAGAGGACCTCATCTGTGCTGCAGTTAATAGGTGGGTGAACTAATGTTTTGTCTGGTGATGGGTTTGGTTAGGTAAAGTTCTCTTCCACAATCTATCTAAGGTGACAATGGTTTACTTTTGTATTGTCCTCCTCAGGTCACAAGTGGAACAAACCCTGTCTGTTGGCAATTCCTCTGAAGCCCTGTGCAAATTAAGCATCACTGAACATGCCTGTTCCTCGGTAAGACTTGATTTGGCTTTTGCTACATTACCCTCCTGATACTAATCTCCATAAACTCTGAATGTGTTTGTTTCATTTCTTTTCTAATTATTTCCAAAGGCTACACATCTCACAGCCAGCAACTTGGTCACACTGATGAACTGCTCACTGGAAAGCCAAAGGACCTACCCCGTAGACGTCTGGAAGCTTTTCTTCCAAAAAGCTTCTCCGGCACTAGACCAGGCTCTTGTGACATACGCCAGCATGGTAAATCCAATCCCAAAAATGTACAAAATTGGTGTCTCCCTGTTGGAATTCTGTGTCAAACCAAAATTACTTTTCCAATTCCAGGCCCCCAACAACAGCAACCCGTTCTCGTCACATGCGCTTGAGGCTCTTGGGGAGGTGAGAATTGCCAACTTCAGCCAGGCAGAACTGCAGAATGACACCTTTGTCAGCAGCTGGTTCCAGACAAGGATTCGTCCGTTTCTGGCCTCTTCATCCCCCAATTTCCTATTCTGCCTAAGCTCCAAGAACTTCAGCTGCCATACGTACCGGATTGTGTAAGCACATATGTGATACATTGCTCCACTGTGACCAAGATTGCAGAGGAACCTGCTCTTTTGTAATTGTTTAGGTATTAAAAGCCTTCTCTCAAATTTAGCATCCAGGCATTCATCAGCCAAAAGGCATCCATTGACAGAGAAAGACAGCCAGCAGTCTTCACTCATTTCATCAAGCCCTTCCTTTCAAGAAATGACTCATCAGGTAAAGGCAAGCGCTCAGGCTCAAATTGGTAAAGTCTTGATAGCATGTGGTGGTTATACCTTGTCAATGACTTTGTTTCTGTCTTCTTCGCAGATCCTGGCTGTGTCTCATTTATCAACGGTAGTGAAGAGTGGCTAAAGGTAAACCTTGGCAGCTTCTCTGAATTTGCATCCCTGCAGGATCTGCAAGCCCTCAATGCCAACTTCTCCAGTGTAAGTGGGGACTGCGGTTAAAGTATTCCTATTCCAAGCTGAAATGTCTTACCTTTAATTTGGCAATTTCTGCTGTTTGATTTCATATCGATTTCCTTTTTTTAGGCCGGATCGTTGTCAGTGCTCACTCCTAGTCAGGTGGCACAGTTGACACTGAGCTCAGGGGCCTTGAATGACACAGACCAAATTGACCGTGTGTTTGAGCGACTCGAGGAGGGTGATGCTCTGGAAAATGTGAAAGAATTCCTGACAGAGTTGACAGAAAGTGGAAAGGTAGGCTACTCTTGACACCTGGGGAAGATGCATAACGAATAGGCTTGAAACAGAGCATAGTCAGTCATTAGTCATGTATCTAACCCACTTCATCAGTTGTAGGGCACTCATTCATATGAAATGTGCTGTTCCATCCTATGTTGCATGCTGTCTGGGGTCTCATGGCGTTTGAATCCTCTCATGTCGTCATCTGACAGGTCCCTGATTTCCAACCTGTCGTGAGAGATCGTGTGATGAATAGGACCTTCGCCATCATCAGTCCCCATTTCCAAACCTTCAGCAAGGACGACTGGTTTTATTGGTTCCATCTGATACTGACTCCTCTCCTCCCAAGTTTCAGCCCAATGATGCTCAAGAATGCAACTGCAAATATAAACTGCACAAACTACCATGTCGTGTGAGTATCATTTCAAGAACAAGCAAGATTGCGTTGCAAAAAGTGCAAAATGCTAATGTTGGACAGCATAAGAATGTTTATTTCCCGTGTCTGCAGTGTGAGTGGGATGGCCAAAGCTTCCCCTGCATTGCCGTTGCAAAGACAAAAAGAAATCACAGAGGTTCTGCTGGACTACCTGAAAAACTCTGCCAGTGTCATCAATGAGCCAGGTAGGGCTGACGCAGTACATTGGGCCATGTTGTTGCTTGTGTGTTCTTCCCCATGGACTTTGAATTGTGTAAAAGTATGCTTGAATGGCAGTGAGAAGAAAATTGACAATTTACCTCTTTCATGTGTATCAATGCAAAATAATGCTTGCTAAATGGTGCATATGTTAATGTCCGTCTACGTGCCTTAGTTTGCAGGCAGGGAATTCAGAGTGATGCAGAATGGCTTGAAGCAAACCTGGGTTCCTTTTCCCAGTACACAACATACCCTGAACTCAAAATCTTCAACCTCTCTGCAGTAAGTCATACATTTTGCTGCCAATCTTTCTTGAAAACAGTCGCACAATTATCGTAACTTGGAAAATCTGCACACAGTTGTGGCTTTGCCATATCAAAGAGAAGAGCAATTCATATATCATCTTGGTTTGTGTCATCAGGTGGCAGTTGTGGACTCCCTCTCACCAAAGCAGAAGGCTGAGCTGATCCTGGATCCAGACAGCGGCTTTTTGGAGAATGAGACCCTCGTAACGAAGGTGTTGACAAACTTGACAGAGTCCACTGAGGATGAGCCGTTGGATGATTTTTTCCAGGCCTTTGGAAATATCACCAAGCAGGTGAATGCTTAACTTTAAGAATGCCGTAAATTAACGCAACGCTGGCTGGTAAACTGTCCTCTTGGAAGTTGCCTGAGGGTGGATGAATTGTTGCAGAATCTAATAAGTGGCCAGGATTTAACTCAAAAGGATATATTTCTGTCATGCTTCTTGAATGAATGGCCACCAAGGATTGCTTGATTGATGCACTGAAGTACAAAGACGGGTCACCAAGCTTGCTTTCACTACAATGATTTCAGAAATGCAAAATGTCCTCCTGAACTGAAACGTGAATCCTTTTATTTCCAGAGAAACATCACCCTCATCAAAAATCCTGGTGTACGAGACACCATCTTGAACCTGACCTTGACAGCCCTTGCTCCTAAATTGAATGAATTTGGACCTGAAGACTTTGAGCTGTGGTTCCAGGTCAACTTGTTTTCTGTGATGGCGAGCCTCCACCCTGGCAGCTTGGTCGTGATACCCAGTAACATCAGCTGTGCATCCTACGCAGCTATGTAAGAGATGATATGTCTGCAGTCCAAAGCTCAACGTTTTAAATTTTGGCAAGATGATGTCAAACTTTGGCTCCTGACAAGTCTCAATGATTTCTGTTTTCTTCCTTCAGACTCACTGCTCTACGGCAAAATTTGAAATCCCTGGAACTGCAGGATTCACAGAGTTTGAGATCCAGCATAATGTCACTCAAGGAGACATTTCCACGTAAGTGGCTAAATGCTCTGCTTACAACCTTTTTCAGATTTGCCCATTGCCACAACTGTGATGATAGCTGTATTGATGCCATGCCTTCATTTCAATGTTTTCTGAAACAGGTTGCTCAGTTCCAGATTCCTTCATGGTGAGTTCATTTCTATGGTTCTATTGATGGTCTTTTACAATATTGGATCAGATTGTACAAGACACAAGTTTGGCACATTCACTTTGTTAAGGAGGCCACGTTGATAGATTTGGACTTTAAATATGTTTTACTATTGGACTAACAATTATACTTTGCTTGTCTCCAGTGCAAGGAGACTTCGGTTGATGGTAAGTTTCTGAATTACCTGATATTTCAACTTTGATGACAATATATCGCATTCTGAAGCTACAATATCTGATACACAAATATTGATCTTTTCACAGAGGACCTCATCTGTGCTGCAGTTAATAGGTGGGTGAACTAATGTTTTGTCTGGTGATGGGTTTGGTTAGGTAAAGTTCTCTTCCACAATCTATCTAAGGTGACAATGGTTTACTTTTGTATTGTCCTCCTCAGGTCACAAGTGGAACAAACCCTGTCTGTTGGCAATTCCTCTGAAGCCCTGTGCAAATTAAGCATCACTGAACATGCCTGTTCCTCGGTAAGACTTGATTTGGCTTTTGCTACATTACCCTCCTGATACTAATCTCCATAAACTCTGAATGTGTTTGTTTCATTTCTTTTCTAATTATTTTCAAAGGCTACACATCTCACAGCCAGCAACTTGGTCACACTGATGAACTGCTCACTGGAAAGCCAAAGGACCTACCCCGTAGAGGTCTGGAAGCTTTTCTTCCAAAAAGCTTCTCCGGCACTAGACCAGGCTCTTGTGACATACGCCAGCATGGTAAATCCAATCCCAAAAATGTACAAAATTGGTGTTTCCCTGTTGGAATTCTGTGTCAAACCAAAATTACTTTTCCAATTCCAGGCCCCCAACAACAGCAACCCGTTCTCGTCACATGCGCTTGAGGCTCTTGGGGAGGTGAGAATTGCCAACTTCAGCCAGGCAGAACTGCAGAATGACACCTTTGTCAGCAGCTGGTTCCAGACAAGGATTCGTCCGTTTCTGGCCTCTTCATCCCCCAACTTCCTATTCTGCCTAAGCTCCAAGAACTTCAGCTGCCATACGTACCGGATTGTGTAAGCACATATGTGATACATTGCTCCACTGTGACCAAGATTGCAGAGGAACCTGCTCTTTTGTAATTGTTTAGGTATTAAAAGCCTTCTCTCAAATTTAGCATCCAGGCATTCATCAGCCAAAAGGCATCCATTGACAGAGAAAGACAGCCAGCAGTCTTCACTCATTTCATCAAGCCCTTCCTTTCAAGAAATGACTCATCAGGTAAAGGCAAGCGCTCAGGCTCAAATTGGTAAAGTCTTGATAGCATGTGGTGGTTATACCTTGTCAATGACTTTGTTTCTGTCTTCTTCGCAGATCCTGGCTGTGTCTCATTTATCAACGGTAGTGGAGAGTGGCTAAAGGTAAACCTTGGCAGCTTCTCTGAATTTGCATCTCTGCAGGATCTGCAAGCCCTCAATGCCAACTTCTCCATTGTAAGTACCAATGGTTGTTATAGTATTCCTATCCTAAGCTGAAATGTCTTTCCCAATAGTTTTGCGATTACCTGCTGTTCAACGCCTGTTTACTTTTTAATTGATCCTGGAAAAACATTAGGTGGATACATAGTGCATCTAAATTCTGCTTGTTCCATGCAAAGCATTGCTCAGCAGTGCTTTGCAACAAATCGTAGACGGAGTGCTCTTCTTACAGCCACACCTGCTTTTCAATTGGCATTTGAGATGACACTGATTGGTTTAATTTCATGTCATTGCCAAAACCCTTTACCCTTTGTGTCTTACTAGCTCAGATTGTATTCAATTTAAAGGGATATAGTGTTACATCTAAGGGGATTTATTGGCTGAAATGTTTTACAATATGTATCACTATGTTTGCTCTATGGAAATATAGTACTATTAATTATTGTGTTTACATAGTGTACATAGTTGTATTAGTGTATAATCACCTGAAACTAATAGTCAATGTATTTTTGTTAGCTTAGAATGAGCCCTTCATATCTACATAGGAAGCGGGTCCTTTTCAATGAGTTCGCCATGTTACATCGCCATGTTTCTACGGTAGCCCAGAACTTACAAACCACACACTGGCTCTAGAGAGAGCCTTTCATGCTTTTACACAACCGTAGTTCACCAACATGCTTGGAAAAGGAGGTGTGAGGGTGATGGGGGATAGTTGCATTGCTGAAACATCACCACTCGATGCTACCAAGTCCCAGACACTGCTCTTTTAACAAGCAAAAGAGGAGTTGGACAAGCCCTAAATACGCTGTGCACTTTAGAACATGTGCTGTGTTGATTGTTTAAATATGGCTTAAAGTCTTTAAGTCTATGAATCCTGTCCATTTCACTATATTACTGGCTTCAAATACTTGCTGGTGTATTTTAGTTGTAAATATATCCTCACATTACTCATCAACTCAGCAATATCATCTGTGCGTGAGAAATAGCCCAGATAATACATACCATGTTTATTTTAATTATCCAACAGGTGATAATGTTTTAATTATTTCAACATACTGGCACAAATTACCTTAAATATATCCTGTTTTCAGCCTGGACCCAGCAGCAAAAAAAACAAAAGCATTTTGCCAGAACCCATTGCCAAAACCGGGGTAAATTTCTCCCACCCCTGCTAAGCTCCAATGTGCAATAGAGACACCAATACTTTGCTGCTGTCTCACCCAATACATCATGATTAAGTAAACAGTGAGGCAGACAAATAGTAAGACAAACAGTGGTAATGTTGCACCTGTAACTAAGCATTAGCCTAGTCAGCTAACCATTGCATGAAAAAATCCTCAAACCCCCCACTGATGAAGCAAACCCGAGAACCAACATAACAACAGATCAGCAAGCAACTGACGAAGAGCATAATCTTTAATAGTTCAAATGTACTCACCATTTTTGCCTTAATGTATGATGAACAAGATCCCCAAATAACAAAACGCTTTAGGCTAAATCCTCAAACAGCAGAAGCAACAATATTTCCATATTATTTCCATATAATATTTTTCTACAAAGCAACCAAAACATACAGCCAAAATGGCTTATAGATAAGTTGCCTATTGGGTATTAATCACGTGTGTGTGAGTATGTGTGTATTTATGTACGTAGATCAGGTGGATAGACAGGAATTCTGCTGCAGTCAGATTGGTTCATGTGTGTAATAATAATAAAAAATAATAATAAAATTACCAAAGCTACATTCAATATATATTATACACAAGATAACTATACAGGTCAGCTGCAACTTGTACCAGTACTATTTACTCAGGTCTGCAAAATAACCTAAAGCGTGAAACACATTTATTAATTTGGCAGGTAAATGAGCCATTATTTGTGCTTTGTCATTAGATATCATTTGCCTTTTTTCCTTCAAGGCAAATTTTATTTTACACTATTATAAAAGGTCTAAATTAGAAAACTGGGACGTCCATTGTTTAACCTAAGCATACAACCGCATGCCTTTCCGCTGTAAGTGTTCGCTTACTGAAATGCTGCTTGTCACTTTTAGGCGGAGGTTGAAGATCTAATCACTCTCGGACAGCTGGCCCAGCTCGCAGCAACTCCATCACAACTGAAGACAATGCAAGAAGTGAAAGAAATCATGACATTCATCGATCCTGTTGACTTTGGTGCTTTCTTTGACATAGTCTCACCAGCCATTGAGGTAAATATCTGTATAGCTGACACTTTGTTGGTTTTTGCCTAATAACACTTAAATTGTTTCTACACACAAACACATGGCATAATCATGTTTAAAGATGTTATATTGTCAAATAGTAACTTTAAAATCCAACTGAAATGCATTATACTCAACATTGAAATTCCAGTTTATTGGGTACACTTAGTTACAACCAATGCAGTCTAAAGTAATTCAACAACTTTGCAATGAATCCTACCTTCATTAAGGCTATGATAGACAGTTTTGCAACCAGAGGAGTCGCTCCTGCTGGCCATTTCAAAGAATGCAAGTTGAGGTACTTTTGCATTGGCTTCACTTTTTCAGACCTAGAGGTCAATCCCTGCTTCCCAGAGGCTAACCTGATTTTATGGGACCCTAGCTCATATGACCTTGATATGAATACCAGACCCTATTGTCTCTAAAGAATCTGCAACTCCTTGCCTTTAAAAAAAATATTTTTTTACTGTATAAATACGATCAAAAGTCAAGAGTCTGATCAAAAAATGACTCTTCGATCGCTCACCGAGTTTTTGGAATTGTATTTGCGGTGCCTTCCCATCATGCCACACAGTCATACTGCACCTCTTTAGAAAGATTAAGGCCTAAAGCATCCAAATAAATCGGCAATAATAATCACAATAAACACAAGCAATGACATGTTTTCAAGCCTTTCTAGTCCAGTGAGATCGCAGGACCTCGAAACTCGGAAGGAAAAAATTAAAAAAACTCCCGTTGCTGCTTCGCAGCTCGCGACGTCAATACTGATCGAACAGTGCTCTCTGAAATCCGCCTTTGTTAGGGGTACTAAATGAGTTAAATAGTGAAACGTTATAATCGCTGAGTCATGTTGAGGAGCTTACAGAATTACGGAATTATAAAAATATAAAGATCTTTCTCTTTAAATGTAGTCCATCGTTTCTCTTCTCACAGAGTTTACAGTACTTTAGCCGTTTAAATGTATTAGATCGGACCTGTGGATGATGATCTAGAAGCGTTTGAGTTTTTAAACTCAATGGCTCTGAGCTTAAAGGGGCATTACTGGATATCTGCAAAAAGTCATGAACAAGATCTTCAGTTGGATTTTGAAAGCAGCAAGGGAAAACATATATTTGGCTTTTTATATAGTTAGACTTATTTAGGGTAACATGAGTCATAACATAACCTTTTTACTATCATTTAAACCATTTCGTTAAAATTCTTAAAAATGCTATGTTAAATACCCCCAGGTCCACCCAGACAACTACACAGTGGAGGTGAAATCTGCCTTCCTCCAGGCAGTGTTCGACAGAGGAAACCTGTCCTCTCCAGCCATCAATGACTCAGAGTTCTTGCTGTGGCTCAACGTTCGACTGAGCCCTCTCCTGGTTAACCTCTCTCCCAGCTTGGTGACGCCTTTATTCGAAATTGTGAACAAGAGGAGTTGTAACAGCAGCCAAGAGATGTAAGAATGTATTTGGTCGGGGTTATGATCACTGTGATTATGTGTATTTTTTAATTGCTTAACACTGATTTTAATCTGAATTTAGGATTACATTGCTGGACAAGCAACACTTGACACTCAGCAACAACACCCAACAGGAGATCTACAATAGAACTGTCCTCTCCCTCAAAGGTTTGCATGAGACATCATGGCAAAAGAAAATGTGTTGTGAAGTGGATATGTATTTCAGAATATTGGTTTTCTCTGGCAATATGTTCCCAAATTTGTTTTTAAAACAGATTCAACGCCCCTCAAGTGTTACAGTGGTGGAAGCTTCTACATCTATCTGAGAAGCATTTTCCTCAGCTTTGGGTTTCCAGATTTGTCCACGTTCACATCACTTCTTCCACAGACACGCGAGTCAGAGGTACAATATTACAAAACAATACTTCTACTTAAATTCCCACACAGAGAGCTCAATAAGAGTTACCACCTGGTGATAGATGTAATGCAAATTCCTACATATGTTGTGCTATTCCAGCAGTAATATCAACTTGTTTTTCTTCTTGTAGCTCCTAAGTACCATTAGCACCTCAGAGCTGCATCAGTTCCTCATCCAACCCAATGTCATTGATAACAACTCTGACATCTGTGTCATCTTCAACAACTACAACAACACTCCTGCCTTCATAGAAACGGTATGTCACTTATCTGAATGGTGCCACACAACATACATTATTACTGATGAAACATGCCACATGTTGCTATTCGCAGCATTCATATGATGATGTATTCACTCGTACTGGATTTTTATATAATACATCATTTGATCCTCTGTAAATGACACCAGCCGTTCATTAAACGTGTAAGTACACATGTGTGCCATCAGGAGGACGTTCCAGATGATGTGAAGATGGTGACCCTTCCCTGTGTTTGGCCTTTGGCTCTGAGCAGCAACAACAAATCCGAGGTTGATTCCTGGTTCGACCTGCGATTGACAAGCTATCTCAAATTCCTCACCAAGAGCCTCATAAGCCCCAACGAAGTGCAGAATGCTTCATGTGTAGCCTTCCAGAAACTGTAAGTCTCTTCTGTTCCCAGTGTCAGAAAGCTCATGGCCATCATTAAATGTGCGATCTTGTCCTTTCAATAGGGTCTCCGTAATGGGAAACAACTTCACAAACAACTCTGAGTTTGGACAGGGTGATGTATACACCACCATCAGCACCTACTTGAGATCCGGTAAGATGCATTTTTAAACAAATGTATTGTGTACAAAAGATGTGTATTTAAAGGACCTAAAACTGACTGTCCATGCTGAATCTAACTTTCTCTCAGTGCAGTGCACACAGCTGAAATTATACATTTTTCTACACCAAAAGTTTGCTTGAGGTTTTTCAAGAGATGTGTCCAAACCCAACTGTACAACATATTTTGGGAAAATAGTGTGGATCCCTGGCTTTCTCAATACCTGCAAAACTAATAACACTTACATCAGCCTTAGCTGTACTTTGTGTTTAGCGCTAATGGACAAATGCATGCTGACATGCTAAACTAAGATGGTTAGCATTATATCTGCTTAACATATGACGCTAGCATTTAGCTCAAAGCACCACTGTGCCAAAGTTCAGAAGATAAGATAATTCAATGATTGTTATATCACATTAGTGTTGCGTGTATTAAGTTATTTGTTGGCAATGTTCTGGGTTTTCCCTGTTGTATAGGCTCTGAAACCAGATGCTACAATGCCAGTGATGCAGAACTAAATTCTACCGCCTGGTTTGTCAATTACATCGGGGACTTTGTGCAATTCCTCACTGTCGATGATCTCACCACCTTCATCTCCACCAGTCAAGTATGTCCTGAAATACACTCTATATAACTTATTTCAATGTAATGCTTTGACAAAATATAGAAGTTGTTTATTTAATTAGACCTGCCGTAGCTTTCACATTCGCAATCAAGTTTAAAACAAATGTATGGAATGTTTTGTTATCAATACATTTTAGTTAAGGCTGAGAATGGCAAAGGCAATTAAAACATGTATTAATCTATGTGTTGATATATTTTCAAAGACTGAAGTGTTCTTGGTGGACCAAGCCAACCTGGAGCTCTTTAACAACACAGAAATCCCACAAGATGTAACAGACTACTACATCTCACGGCTTTTTGAATTCGACCCAACCTTGAGCCCTCTGAAGTAAGTATCCACCAATTTGACAAAATATGTATTTGTGTAGCATATGCAGTATATCATATATGTATATTTTGTTTTTGTTTTTCAATGGGTGAATGTAGGTTTCCATGAATTAAAATGTCTATATTCATTTTTCATCTAGGGTTCCAGGCCTCTTCGTATGCTCTTCTGAGGTCCCAAGTGTGGCATATTCTTCTTTGAATGAATCTGATACCATAATCATCTTGAATGAGCTGACAGCATTCTGCAATGGAACAGAGGATTCTGAGGTACCAGTTCCCATTATGTCTAGACAAAAACAGAGATTTAGTTTTTCTGTACTTTTTTATGGGGAAAACCCTAAAACAAAAAAACCCCAAACAACTTTCAGATAATTGTACATTATTCTCTTCACATCTTTCTTTGACATATCATTTGAACTAAAGGAAAATGTCCTCAGTTTTTCGTAACCGGGTGTGCTCTATTGTAAAGGTGGCTGCTGCTCTGGCATCCAACATCCAGACCTTCACCACAGAGACGTTTGTGACCCTGGGCAGTGCCACCTCAGGCCTGACCAGCGGCCAGATCACTTCAGTTCCCCCATCGGTGCTGGTTTCCTCTTTGTCCATCCTGGGGTCAGTCAGCACCTGGAACCAGGAGCAGTCCACCAAAATCATCCAAGTCATGATTGCCTCAGGCTCCCTGGTAAAGGCCTTACTTAACACGGCTGATAATCATGTGATGTATTTAATGCTTTGAAGCATGGAGCCGAGCAGTGTTCTGCATTTGGTTCAGCGTGGTTTCATGAAATTACCCTGACGTACTTTACTGACCACGACTTTGATGAATGCAAATGTATCCAATAGATCATCAATGGATCCTCCCTGGAATCCCTCGGCACACTCATTGCTGGAGTTCCTTCAGGGTCAATTGGAGCAATCCCAGCATCTCAGCTATCCAACCTCTCTCAGAGCAGCACCTTTGTTTCCAACATGCTGACAGCTCCCACAGTCGTCCAACAAACCTTCGTGCAAAAGGTACAAATGAACTTTTGATTCAATCCCGGCATTGCAGCCATTGCTGATCTAAGATTAAGATGAAAACACATTTGACACTAGGATGCATATTTTATGGTTTGTGTATTTTTATAGAGCACGTAAACAAGAGTGTAATTGTGTTTTCTTCTCAAAATACAAATTCCCCCTCCGCCACCAAGCGCTGCAGATACTGCTCACAGTGCTCTTCTCAGCATTTTTGGATGTTTTTATGTGTATTTTTATTATAATGTATTACATATTCCCGGTTGATATAAATGTGTGTGAATGCAGAAACAGCATTCAAGAACCCCAGAACGTAGTACCTGTTTTATATGTACTCACTTACAGGAGCTTTGAGATGATTTCTGATTAGGGTTTTAACTCTATTGTGTTCCCTGGTAGATCATTTCTCTGAACTCAAGTGCAGCCAGCGTGGTGCAGAATATCCCTGATGCTATGGCAGCTGAGATTCCACCGTCCCAGCTGGTATTCACAGCGGAGACTGTGGACATCAGTGTGATTAACAAAAAGGAATGGACAGGAGATCAGGTATGTGGCTCTAAGCGCAGAACAGAATCAATTGGAGACAAGTGTTTGCCGATATATTCAGATTGAAGCTACAGATATTCCATTGCAATCATTTACATTAAGGGCACCGTGTGACTTCTCACCAATAAGATAATGAGGCAACTCAAAGACTTTTAGATTTTTGCAATATCAGACTAAAGCTGTAGGTAAATTAAAAACACTTAAATTGCTGTGAAGAGTTAACTTATTCTGTTTTTATCTGTCTGTCTTCTAGGCCGCCATGTTTTTTGGAGCATTGGATGAAACAAACTCCGAAATCGAAGAGTAAGTGAACCAGCTCCACAACATATTCTATTCCCCACGGGGAGATTGTTCATGATCTCCTGTTATCTTTGGGTCAATTTGACCCCATCCAATGTTTAACGTCTCTAAATATATGATTAACATATTTGTTTTTTTGCTTCATATTTCATGACTTTTCCTAATTTAATGGGGACAGCTGGGTATACATAAAATGAACATGATGATATGTTTAAAAAAAAAAAGCCCTGTACACATCTTGTACGCATCGGTGTTCTTTGGGGTCAATTTTGACCCCTGGCTGTTTCAGCTGTATAAAACATGTACGACATATCAATATTTTACACACATTTGTTTTGGTTGTTTTGGATGATATTGAGGTCACTTTAACATGCAACTTTGTAATCTTCAAAAAGCTTCAGGCTTCTATCCTATCATAACCATAACTGTAGTAGTGCGAGAACCACTGATAGTTCACATGACGTGGGGGAGGGGGAAATATGGTTCAAACATGTGAAGGTTTGCACAGCAGCCTTCTAAACAATTTTTCTTGGTCTCTCTCAACTGAAAATGACTTCTAAGGAAAGGTTTCCTGTCAATGAGGTGTTGTCTCATCTCTTTGACCATGAAAGTGACATTGAGGAGAATATGTCTGAGACGGAGGATGAGACTGAGACTCAGTGTTGACCCTCCTGTTGTCTTCCAACTAAAGTTATACGTGTCCATCTCCCCACTTAAACAACAGGGTAGACTTAGTGCTGCTAATGTCATCAAAATGGTTCCAGGCCCCACCAGAGACGCCGTCAGCCATGTCCAAGACATACAGCATTTGAGCTCTTCATAACACCATCAATGCTGTATTTAAATTTAAGTTTAAGTTTTATTTGTATTTAGGTAGTCAACAAAACAAACATAAAGTACCTGACACTTAAACTTGGGAAAACATTTAAATTATAATAATTTTCTGGAGTTTTAAATTGCTGGGGTCAGATTGACCCCAAGGGTAAAAGATGTCAGTCAATTTGAAGGTAACAGGAGGGTTAACCTATTGATTTTTCCACTATCCCCAAAGGCTTAATCCGCCTGTTCTGCAAGGCTTCACATGCACATCAGTTAACAGAATGACAGAAAAGAGAATCCGACGGCTGGTCCATGCCTGTAGGCCGAGGAGAGGACGGACCAATGTGCAGCTGAAAGAATCACAGGTAAATTCAAATGAAATCTATCTGAAATTAATTATATTAAGCCCTTTAAATGTAGTTTATAATTACGATAAATTGGATGTATAATGCCAGTCATGAATTAAAAAAAAGTATGATGTGTTATGGAGTCGTTTAAAAGTACATGTAATCTTTGCGTTCACAGCTGACATGCATGTACAACCTGATCCAGAAAAACCTCTCCCAGAACTTCACAGATTATCCCTCAGACATGCTTCTCTACTTAAAGTGAGTCTGTCTCCATGCATCTCTTTTGGAATGGCCTCAAGATGTGTCTGCGATTTCAAATGCTATGCATGCGCTCATTGCTTTTCCTTCTATTCCTGCTTATTACAGCAGCAAAGATGTCACGAGCGGCAACTGCAGGTCATACTTCACCGCAGTGGGTGCTGCAGACTTCTCTGTGGCCTCCACCGTTTTGAACAAGGGATCGCTGCTACTCGATGAAGCCAAGGCCTGCTTGGTGAGTGTCATTCAAATGAAGGTTTGCTTTGGTTTAGCTAAGGGTGATAGAGTAATGCAGCTTGTTGTAACTGGAAGAATTTATCGCAAACATATAACTTTAAAAAATGCAGCTTGAATCCCCATTATATGGCAACAGTAAGCATTTTAGATATATCAACAAATGAATACCTGTATCAAATGAATAATCATTTCTCATTTACTGTAAGTGTTATCTATGTATATCACCAGTTAGACTGTCATGGTACATGTTTTCAACTAAATACTCTGTTTTCAACCGTCCAGGGTATAAGTGGTGTGAGTTTGAACACAGACAATGTGGAGGTCCTCGGGAACATGGCCTGCACTCTGGACGGTTCTCACATCCAGAACGCTGATCCTCTAATTCTGGAAAAACTCAAAGCCTGCAAGGACTTCTCGGACAGCCAGGTGGCGGGCATGGAGACGCTGCTGGTGTCTGGGCAAACGAAATACGGGTACCAGAATTAGATTAATAAATAGCTATTTATTCTGAAAATGAAAGGATAAGGATGGTAATATGCTATATTCTTGTTATTGTTTGCAATGTCAGCAAATCCCATACAACGACCAAATTAATTGAACTTACCAACAAATATTGTCTGTGTATCCTAAACCTGATTATCCTTATTACTCTGTGCCATTGAGCCCCATTGTCCTCCAGGAGTCAAACTGTGAGACATGTTCATTCATTACCATGAATCAATCCAACAGTCACCTTATTAGAGTTGATACTCATTAAGTAAAATAGAATATATTTGTAGAACTTTTGTTAGAAACTATAGTGGCGAGCAAATTATTATTTTAATGCATATTAAATGTTTGTTTTTTTAAGATTTACTTTTCCGATGTTCAGTATTAAATGAAACATAGTCAGGAAGTATTAAACAAACAGATTTAGTTTTGGTCTTTTCATTAGATTTGTTGACAATAAGAATCCTAACAAGGCAGGTTTCTTTTCACACACGTCATTTTTTACTGGACTCCATGTTTTATGTATTAGTGATGGTCAAATAACAAAAAAGACTAAAGTGAATTGTCATTTTAATCTTCATATAAGTACATTCATCTGGAGTGTCTCTTACCAAGTGGGTATCGAGGGAGAAAAGCCAAACTCAAAACTACAATCATACTCGCATGTGTTTTTCAGGAATGTCACCACCTGGAACAAGACAACACTGAAGAACCTTGGTATCCTGCCTCTATATTTAACAAGAAACATATGGGGCCAACTCCAAACTGTATGTGTTCCACCTTCACCTGTTTATTGATGCTAATTAAACCAATGCTATTTACTTAACCTCGTGATATTGAAGGAATTTCAAAGGGACACCAAAATAAATAAAACATATATTTTTTGCAGAAAACAAAGAGAAGGTTCCTGAAAACCTTTCTCCCCCAACTGAGGAAAACACAAACGAAGAAGAACAAGCTCAAGGTGCTGTTTCGACGTTGCAACGCTGTCCGTATCAAACGGGGAGCAGGTAAAGATAAAAGAGGCAGAACTCCACAGTTGCAGATGTTGATACACTCGTTTTGTGTTTATGTGTTTGTGTGAATTTTATAGAATGCCATTAAGCAAACTGATGCACTCGTGTGTCTAACACTACTTACTTGTTACCCCTCACATTGGTCAATCCTCTTCAGGCTGCACTGTGGGTAACATAACCCAGGTGACAGTCGGCGACAATTCCTTCCCCTTCGGCTACGACCAGACGCAATTTGACCTCTGCCTGGACGTCTCCTTTCTGAAGGACAACCTCAACTCTATCTGCGAGAAAGTGGACGACGATGACTTCCAGAAAATCATTCTCAAGAAGCTCAACCAGGTCATTTTTGTGTATGAAATGGTTGCTTAGTATGAGGCAGGCAGTATTTAGATATTCCTTCACCATTCGGCCTCGCTGGTTATGGAGTTTTTCAAAACGAATACAGACACCTTGAGAAATAACTACACAGGGATCGTTACAGGAATATGTCAGAAAGTGTTTCACTTCTTTTGAGACACATTTATTGTATGAACTGGTTGTTTTCAGCAATGGGTTTATCAATTTAGAGGTTATTGTGGTACAGCAGTCGTCATGTCAATTGGCACTGATAAGCGTTGTTTGGATTCATTTATTCAAAGGGAAATACGGTCAGATTTGTATTTACATGCTTTCATTTTTATTTCAACTCCCATGTGTTACTCCCCATTCTCTATTCTTCCAGGCATTCCCATCGGGTGTTTCTGATGAGCAAGTTCAGGTGCTCGGTTCAGTGTCTCGTGTGGCATCACTTGATGACATCTCCAAGTGGAGCATCACCAAAGTCGACACCCTGGCAGCCCTCATGAATGCTGAGGATGGATCATGGGATGCAGCAAAGGTACAATGAAGAGGGGTTATCAAGACGCTGAAAAATCTCTGAATTTTAACTCTTAAAACTGTCTCATCTGTCTGCATTTGTTCACTTTCCGTGCCATCTTTAATGTTGTTTAGAGCAAAGCAATCATCACCGAGTATCTGAGCACTTCTGGAAACTCCCTGGGAAGCACTGAGCTGAACAGTATTGACTCCAACCTGTGCTCATTAGACACCAGTACACTGAAGACCATCACCCCAGATAGTATCAGGTGGGTTGTAGCATGCAGCTTAAAGATGCCTTAGCATGACCCCTGCGAGTGATGATACAGACTAAACACTGTTTGTTACTGTCTCCTTGAACCTTGTCAGAAATGCCAAACCACTGGATGTGGCGTCATGTTCATCGGAGCAGAAGAGAGTCCTGTATGAGATCAGTAACACGTCCTTCAGCTCACAGCAGCCCGGCTATTACAATTTGATAACTCCCTATCTAGGTGAGCGTTACCTGTCTTTTTGGCTGTTTCTCTCTCTTGTGAAACTGCTCTCTAATCTCCTGTTTTCCTCTCTACTGTGATAGGTGGGGCAACTCGGGCAAGTGTAGTAGCACTGTCAAACCTGAACATCAGCATGAGCGTAGAAACTTTCCAGAGTCTGGATTCTGACGTGATCAGGGTAAGGATACTAGAGTTGAAACCAGAACGGGTTCTGGACATGTAGTGTGGGAGACATCTATGTTGTAGTTTTATTGAGAATATACAGCAGTTGAGGCAAGACGATGTTTTGATGCCAAAGTATTAAAAGAATATTTTTGACATTTAAAGAGATGTGAATATTATGTTTCTTGCTGGGAATCATATGTAAATAAAGAGGGTGGTATTGATTTTCTTATATATCTATTATATTAATGGTTGTGGAGAGCATACACCATCACTGGCAGATGTGTAATGTGACATGTTCAATGACTCCTGTAATTTAGAACATAAACCATTCTGAGACTTTTTCAAGAAGATACGTTTTTGAAAATGTGATGATTTTTTTTTACCAAAAGTGTATCTAGGAAAAGAAATGAAGCAACTCCCTTTCAAATCGATATTTTTACAGTTGTTTATATGTTAAAACTTCAGACCAATCTCCACACTTTTTCATTTGTAATGTGCAGGATTTGACTGTGCCCGATGTGAAAAGCATCATGGGTAACCATCTAGCAGATCTGAGAACGTTTCAGAACGCTACCATAGTTCAGGCCTGGATAAACAATCAAACACAGGCAGACCTGGACACATTGGGTCTGGGCCTAATCACCGACCGAACCAACCCGACCACTACACCATCCAGCGGCACAAGCGCCGCCACAAACGCCGCTACAAGCGGCGCCACAAACGCCGCTACAAACGCCGCCACGAACGCCGCCACAAACGCCGCCACATCAGCTGGAACCAGCACCGTGACAGCAACACAGGGTAAACACATAATGGGTCAATGACGAATCAGGCTTCTAAAAGGGTAATTTTTTTAAGAAAATACAAAATTGAGATAATGGATGTTTTTGGATCTGCAACATTATGCTTTAACAAGTCTCAGTTGTTGTTTTTGTTTTTAATAGTTTTTAACAGTATTTGTTTTACTTCACAGGCTAAAAATTGTCAATATTTGTAAAAAAATATATATTTTCCCAAAAAAAAAAAAACTTTTGGAAATTATCCTTTGGAGTGTCTACAGTAACTAACACATTGTTGTGTTATGGTTGTGTTTTATAATTTAAGATAATTGCGTTCTCTAGGTATTTAGTATATTTAACATTTTATTTTACAATTAAATAGAGAAACATAATAATACAAATTTAAAAATGAATACATTCAATACAATAGTTCTTCACGTCATATTCAGCAACCATTTTGTTCACTTTAACCTTTTATTTATTGCTTTAAATTACAGTTGTATCTGTCTGCACCACCTGACGTTTATCAGTTGTGCCGCCTGACAATGTTAGCTCCCTGTGTAGCGCTGATTTCTCTTGACTTGACAGTGGCATCTTAAATAGTAAAAGAATATTCAATATTATCATGAAAATGGTTTGAACGTGTATTATATAACACTGTTAAACATTTAAAAAATTTAATAAATAATCTTAAGCGTCAGATAACGATTCATATCGTGACATTTATGCAACTAATTTCAAATTAAACGGGTATATAGTAGGACGCTAGCATTAGCTTTTGTTCTTGCTAGCAACTTCATTTATATACTTTGTAAATACGATAAAGAGTTTTATGATAAAATACAATGTTTCTAGTTTTAGATTGGTTGTATGACTTGACATTAAAAGTATACCATCCTACCTGTAAGTTAAAAGTAGATATTATAATCAATATTTCAGAGAGATCTACACATCTTTTCACTCAGCCACTCAAACATTTGAGAACATGAAAATTTCGGGACAAAAGTTTTTTAATTAGTTCAACACCTTAAAACTATTGGTGTTTGGAAACATGTATTTTATTTTAAATGTTTCAATAATAAAAGCATAGTAGTTTATTTTAAATGTATTATGATGAAAATACATTATTTTATAGTTTTTATAGTCTGATCATTTTATGTGCCCTGACATTTTCAGGGTTTGAGGTGCCAAAACAAATAATATATATTATTTGAATGAACTGAAAACATATTAAAACTGAATAGGTTTTATATAATTAAATAATATATGTCTAAAGCGTTAGTGTTCGCACCAGATTACCTTCAGAAAAAAAAAACATTTTACTGCAGCAGGGTTTTGGTCCTGGTTCTGGTTCTCTGGTTCTCTGGCTGGAGGAAGAGCAATCTTCATGACTCACAATTCTAACTAGTGAGCTACTTGCATTGTCTGGAATGAGCAAATTAGCGATAATAGCAGCTCTGCAGCTAACATCAAAGTCTACAACTTCAAATAATTTGTATAATCAAATCACTCACACGTTATTGTTAATGCATTGAAATGCAACAAAATGGATTTACAGCAGATGAAGCAACACTGCTGCAATCTGCATGATTTTACAATGCACCGTCTGACTATGTTGAATCTCATCCACAGGAAACCCAAGCAGCTCAAGTGGAAGCCTGACCACAGTGTCAACCACCCAAGGTGAGCAACTACGACCTAATTTACAGTACCAGTTTACCCACTGTGAATTAAATGTGTATATATTGCTTAAAAACTTATATTTTAGTTGCATAATTCTTAATTTATCTGTTTTTTAACCATGTGAAAAATGATAAGAACCATTGAAGATATAATTCTGCATCTGTGATAAAAGTAGTTACATATAAATGTTTGTTTTTTCTTTGCTTTCTAGCTAATGCCACAAGTGGGGGAACACAGCTTGCAAGATACCCAACATCCATATTTGTGGCTGCTCTGCTGACAACTGTGCTGCAAATTCTCCAACAAGCCGTCTAAATAGACGAGTGATTTCCTAATCATATTCATAAATAATCAGCAACTATTCAATTAATGTGTCAATAACGCTAAAGTGTAATTCATTCATATTAGGTTATTTATCCATAACTGTTTAACCTCTGCTTCACTCTATCCCTTCATGTTGTAAAACTATGTAATTGAACAATCACAGTAATTAGTTTTGTTTTAAGTGGTGATCTAGATTATAGTCTGGGATGTTTTTTTAACTAAGCACTGTCAATAATAACATCTATGTTCCATTATTATGAATTTTAAATGAATCTCTCAATTTTAATGTTTTATCTATTATTACAATGTCAACTAACTTTCTATATATCAAATCAATAAACACATACAAAAACATATCTAATGTCTGTGTGTTTGTTTCTGTCTCTTGGAGCAGATGTAGAGAAATTTAACATATCAAAATGTCTTGATTTTTATGGATTTTATCTCTCTCTATCCAATACAATAGTGCTCTTGAATATTCTCCAAAGGGGCAGAGTACATTGAAAAAGAAAAACATAGTTCCTCTTTTTAAGTTTGGAACAAATAAAACGTGTTTTAGTACTGACATATCTTTAATGATGCACCATTTAAAAAGGGGTGTTTAGCATACACAATGTGTAGAATTCAAGTTGTTTTTATATAATAGTTTCGATAATGTATTTATTTTGTCAAATACAAAAGTGATTTGTCTATTCCTTCTTAAAACATCCTACTAAAATGCATAAACCCACTTAATACATTGTAGTATCCCATTGAAGAAAACTATCTGATAGACTTAACAGTCTGCATCCATGCTAGCAGCTGCTTGAGGCTGTAGACACAGTGGTGCTTTGAGCTAAATGCTAATGTCAGCAACCAAGACGTTTAGTTGCATAAACACTGCAGGGTCTTGCACTGGCACTGATCACGTGTGTTGCAGGACATTCATAGGAAAACGCAGGAAAAATAACTTCATTAATAAAGGAACAAAATGTTTATTGTATTGGACAACACATTTTACAAGATCATGAGGCCAGATGAAAATCAGCAAAGTGACTACAATTCCTCCTGAAGGCAACATGCATGTGTGACCTACATTTTATAGCAATCGATCCAACAGTTGTTGGGACATAACACTCAGAAACACAACATTCAACCTCTAGGCACCATGAATATATGTAACAAATATCAAATGGAAATCCATTCGTCGTAATATTCAATGGTGGACTGACGTTAACGTAGCAAAAAGGGGAAAAAGCCCACTCTGCAATATAGAAAATGCAGTAACCCACAAAAATTAAATCAGAGAGAGGTCTTACGAAGGTGAAATAGGTTATATTTAAAAAATGTAATTTATAAATGTTTTTGTGTTCGTGATCCCATTGTTGTTGTTTTTGTCCACATTGATGCCTCTCGCAGGTTGGGATGATAAGATACAGTCAAACTTTATCCCAGGGGAAATTGTATTATACCACCAACATTAGCAGAGTTAAATGCCCTTTTATTTCATACCACATCAAAGCTAATTTGCAGAAGAACATCTTGTGTATTCATTTTCTTTCACATCATCTGCTGCTGTAATTCCAAAAGAATCCTGCAGTCCATCTTCTCTGTGAGATTAGGTGTACATCGAAAGGTACAGCCACTGCAAATTAAGGAGGAATAGATTAATGTTGAACGCGTGATAAATATGTAGTCCAAGAATTACGTATTTTCTTACAACACACTGGAATGGTATGAAACACAGACTTATTTTCTCCAATACAATAAGTCCATTACTTTATCAAATCAACAGCAGTGCACATTTTAAAATGGTTACAAAATTAACTAATGTTACTTGTCTTGGCCTACCTCTGATTTGAGGAGAGTCAAATTCACTCCATTGGACAACTGCTTGAAGATTTCTATTGAGAAAGACACAAATCTCCATTACGTCAGAAAGGCAGTAAGTGGGAATCAGACAACAGAAGGCAGTTTATGCTAACATCAACATGCTAACATGCTTACAATATCAATCTCTTCAGCACCTATAATGCGCTGCTATGTCTAGCAATTGTTATTTTTTAAGTGTACGTTCACATTGCAAATAAATGCAAATGTGGCCCAAATCAACGTGATACTTCACCCCTCACCTTTCAGTGTCAGAGCAAGATGGTTATTAGACACTGATCATTTTTGATTTATTGACCTGGCTGTTTCAGAAAAACTCTGCCTACTGCAGAGACAAGTCTAAACCATGTTGGGTTCAAATGGGTTACAATGTTGCAGAGATATAAATAGTTTCTTATTTGTGGTACGTTTGCATTTGTTGTTGGGGTGGACATGGTATTCTGCCGTTCTTCAGGGTGAATTGGATCTACACATTCAAAATGAGCTAAAATGGTTTACTGATCACACCGAAAAAAAGATACTCAAAGTCAAGGATAACATTTTGAGGAGAGTATCTATGTTGACTTTAGTGTTGTCTCCTGTCGTTAGCTGCCCAAATGTACTTACGGTTCATGCTGTCGAAGCGAAGGACCAGACTGATGAAGCTTTCCAGCGTTATTTGTCCAGAGGCACCGTAGCGCACAGCCATCAAATTCAGAATGTCATCGTTCATCCTCTTTCCTGACCAACATACAGAGGACAACACTTTAAGTATGATTTTATATTTGGACATCAACAAACTATTTTCATTCATGATTCATCTGAGGATTATTGTCCATGTCATTAAACTGGGATACTTGAATGGAACATATGGATAACATATGGACAAAACTCCTTCCCAAATGTTACTAATCCTTCTTTTAAGATTGCTGCTGTATTCCACAGCAAAATAAAATGTGCATACATCAAAATTCAGAGGTGGGCCGTCAGGACCAGCTACGTAAGCCTTCTCTGCTGGCCTAAACAGAATCACAAAGTTATAGCTATTCTATTTATTTTTTTCACAAATACACTACATGTATTATATTTATTTTTTCCCTATTAGCTTATTTTCTCATTGCACAGCTCCTGTCTTCCTCTGTTGCTCTGCTTCCAGTCTGCAGCGCCGCTTCTAGTGGAGCTTTTTTTAAGGAGAGCTTTTATCCAATCAGATTTCACCTCTATGTGTCTATGGAAGAAGAGCGGCCCGAGGCCTTCTAGGTAGCCTAGGCGAGAAGTAAATTCATAAGAACTAAAGAGGAACAATCCCTGGATGGTTGAGTTCTATCTATCGTAGACAAATGGAATCGGCTGAGTGTCTACCTGAAGCCATGATGGCGTTCCTCAGCTCACTCAGGGACAGTGTTCCTGTGTGTGATACATCAGAACGGGAGAAGATGTCCTGGTGAAGGAGAAGATGGTTAGTGACGTAAAAGTCTGAGCACGTCACAGCAAGAAAACAAAAAGCCTCTAAACTTTAACACAGGACACAGCCTAACGCTGCTTTGACAGTTACATGAGTTAACTCATACAGGGATGTATATAATTACTAGGTAGATGCCCAGTTATCTTTGTTCTATTATAAAATGATTAAACCTTCACTTCGTCCCTTTCTTTTACCTTGTACATGGTGACCTTCTTCCACAGACGAACAAATTCTTCACCATTCAGTTTGCCGGTAATCGATGTCTAACCCAACATTAAAGTATCAAAGGTGCACATGTTGCTTCATGTCTTAACCCTCCCGTTGTCTTGGGGTCAAAATGACCCATCAACATACTCGTACACGGGTCATTTTGACCCCAGACAACGGGAGGGTAAAGATGCCGTTTTCCATCTATTCACATATGTGAAAACACCAAAAGAGCAGGCAGGTTTTGACCAGTGGTGGGCCGTCAGTGGTGGGCCGTCAGTGGTGGGCCGTCAGTGGTGGGCCGTCAGGGCCAGCTAAGCCTTCTCTGCTGGCCTAAACAGAATCACAAAGTTATAGCTATTTTATAATTTAATTTGTTTTCACAAATACACTACATATACTATAATATAGCTTATTTTCTCATTGCACAGCTCCTGTCTTCCTCTGTTGCTCTGCTTCCAACCTGCAGCGCTGCTTCTAGTGCAACTTTTTTTAAGGAGATCTTTTATCCAATCAGATTTCACCTCCAATGTCTCTATGGAAGAAGAGCGGCCCGAGGCCTTTTAGGTAGCCTTTGCAGATTAAAGTACATGGGGACATAAGAGAAGTTATTATTATTAGACATTATTATTAGTGTTTTGCTTGATGTAGTTTTTTTAACACTCATGGGCTGAAGGAGGAGGAGAACCGCACTTGGTGACGAATTTATTGACAACGCCTTTCTCACGGATGGTTAAGGGCATGTTTGGGCGGTGGCGATCCCACTATCGACTGCCACTGTTGAGTGGACATTTTCCGCCCTAAAACGCATGGAAACTTATTCCGGAAACGCAACTGGGAGGCTCGACTGTCATCACTGGTCCATGGCCATCGAGAAGGACCTGTTACTGGACCTGAAGCGTACCGATAAACTGTGCAACCGCGTCATTGAACTGTTTGTTAACAAAGAGCATTTAGTGAGTGAACTACCTTTTGTGTTTTTACATCTGCAGTAGCGTTGTGTTAATGTGTCTATGGTGTTGTTTTATCGTATAGTTAATATCGTTCCTTCAGATCGTGGCTCGTGCTCTTGAGTGTGCAGCTTTGTTGGATTGTTTTGTCATGTTTTGTTATAACTAAATGTGACTGGTTCTTGTGAATTTGTTCTTGTTGATGTGGACAACATGCATTGTCCGTTAATGACGCAGCATTCCGTCACGCGCGTATCTATGTATACGATATCAGACGGCACAGAAGGCCCAGTTAGGAAATGCACGGCCCGCCACTGGTTTTGACCATGTGCACTACTTATGTGTCTTATGCTATTACATTGACTGTTAGAAATTCCTCCTTCAGCAAACTTGAAGCTGAGATGGAGAAAATAACACTAGAACACCAATTCATAATGAATGTGACATAAAAGGATACATCCATCAGAGCAACCATGCTGCGACAGGCATCGATGCTGAAGCCCCCAGATTTCAAGTCTCCTAAATAAAAAAATAAAAATAAAAACATGAAGGCACTTAATTTGCAATACAGCACTGCGATACAAGATTATTTGATAATGTTGTTGGCTTATATGTTGCCCTATAATCTTAAGAGTTTTACAGTCCAAACCTTTCAGGATGCGTTCATTTAGAAGATTCTGGAGCAGCTCAGCATCCACTTCTTCATACTGGAAATGGAAGGAAAACAAGGAATGACTCATATTTGCCTCACATTTGGTTGTCTGGATCTTAGCTACCATTTTTATATTGAGGGGAAATCATAGCATGGGATTTTAGAGTTTGAATAAGTTAGTTTGTCAAATTTAGACATGCACATGAAAATAAAGAAATGTTTGTGTACATTACAATCGGGATTGCATAAACTGTTTCTGTCATCTTTTATTAAAGAATTATTAGTATAACTCATTTTGGATTCTGGACATTATTCCCCACACAACCTCCCAGGATTGTGTAGCACTTTTCTTCACTACACATCATGATATTGATATGAATAGGTGCAGATTTCTGATGCAATGGAGCATTAACCCCCAAAGAAGAAAAAACAACAATGATGAATCACCGGCAGATAATGCAGCAAGGCAAGATGCTTATTTTACAGAATGTTGAACTATTGCTTAAAGACAAATTACCATGTCTGAGTACTGACGGAACAAGGCTTTCTTTTTTTCGTCGTCTTCTTCGTTCTCCATTTTCTGGGGCTGTAAAAGATTTAGTGTTTTCAGCTCCACATGAATTACTGCGCTGTTCAATATGTTTGAGTCATATTCTATCGATGCAATCAACACAGTAACCAGCATGTAACACAACAGCAATACCAATACGATACCACCATTGTCTATATATTTAAAAATCTTGCACACCTCTTCTTCTTCTTCTTCATGTGCATGGTCGTGGCCACCAGAATTCTCACTAAGAGGAAAGAGGAAGAGACATCAGGACATGACTTGAGTAGTATTTGGTATTCCTTTTTTAAATTTTTAATAAATTCCTACTAACACTCCGTTAATTGAACGTTTTGTGGATTGTTCGTAGTCTTAACAGGAGTTTGATGGAGGGTTAATATCCCTTCGTTCTCTGTGCTTTGGAGTTGTTTAAAGGCACCTTTGACACCTTACTTTTGGTCCTTAGTAATTAGTAAAATAATGTGATTAGTTTTTTAATAAGGAATGAGTTATTGTAGTCTTCTTCTTTTTTTAATATACGTGTGTTTGTCATATAGATTAACTGTACAAGCTTTTTTTTTAAGATTAATTTGTGAGCGACTTACTGGACGTGGGTCTCTGCCTTGGAGATGATGGTCAGGATGAAGGAGGCCGTCTCATTGGGATTGAAGGTGGTCGGCACAATCAGGTATTCGCCAGGCTTCAGCATCAGGAACTCCATCACCTCGCGCCCATTTATGTAGCTTTTTGTTTGGGCAACAGGTTTGTTCCTGCCGAAGAAAGAGGCTGGGAACTTCCCTCTCTGTGCCTCGAACTGTAATGAATACATCTTTCAGTTCATATCGTAGCGGCACAATGTAATCAGTCATGTACTGTGTTTAGACTGAAAATGTTACTTACTTCTTCAGTCACCTGAGAAAAAAATATGAAGAAAATTAAGTTTTTGTTAGGGGCTGAAATATATGGTTACTTGAGACTTGGAATATGCTGCATTCAAAATGGCTTAGAGAACTAATGTATCATGATGTTTCATTGCGTCTTTGGCAAAAGCCACAAAATCATAAATGCTAACTTTCTGATTCAGGCCTGATATTCGTTTACAACACTGACACAGGGTGGTTACTGAGCGTACTATGGATAATGCATAGACATGGCAGGTGGCTGTTGAAAGTACTCACATTTAATTAAAGCAAAACTGTAGTTGTCACACTGTGAGAAGAACAATGAAGGGTAATATTTACCTCAAATACATAGAATCCAATGTGGAGATTTTTGACCAGGCGTCTGTTTCTCTTGTCAGGCTTTTGCATGAGAGACACCAGCATGTTTCTCTCACCCTGTTTCGTAGAACATTCACTGAGCATTTCATCAATCTTGACACGATACTGTGGATTAGTGCAGAAACTGTCTGGAAGGCAAAGAGGGAAACATTTTAGCATTCTACCATTTTGCTCAAGGACGGGTGAAACCAAATTATTCTATGTATCAATGAAATAAACTGACAGAAATGATGGATGGATATAAAGATTCATGTAGGGTTTTTTTTCAAGGTTTTCTCTCAACGACGATCTATATATTTTAATATTGCCATGCTCCAGTCTCCATACTACTTTTGAGAGGACAGTTTTGCACCAATTATCCTGGAGTTACCGAGGTTATTCATGCATCCTCCAGCAGTTGTGCCTGCAACCCATCGGCCGTCATAGAAGGCGGTCTTCCAGTGGCATGAAGAGTTCTCATCAAGGAATTCAGGACACAGGCAGCAGATGTCAAGATCTGAGTAGAACCTACAGAAGTCCTCCAGGGTCATCCTGTTGACATCGGGGATTCATTTAGATAACACATTGCTGTGTTAGCCTACAGTTACTTCAATCCAGCTATGAAAAAATCAATTTCAAGTTATACTAAATTGCAATATAAATCAGGATTGAATTGTGATGCCTCTCTTGGCCATACGTGTCCTGAATGGACTTATATAGGTCCTTTTTTAGACATTTTAGTTAAACTGTGTAAAACATTACAATAATCATGAACAAATATATTGATGCTACACATCAAATTAAACAAAAAAACCTGGGCTACAATAATTAGTCAGCC
The DNA here is from genome assembly GCF_910589615.1 of Taurulus bubalis. Classification (NCBI taxonomy): domain Eukaryota; kingdom Metazoa; phylum Chordata; class Actinopteri; order Perciformes; family Cottidae; genus Taurulus; species Taurulus bubalis. The sequence continues at coordinate 31,695,770 of NC_136592.1, read as the reverse complement.
ATTTCAACACAACTCAAACACCAACTAAAATAATTATTAAAATATCATAGTCATAATTTTGTCGAGTCAGCCCACTCTGCATGTTTCCAGAACTAGCAACCCGTAGCTTGGTGCTATCAGAAAAAGACAAATAGCAAAAAGCAAGACAACTTCACACACATTCCAAATCTATTCACTAAATCCCTCTGCTGCAAAGCACCACCGAGATATGAGCCAAAGAACACAGCAACATAAATCGCTGAGTCAGCAAATTTTTTTTTATGCATTTCCCCCATAAATCCACACTGATACAAGTTTATTGAACACCATAAGTCATATACAAGTAAAATATAAGGTTTGCTACATGAAAAAATTCAAATGTCACAGATGCGCGAAAATATGCGTAAATGTGCCGAAATGCAAATTTTTGAAACCTTTTTCAATAGGCGGACCTGAAACTTCTATTTTTTCTGTGCTTCAATATTTATTTACTGTTAGCCAGCAACATATATACTAATATTTACACATCTGACCAAAAGCTCACAGGGGTTGCCTTTATTAGAACACCAAAATTATTCAAATAGCCCTTGTGGTTGCAGAGATACACCCTTTTTTGCTTAGGTATGCTATTTCGAGCTAAATCCTAAAAAAAATGCCATCGAGTTTAACGGGTTTTAAGTATGTCGAAACGTTTTGTATTTTTGACAAAAATGATTTTCTTGCCTAAATCATCTCCACATGATACTGGCCACCTCTGGTAAAATCGCCGACATCCGCAGTTGAACAGATCATGTGATTCTACCCTTATAGTATAACGGCCTATGTCAAGAGTGTGATTTAGGCCATTTTATTTTGCCTAAGTCAAAAGAGAATCTGACTAAGGCAATTTTACAAGCTTTTTAATAATGCATTTTGAAGCTAGCATTTAAGCTAGCAAATTAGTTAGCATTTTTGTCAATGAAAATCACTTGACAAAGTACTCACTCAAACATAATATTAGTAATCATAACATAATTTGACCGTTATTACAGTATGCCTGTTGTGCAGTGTCTAGAGGCAGCTTGTGCACCCCTATTTCATTGGTATTAGTTGTTTGTGTTTTCTGAAAAACCTGAAAAAATGACTTAGGCCATTATTTTAGGAAGGTGACTATTTGGAATTTTTAGAAATGCCTGTTACCACATTTTGATTTGAGCATACTTACCAAAACTCCCCATCATCCCTCTTTGCAAGGCACATCTCACGATCTTGAGGACTCACAGTATTCCATGAAGACGACCTTTAGATGCAAGTTGTCAGGGAAGAAAGAGAAGAGGCAAAATTGTTTTAACGAGAGGCAAGTAACTTTTCTGAAAAGGGGCACAATCTCAGAGCCAAGAGCACACGGGTAAGGCCAGTTGGTTTGGACCAGATTAAAATCTTGCAAATCTTGGTGTAGTGTGGTACATTTGGAGGAGCAAAGGTATTTCACCTTTGGCTTGAAAACTAGGCATATAAAGCCTGTAAATATTGTAGGATTGAGTTTGAAAAAAAAAAACAGAGAGGGTCTAACTAAATTAAACTTTGAAGTTGAAAGTAGATTGAAACATACTAGGCATTAATCTGCAGGGTATCACAGACTATTCTATGTTAATTGTTACTGTTTCACTTGTATTCCATCAGCCTTTTAGGAAACCCCTAACTATGTAAGTGCAATACCAAATCACTGGAGTACTCATGCCTTGGGTAAGACCGAGTGACCAATAGATCACAGTGTAAACTGAGCAGATCAATTTGTGTGATTACTAATAGTTTCCATGGCATCATGACATTAAATTGAAAAATCTAACGGATATATATCGAGCTGCATTTCCAGGCCATCAAAACTTGGCTTGCCGAGACCTAAAACTGTCATAACCTGAAGACCAGGGCCGTATTTCTCGTACCTGGCTTATTGAGTTAGCCGACACATTTTCAGGATAAGATGACGTAGGTCAGGCTTTTCGGTTCCTCGAAACAAGTTTATAAAAATCACCATAGCAACACAGCCAAAAAGATTTTTCACGACAAAAAATCATCTATTTACGAGAGCTTCTCGAGCCGCGGACATTGATCACCACAGGCGCAGCCGATTGTCCGTCTCACAGACAGAGACTATCACCCGCTGCATGCCGCGCTGTTCTTAAGTTTATTTAGCGCGTAAGAAACTTATGGATGTGTTGAAAGCACTCATATTTATATGACAGTGTCATTAGTACACCATACATATAATTATTGTAGAACATGCTTAAGGTGGACTCATGATGAGAATACAGAGGATCATACACAATTTCTTTTCACTGCTTCAATTGATTGAATTTCTGATTATGAATAATGCATAAATACTGATCCCATACACATATTCAAACTCCTAGTTATATGGTAATCTACACATACATGTTTATACACATGTATAGTACATGATACATACGCGCATACAGTACATATATCCTCATAAGTATATATTTATTCGTATACTACTGCCAGCAGCCACATTTAAATAAATATAATCTGATTGATTTGGGTGATGAAGCACTTCAAATTAGCCGATACATTTTCCCAACACTGACGCATTTAACTCGTCTGATATATTTGCGACGCTTGTGTCTCGCAGCGGGGGCGCTGTTTAGCTGCGTTCACACCAACAACGTTGCAAAAACGTTGGAATATTCGCAACGCGTTTGCTGTGAATGATTAAGGTAATGAATTCCTCATACGCGTTCATGATCATCAATTGCTTCTCAGCGGAGAGAAAAAAAGAAGGTTCCTCTGAGTTTATTTGCCATTGTACTGTTAGAACATCGTGGTGTCATTGAGACCGTTTCAGCACGGATCTTCCGTGGAGAAACCGAGTTAGCCTGACGTCAATCATCTCGCTAATTTAAGATGAAAAATAGGACATTTGATCGACTTTGTCGAGCCAGCTACGAGAAATAGGGCCCTGACAGCCGAAGATGTATCATGGCTCTGTTCCAAATGCTGTCAGCATTCTTATCACTGGCATGCTAACATAAAACCACATATACTTCAAAATGTGCACAGTAAAAATCTAGTATAACTTGGATGACTGTATGGGACACCAGCACAAACTGGATTTATCATTTGAACTTGTCTGCTGAGTTTGAAATAGTAATAATTTGGTTAAAGTTAAGAAGCTAAGATACTTTGGATATTGCTAATTTAGCTCATGTGAAATATATGAATGTAGAAGACCTGCAAAAACGTGCTGCTTTTAACTGGCACAACCAGTTTAAAATAATGAGAAAGATATTATCAGACAACTAGAGAAAGGCTTCTCATGGTTCATGTGAAAAATGTCCTTAACCTCTTTACACATGAATTACAAACACGTGTTTTTACCACTGTACAGCGTATCATCAAGAAGCAGATGGAAATTTGCATTCTGAAGAAATGCACCGGTGCGTGACAATGAATATATCCAAAATGTACGATATTGTCACTGGAAAATAATATCTGTGTTCTATCTCCTGAGGGAGCAAATCAGAGCCTTTCCTCCGTGTGAAACAGTCACTGTACTCGGGGTCGTTCTTACGCATCACTCCAGTCTCCATTCCACTCTCCTGTGCCCCAGGGGTTCCACAAACGCACCAGGTTAACCTGTTGCCCTTGGCTCACCGTCTTACCAGCAATTACCAGAGAAAACACAATTGTTATTACACAATATACAGTAGAGGCCAACGAAAGGACTTTATTACCCAAAAATCCTGACTGCTAGAATTTGGTAAAATATATATAATGCATTTAAAACAAATTCACCGTCTTCACTCCCGTGACAGCGTAGGCATGGCCTTGGACGATTCCATTTGGTAGCACAGTGTTGGCAGATGTCTCCTACAAGATATAGATGTGTATGTTATCATTGCAGGTAGTCGTTTGCAACATACTTTTCCTCAACCATGAAATAAATGAACACAGAATTGGCAACAGCAGCTACATATAAAATATTATAAATGTAGCTAAGATTCTAAAATATATAAAACTATTTTATAAGCATCAGCATGAGTATTAGAGAAAACGTCTTCTTGGTAGTTATTATATTAGATTAGCTCAATAAAAAAATACAAAAGGGGATATAAAGGCTCATCAATGCAACGTAAACACTGCTGCCACCTAGAACATATTAAAGCATATTTTAACCATCCGAAATCATGAAATTCTCAGCCTGAAATAATGACTCATATTATGTTCCCTCCTTGGACATTAATGTTTTCCAATTTGCCAACTTTATCACATCAACAAGTCTTTTAAATGTTGTAAAATTAACTAAATATAATGTGAAAATTATGTGTTGATTCAATGCAAATGAACTGGATGACCGTATGTGACATCCACTAGACAACGTGATTAACTGCTTCCATGCATCATTAAAGTGCAACCATTCAAAACTTTGGTCTCAACCTATCTTCCATCACATATTTTCAATGTCTAACAGTCACTAGACTCCAGCACTTTCTCTCACCATTCATGAAAGGAGCAGGAACTATTATGAAATCATGGCAGTGCTCAATTCCCAAAATTTACCCGACCAGACATAAACCATTCTAAAATCAAGAAGAACATGGTTTTGTGTGGAACGTTCATGCTTACCCCCTGCGGTGTACCACAGCCCATCAGTGACTTGGACTGGCCGGCTCTACACATCAGGTCCCAGAGGTCTTTGGGAGGTTCTTTCAGATCAATACAGATGTGAACACCACCGGTGAAGTCCACCAAAGCCTCGGCAGGGGTTCCCGCACTCATGTCCGAGTAGGAGCCACACACCCTGACACAATTGGGTGTGAAATTACTTTCACAAATACTCCAAAAAAGGTAAATAGTATGTGACAAATTATTTTAGGACACAAGACATTGTTTTTTCCTACTTGGCGTAGGCTTTCTCCAGCAAAGCAGGCCAGAACTCAGTCAGGTTTTTGGACTGAACGAAGATCAGTCTGCCGTTAATTGTTGGTAGCTTATCATCAATGACAACATCCACCCATCTTCCAAATCTCCAGAACTGAGTGGTTGAGAAAGTAGAGAATATAAAGATGAACTCATATTAAAATGCGATATTAACTATTTAGCAGAACCTACTTCTTGACCAACACTTCTCGCAATGATTTACCCTGAAGTGGAACAGCCCACAGTAGTCCTCATCAAATCTTTGCTCAAGAGGAACAACTTGCTTAAGGATGAAACTTTGGAACGTCAGAGCTCCGATAGATGAGAGAAACCAGCAGTTTCCTGTATGAAAAATGATCATTGAGTTGGCAGGAAGGTAAGAGATTACAAACCATTGATAATAATAACACAGTTAATTAAGAAGGACTCAAATACATTAGTACAATATCTTCTCTTCTCTCCTGTATTGTCTGTTCTTGTAAAATGACATTGCTAGACCAACAATTTATGCATTATTATGAAATTAAGCAATTTTCTTACCAACCATGCCTTGGCCAAAGTCAAACCTGGAGATCCCGGCAACTTCAAAAGATGGATTTGAAACGATTTTCTTAAACAGAGAAATTGTTGACAACACAAAGCTTTAATATGTTCCTGAATGTCAGATAACAATACAACAATACACTACAGCAGTGGCGGCCGGCCCATAGAGGGCAACGGGGCTTGGCCCCACCAACCTTGAGCTCCAAAAAATATATATATATAACAATTATAAAAATATTAAAAAATATATATATATTCTATATTTGTGTTTTTGAGCCATGGAATACACCCAGTAATATTTTTAAAATAGGATATCTGCGCCAAATATATGCTTTATATATATTCAAATTGCGCAGATCAGAGTGCACTCCCTCTCTCTCTCTCTCTCTCTCTCTCTCTCTCTCTCTCTCTCTCTCTCTCTCTCTCTCTCTCCCTCTCTCTCTCTCTCTCTCATACAGAGACGGGCTCAAGGGGGCGGGGCTGCAGCGCACACAGCGCGCGCCTCACAGAGTGATCGCTAGGGTTGGGTACCGAGAACCGGTGCCAATATACCTACCGGACCGAAACGCAGATTTCGGTGCTTCCTTCCGGTGCCTGAGAAATTTAAATACTTTTTTTTTTTACACTACTCTGTAAAGTTGCACGGTATATAGATACTAAAAAGGTAGCAAGGTGCCCGAATGCTAAAAACGATTATTAAAATAGCGCGGATCAGAGCGCACTGCTGCTCTGCTCTCTGTCCGCCTGCATGCAGAGCGGAGCTCGAGGGGGCGGGGCTTCCAGCGCTCACACACACACACAGTGCGCGCACACAGAGATCGCTGCAGACACGAGCACGAGCTTTTGAACGTCCATCCTCGGCTTGATGGAACAAATCTCTCAAGTTGATATGAATGATGACGTGTAGTCCAGTAAAGCAGCAGTTTTAGGATCCAACAGTGTCTGAGTTCTGTTGCACACGGTCCCATCAGGCCACCTGATGCTTGTGTCTGTTCTTTTGAAATATATATTGTTTATAGTTTGAAGTTAAAAGGTTTGAAGCTGTAGTTTGAAGTCAAGTACATTTTGTATGTATTTATTTATATTTCTAGTATACTTTAAACAGTTAATATATTGTTCAATTTGAAGAAAAAAAATTGCCTTGGCAATAAAAAAGTATCGGTTCAGGCACCGTTTAGGCACCGGTATCGTTTTAAAAGTATCGGTTTAGCACCGGAATCGGAAAAAACCCAAACGATACCCATCCCTAGTGATCGCTGGGGAGACATGCACGAGCTTTGCCCGTGCCGACCGTCTCGGCTTGTTGGAACAAAGCTCTTCCAGTTGATATTAATGATGATATGATGACGTGTAGTCCAGTAAAGCAGTAGTTTGTCGAATTCATCAGTTTCTGAGTGGAGTTCTGTTGCACACGGTCCCAATCAGGCCACCTGATGCTTGTGTCTGTTCTATATATATATATATATATATATATATGTATATATATATATATATATATATATATATATATATATATATATATATATATATATATTGTCTATAGTTTGAAGTTAAAAAGTTTGAAGCTGTAGTTTCAAAAAGTCAAGTGTTTTGTATTTATTTATATTTAAAGTAAACTTTAAATAGTTCATATATTGTTCAATTTGAAGAAAAAAATCTGCATTGGCAATCAAAAAGTACGGTTCAGGCACCGTTTAGGCACCAGTATCGTCAGTAATGTTAAATATTTAACTGCAAAGTAGTAATGTGTGATACCATTTTGCATTGAATCACACTGGGATTAGATGGCCCCCTCCAAAAAAAATTGCCACCAGCCGCCACTGCACTACAGCATTGTTAGGTTTGTCTTTGACTTCTGTTGTTTATTCTGAAAAATGCATTAAGCAATATTTCTGACATCAATACTGAAGCAAATTATTCACTGATGTTTATATAAAATAAAATAAGATCAAATAATCCTTTATTAGTCCCGCAGTGGGGAAATTGCAGGATTACAGCAGCAGTGCACACAAGAGACACTTGTAAATAAAAAATAAAAAATCAAGTAATATAAATAAACAGCAAAACAGTAATACAAACAGTAATAACAGTAAAGAAGAATACAGTAGCAATATTAAATATACAGACGACATAAAATGTATTATATATTGCAGCAGATGAATGTAATTAAAGTGACCAAAGTCATTAAAGTGTTCTAAGTGTTTATGGTCTACTGAGCTCAGCCTGTTATGCAGCATGAAAGGTTTGATAGTTCTGCCTATATAACTGAGAATCAACATCATACTTTTCGGCTCTGAGCAGCTTTCAATAATCTCACTTTATATAAAATATGAAACACTCACCCTTGGTCTCATCCACTTCACTTGACTCAGCTCAGAAGGACTCAGTACCCCTTCGCCGAGGGACGTCCTGTCGGGGGGGAACATGTCGTCGACGTACCTCACCTGTCTGATTAGACAGAACTGTTTCAGCTGCTCGAAGTCTTGGTTGATAAACCGCTCGGGGTTGGTGAAGGTCCCAAAGCCATCTTTCATTTTGCGGGCATTCAAAATGCTCATGCACACACCAGGTGAAGCCATGGCAACGGTGTTGGACCTCTGTTCAGAAAAAGGAGATCAAAAACAATTGTGTCATGAAAAGGTTTGCTTTTTAAGATTTTCATTTTTTTTTAGGTTTTAAAGGTTTGCTTTTAAGATTCTATAAATACCATAGACTGAGTTAACACATCCATCCTTATCAATACCTGTTTGACTCAATACCTGTTTGACTCAATACCTGTTTGACTCAATACCTGTTTGACAGCAGATTCAACAACATAGTTATAACCAAGACACGGTATGGAAAAATATGGAAAGACACACAGAACAAATCATTTGCATGCAAAGAAGCTTCAGTTTTAGGATTCATTCACTTGACAAAGCTGACACTTTGCGTTTGGAATACACTCTTGAAAGAGAAATTCAATTAAGGTCTGCATATAAAACGTATAATAGATTGGCAGTCTTATAAGCTTTTGAGGTCAAGGTAATATTTTTCCTCAGCATAGCTGTCTTCTTTTATTCTCTGCACATTTCAGTTCCTCCTTTATTAGAATGGAGAAATAAGTCTGTTTATGTTAAGGTTTTCTTTTTTTTACATATCTGCTTTTATTCTGACAGTTAAATTGTATCTTTTGGAAAGTGACAGAGGAGAAGGTCAGTCTGTCATTACTACGTTCAATTTTAGGGCAAACGTTCAGCACAATAAATGGGGAAAACTTACCAATCTAATTTCTCAGTTTGTAGTATTGTTTTTATGCACATCCTATACGTTGCTGGCTATCAAGACTCAACCAGAACTACATCACTGAATCACACACCACCCAACACACTGAAAAGGAGTAGGAAAATGACTACCCCAAGAAATAAATCACATTTAACTTCCTACTGACATTTAAACTTTTATATTGCATTTGTATGTGTGCATAGAGGTCTCTCTTGCTTGACACATTAGTTCACCTTAACAAATGCTTAAAATAACATTCCCAGAAGGAATCAAAAATAGCTCCTCAACAATAAGGTGGAAATGCATATTTCTGGTCTTCTTTAAAATATAAAAAGCAAAGGAATATGAATCCAATTCAAATAAACATATATTTATATGATGATTTGGTAGCACTATATAATTAACGACACACTATTTAGCATTAGTAAAGAATGAATAAACACTTACTTTGTCATTTATAAAGCATTGTTCCAACAAGAATACTCATTTGTAACTAATTAGTATGCAATTCAGAAAAACAGTTGTACATGTTTCATTCTTGATTAATAAGCTTGACTAGTATGTGTTTCATGATTGGGTTTTCATACTTTATAAATTATGGATTCCCCATTTGTAAATAAGGTATTAAGGACTTGAAAAAAAAAAAAAAAAAGATGATTAATAAGATAATTTAGAAAATGTCATTTATTCATGCATTTATAAATATAATGATTATGATTAATTCAGGTAGTTACTACTCGCTAGTTAAGTATTAGTCAAGTATGTTTTGTGACCTCATCTAAAGTGAAGACTATCTATGCTTTGCAAAGCATCTATAAGCAGTGCCTCAAAACACAAGTCTCAGTTATCTTCTCAACAAAAAAGGGAAATAGACACTAAACAAAGTGATAAAGAACATTATGATGGTGATGGGGGGCGATGTCCGTCAGTAGCATGAGTGTTCCATAGTTTGTTGGCACATACATATTATTGATTATGCTAGCTATGCCTAGCTTGCTAGCTAGCCAGCGCGTCACTAGGGTGACCAGACGTCCGGATTTAGGCCGGACAGTCCGGATTTTCAATGCCCTGTCCGGTGTCCGGTGCAGCATCAAGCCGGACGGGTATTTGTCCTCCTTTTTGCATACCTGCAAACTTGTCACCTTTCGGCGAAATTCGCCATTTTGAACTGGCCGGCCAGCGTTTCTGAGATTGGAGTGAGACACGGAGAAAAGCTGATGTCGTGATCTTCGTAATAGAAGATCTTTGATGTGACGTGTCGAGCTTTGGCCAATCAGCGTTAAGATGTCTACAGCGGCCGTTTGGCCTGAGCCCAAAACGCCCAGGCCTGGCCCATAAGTATTACAACACAGAAAATAAGGATTTTCTACAAAACGTGGTAACACATGCAAGAGCCAATAAGCTCTTGTATGGTGTGACAGCCAGGCGTTTCCCATCATGCCCTGGGCCATGCAGTCGGTGGAGCGCAGCTGCGACGCCCTGTTCTAAAATCTGTGGAATGTGAAGTTTGACTTCCTCGTGTCCCCTGAATGGTGGTCGCTGTGTGGTTTGAGTCATGGAGCATTTAAAGCGCTTGAGAACCCTCTGAATTATTTTAGTTTCTGTCGATATCTAACATGTTGTTGCTGACAGTGTTGGGGGTAACGAGTTACAAAGTAACGGATTACAGTAATGATATTACTATTATAGGTAATGAAGTAAAGTAACGCATTACACTCAAAATATTGGTAACTACACTACTTTACTAGACCTCAGTAACGCGCTTTCCTGCGTTACCCAAGCCATTTTTACCAGTCCGAAAAGTTCTCTTTTAGCGGCGCACGAGTCACACGACCCTTCCTGCATGACCCTCCTGCCCGCGACCCCTCTGCCCAAGTCGGGTGTCGAGCCTGGTCCCGCTACCTTCGGTGGTTTTCGGGGAGCTAGTGGAAGTTAAGGGAGAGCTAGCGGAAGTTAGCGGGGAAGTGACGGAGCGCTAGCAGGAGCCCCAGCCGGCTACAGCGGGGAGCTAACGGGAACTCTGACCGAAGGTAGTAGCGGCTCGTAACCCGATGTTTACGGTAGATTGTTCATGCAGGAAGTGTCGTGTGACTCGCGCGATTATTATTATTGGAAATTATATTAATTAATAATAATACATTATTATTGAAAATTGTAAATATAGTGATGAAAGGGCCATGATGTTTGTCCATGTATCTTTGCAGTTAATTTGGACATTTGCTTAAAAAAATGGAAAGTAAAGTAACTAGTAGTGAAGTTACTTATCAAATACAGTAACTAGTAAAGTAATCTAGTTACAATTTTCAGAAGTAACTAGTAACGTGTAACTAGTTACTTTTTCTGAGTAACTACCCCAACACTGGTTGCAGACTTGGTGGGGGGAAATTATCCCGGATCTTTTTAACATATGCTCTTATATTTACGATAGGAAGGTCATATTTGTACGACTTTGTTGTTAAAACGACTTTGTTGTTCAAATACTTTGTAATTAGACACAGTTTAGTTTGACGGATTCTGAAGATACCCATGTTTCTAAAAACATTAGTGTAATTCATACATCACAAAATGAAATATTGTGCAGGAAATAGCCTACGTCTATGTGGTAACTTTCCTGATGAGTAAACTTCAACCCAATTTGTTGTCAAACCAGCTTTTGAAAATAGGCATTTGACACAAACTACATTCCATTCCTTTAAACTATAGACAACATGAACACAAGCCGAGTGGTTCACTGACTTCAATTTCCCTTTACAGAAGCAAAAAACAAACTATTCTTTTGTCTTACTCATCAGCGTCTACTCCTAGTATTGTTAGTCGTACTATGCTTACCAAATGGAATAAAAAACAGGAAATCAATCAATTTACATTTTAGGTCTATACCAGGGGTCAGCAACCTTTTTGTATCCAAAGAGCCATTTTGCCCTTTTTTCCACCAAAAAAAATGTGTCTGGAGCCGCAAAAGCTATTTGATATCACAGCTTATAAAGTTTTATATATAGTCATATTATATGTTTAAAAAAAACTATAGCTTGTTGTATTTATGAAATTATAGAACAAGAATAAAGACATTTTTTGACATTGTATTGCCATTTTACCTGTTTATAACTATCAAACTCTTATGAAGAGGAGACAAAAAATAGTCGCGTCCGCTACATTGAGATCCATTAAAAACGCCTGGACACCTGTCCTCCTCACGTGAGGTTTCCTATTTAAAACACATACATTTTGCTACGTTCACACTGAGCGTCCTCACTACAGACTTTTAGAGCACCGCAAACGGAGGAGGAGCATCCGTCTTTACTAGCGGACGCCTCAGTGTCTCATGAGCTGCCACACAACCAGCAGCAGCAGTGGAGTTTGGAGACATGATCCACTTCCTGAAAGTATATTTACTTTACTCAGTTTGCTGCAGCAGTTGAGAAATCGCTCTTCTTCTTCTTCTTCTTCTTCTGCTGCTTGATCCTTTTCAGCAGATGCTGTGTGTTTGTTCTGGAATCTTTCAACATTACATGTTTTATTGTTTGCTAACTTCTCGCCACATATCAGCAATACAGGTCAGCCTCAAACTACTTTTCTCCGTGACTTATTTTAATTTATCCGTTGATAGTTTAGCGAGGGCGGGGCTCTGATTCACGAGTAGCCACCTGCAGGGGAAGAGGCTTGACAGCGACGTGACAGGATGTGATGCACATTTTAGTTAAAGAAATATTTAAACATTTATTTTTATTTTTAGTGACCCAATATCACCTCAAACTCCAAGATAAGAAAAAAAGAATAAAATAAAAAACGTTGCCGACCCCTAGTCTATACCATTTATTCATCCGTGTGCTTCAAGCGATCACATTTATTTGGATTCAAACACAAGATCAAGGTTACCTGTCTCTGTGGATGAGACTGTGATTGCACTACATCTAAAGGAGGAGCCACAGTATCATTTGCCCTTTGGCAGTCTGGATAAGCTGCATGTTATGGCTGCAACATTCATTCATGAAATAAATAAAAATAAAAAGACCAATTTAAAACTGAGGCTTTTACTACCCAAATTCTACTTTACCCTGGACCACAGATATGAAAATGATACCCGAGAAGAAAAAGAGTTCTAGCCCCTAATACCGTTTTCAGTGTCTAAAAAAGTAACAAAGTCAATAACACAACAATAAATTGTCCTTTTACTAAGACAATACCACAAGAAGCAAAAGTGTAAATCGACCTGATTGAAGTGTTTCTCGCATATGAAGATCTCTATCTTACCTCCCCAGCTGGAAAGGGACCTTTTGAGTGTCGGTTGAAGTGTAAGTAAAAAAGAAGACGCTCCAGTTTTTATACAACACCTACAGACGCCTGAGGCTCCTGCTGTCAGCGGGAGATGTGCCTTCATGAAACTCCACCTGAGGCAACAGGTAACCTTCCCACAGCTTAGTGCAGTATCCAGGCAGACATAGGTGATAGTTAGACCAATAGACAGACAGAGAAAGAGGGTGGCTGAGGTATATACAAAAGCTGTCTCTACATGAATAGAGCCTTTCACAGTGGCAGAATCACTATTTCCTGAGGCCAACAATGTCTTATTTTTACTCAACAAAGTTAGAAAATGTCACACTTATGGAATGGAAATCTATTTGTTTTCTATATCATATCCTCCTGGTGATAATGGATGGAAGGAGTGTATCCAGCTAAGCATCGGCTGAGAGGTGGGGGAAAACAGACATGCACAACAACATTTTTGGTCAATGTACAAGTTCCAACTCGCCTAACCTGTATGTCTGTAGAGGAGAAATCTTCTGCAAACACAGGGAGAACATGCAAATTCTCTCTCACAGACATCCATATGATGTGACTGTCATGGAGGGCAGTGTTTCGTTCATTTTCTTTTTGCCAATGCCTAAACAAGATATTGGGGCACTATTTTTGTGAATTTGGATGCAGAGAGCGAAACAATGTTGTTTGCAGGAGGCCAGATGTATTTACATGTCTTGTGATATTTGCCAGAGCTTAGCCTAAAAAGTTTAGACAAGGTGGGATCGATTATCAGACAAAAAAGAGAACAGAAACACACTCGTAATATAACCTGGCCATGACCTACGCCGACCTGCATGGAAGTAGAACGAAGTCAAACTGTAATTAAAGTAGAGCTAACAGTATGTGCAAAGTAACATCTGTAAAAGTATTGAATGGTCGATGATGGGCTGATTTATGTTATGATAATATCAGATAATCATGTTTCAGATGTGCTCTTGTAATCATTTAATGTAAACTTTGAAATGTATAGGTTTCATAGGTTTCTGCAACTTTAGCATGTCTGCATTTCTGAAGTTGAGCCCAACGAAAAAGTTGCCCAACCCAAATCACCAGGTACACACATTCTTACAGAAGTTAGTTATTGAGTGGTCATCCTGCAACCAAAAAGGGAGCCGGTTCGATCCGCAGTCCCCCCCACAGTTAGCATGTCAAAGTGCTTCGTTTCATCGCAGGTGGCGATATTTAAGAGGGAACCTGTGGAGGCCAGCGCTCTCTCCAGCTTCCAACCTGGCCATGCTGCACGTCACAGATTCTCTGGTGGTGGGGTTAGCGAGGGTGTCTAATTTGGGAAGTGGGGAGGTGGGGAGACTCGTATGTTATGTTGCGCTTAGGCTCCCCTAGGCCGGGCCTAACTTACGTAAAGTCACTTTTTAAGCGATCACCAAAGGGGATCACCAAAAGTCAGTGTCCTCTAGGCACCATGAATATATGTAACAAATATCAAATGGAAATCCATTCAGTCGTTGTCGTAATATTCAATGGTGGACTGACTGACGTTAACGTAGCAAAAAGGAAAAAAAGCCCACTTTACAATATAGAACATGCAGTAACCCACAAACATTAAAAAAGTAAATCAGAGAAACGTCTTAAAAGGGTGAAATAGGTTATATTTATATTTGTAAATTGTATAAATGTTTTTGTGTTCGTGATCCCATTGTGTTTTTGTGCTCTAAATCGGTATTCAATTTTAACAGAATTTGTTTTATTTCCCTTATGTAACAACGCACTCATGAGACAGTCCTAAACTGTTGCGTTTTGTTGTATGCAATGCTGTGCTCATATTGGCCTCATAGGTAAGCATATTTGTCGGTCTGTATTGTCACATCTGGCAATCTGGCAAACGGAAGTTCTTCTTCTATAAGATATCCAGCAGACTGAATGCCTCGGGGCACATTGATGCCTCTCGCAGGTTGGGATGATAAAATACAATCAAACTTTATCCCAGGGGAAATTGCAGCCGTTGCGTTACAAAGTGGGAGGAGTATATGAATACACAGTTTTCGTTATATCACCAACATTAGCAGAGTTAAATGCCCTTTTATTTCCTACCACATAAAAGCTAATTTGCAGAAGAACATCTTGTGTATTCATTTTCTTTCACATCATCTGCTGTTGTAATTCCAAAAGAATCCTGCAGTCCATCTTCTCTGTGAGATTAGGTGTACATCGAAAGGTACAGCCACTGCAAATTAAGGAGGAATAGATTAATATTGCACTGGTTAAACATTTCATTACAGGAAACTAAACATGTAGTCCAAGAATGACTTATATATATATATGACTTAATACATGAATGGTATGAAACACAGAATTCTTTACTCCAATACAATATTTCCATTACTTTTCCGATATTTCCACATTTTGAAATGGTTAAGAAAATTAAAATTCACAACCCTTATGTTACTTTTCTTTGCCTACCTCTGATTTGAGAAGAGTCACATTATTTCCATTGGAAAACTTCTTGAAGATGCCTATTGAGAAAGACACAAATCTCTATTACGCCAGAAAAGCAGGAAGTGGGAACCAGACAACAGAAGGCAGTTTATGCTAACATCAACATGCTAACATGCTTACATATATATAAATCCCTTCAGCACCTATGTGTTGCCGCATTAGTAGTTTACATTTCCCTT
This sequence comes from Taurulus bubalis, assembly GCF_910589615.1. Lineage (NCBI taxonomy): Eukaryota > Metazoa > Chordata > Actinopteri > Perciformes > Cottidae > Taurulus > Taurulus bubalis. The sequence continues at coordinate 31,680,132 of NC_136592.1, read as the reverse complement.
TAAACTACGAACGTGAACCTCATGGTGGCGCTGGAGAAATCCTCACACTATCTCCATGCTTTGTCTACGTTCACATTGCAAATAAATGCAAATGTGGCCCAAATCCATATGATACTTCACTCCTCAGGTGCAGATCCCTCACCTTCCAGTGTCAGAGCAAGGTGGTTATTAGACACTGATCATTTTTGATTTGTTGATTTGTTTCAGGAAAAACTCTGCCTAAATGTAAAGGAGTTGATGATTCCACTTGCCATCCATCACTGTCCTTTATTTACTATGTGTTGTCAGTTGGCCACGAGACTAGTGTGCTATGTGACTTTAGCGCCCCGCCCCTACTGGGCCCCTGCGGTCTTGAGCAGTGCACCCCGTGCATTCTGCCCAGTCTACAAATGTATATTTGTTAATAAAAATAATATAGGTTTAAAAATGATTGTTTGTTTACTTTGTCAGTTCCGAAGCATATTGCGAAGAGGTGGCCTATGAGGAAACTAATGTGTGTCTGTTGTTTTGCCAGGTATGTTAAGTTGAAATGTTCTTTTGTTTACTCCCAGTCTGCAGCACGTTGTCTCCTAGTCTACAGCACGTTGTCTCCGTGTCTGCAGCACGTTGTCTCCTAGTCTACAGCACGTTGTCTCCGTGTCTACAGCACGTTGTCTCCGTGTCTGCAGCACGTTGTCTCCGTGTCTGCAGCACGTTGTCTCCGTGTCTGCAGCACGTTGTCTCCGTGTCTGCAGCACGTTGTCTCCGTGTCTGCAGCACGTTGTCTCCGTGTCTACAGCACGTTGTCTCCGTGTCTGCAGCACGTTGTCTCCGTGTCTACAGCACGTTGTCTCCTAGTCTACAGCACGTTGTCTCTGTGTCTACAGCACGTTGTCTCCATGTCTACAGCACGTTGTCTCCGTGTCTACAGCACGTTGTCTCCGTGTCTACAGCACGTTGTCTCCATGTCTACAGCACGTTGTCTCCGTGTCTACAGCACGTTGTCTCCATGTCTACAGCACGTTGTCTCCGTGTCTACAGCACGTTGTCTCTGTGTCTACAGCACGTTGTCTCCTAGTCTACAGCACGTTGTCTCCGTGTCTACAGCACGTTGTCTCCGTGTCTGCAGCACGTTGTCTCCGTGTCTGCAGCACGTTGTCTCCGTGTCTGCAGCACGTTGTCTCCGTGTCTGCAGCACGTTGTCTCCGTGTCTGCAGCACGTTGTCTCCGTGTCTACAGCACGTTGTCTCCGTGTCTGCAGCACGTTGTCTCCGTGTCTGCAGCACGTTGTCTCCGTGTCTACAGCACGTTGTCTCCGTGTCTGCAGCACGTTGTCTCCATGTCTACAGCACGTTGTCTCCTAGTCTACAGCACGTTGTCTCTGTGTCTACAGCACGTTGTCTCCATGTCTACAGCACGTTGTCTCCGTGTCTACAGCACGTTGTCTCCGTGTCTACAGCACGTTGTCTCCATGTCTACAGCACGTTGTCTCCGTGTCTACAGCACGTTGTCTCCGTGTCTGCAGCACGTTGTCTCCGTGTCTACAGCACGTTGTCTCCTAGTCTACAGCACGTTGTCTCCTAGTCTACAGCACGTTGTCTCCTAGTCTACAGCACGTTGTCTCCGTGTCTACAGCACGTTGTCTCCGTGTCTGCAGCACGTTGTCTCCTAGTCTACAGCACGTTGTCTCCTAGTCTACAGCACGTTGTCTCCGTGTCTGCAGCACGTTGTCTCCGTGTCTGCAGCACGTTGTCTCCGTGTCTACAGCACGTTGTCTCCGTGTCTACAGCACGTTGTCTCCGTGTCTGCAGCACGTTGTCTCCTAGTCTACAGCACGTTGTCTCCGTGTCTGCAGCACGTTGTCTCCGTGTCTGCAGCACGTTGTCTCCGTGTCTACAGCACGTTGTCTCCGTGTCTACAGCACGTTGTCTCCGTGTCTGCAGCACGTTGTCTCCTAGTCTACAGCACGTTGTCTCCGTGTCTACAGCAAGTTGTCTCCGTGTCTGCAGCACGTTGTCTCCTAGTCTACAGCACGTTGTCTCCTAGTCTACAGCACGTTGTCTCCGTGTCTGCAGCACGTTGTCTCCGTGTCTGCAGCACGTTGTCTCCGTGTCTACAGCACGTTGTCTCCTAGTCTACAGCACGTTGTCTCCTAGTCTACAGCACGTTGTCTCCTAGTCTACAGCACGTTGTCTCCTAGTCTACAGCACGTTGTCTCCGTGTCTACAGCACGTTGTCTCCGTGTCTGCAGCACGTTGTCTCCTAGTCTACAGCACGTTGTCTCCGTGTCTGCAGCACGTTGTCTCCGTGTCTGCAGCACGTTGTCTCCGTGTCTGCAGCACGTTGTCTCCGTGTCTACAGCACGTTGTCTCCTAGTCTACAGCACGTTGTCTCCTAGTCTACAGCACGTTGTCTCCGTGTCTACAGCACGTTGTCTCCGTGTCTGCAGCACGTTGTCTCCTAGTCTACAGCACGTTGTCTCCTAGTCTACAGCACGTTGTCTCCGTGTCTGCAGCACGTTGTCTCCGTGTCTGCAGCACGTTGTCTCCGTGTCTACAGCACGTTGTCTCCTAGTCTACAGCACGTTGTCTCCTAGTCTACAGCACGTTGTCTCCTAGTCTACAGCACGTTGTCTCCGTGTCTACAGCACGTTGTCTCCGTGTCTGCAGCACGTTGTCTCCTAGTCTACAGCACGTTGTCTCCTAGTCTACAGCACGTTGTCTCCGTGTCTGCAGCACGTTGTCTCCGTGTCTGCAGCACGTTGTCTCCATGTCTGCAGCACGTTGTCTCCGTGTCTACAGCACGTTGTCTCCGTGTCTGCAGCACGTTGTCTCCGTGTCTACAGCACGTTGTCTCCGTGTCTACAGCACGTTGTCTCCGTGTCTACAGCACGTTGTCTCCGTGTCTGCAGCACGTTGTCTCCTAGTCTACAGCACGTTGTCTCCGTGTCTACAGCACGTTGTCTCCGTGTCTGCAGCACGTTGTCTCCTAGTCTACAGCACGTTGTCTCCTAGTCTACAGCACGTTGTCTCCGTGTCTGCAGCACGTTGTCTCCGTGTCTGCAGCACGTTGTCTCCTAGTCTACAGCACGTTGTCTCCGTGTCTGCAGCACGTTGTCTCCTAGTCTACAGCACGTTGTCTCCTAGTCTACAGCACGTTGTCTCCGTGTCTGCAGCACGTTGTCTCCGTGTGTACAGCACGTTGTCTCCGTGTCTGCAGCACGTTGTCTCCGTGTCTGCAGCACGTTGTCTCCGTGTGTACAGCACGTTGTCTCCGTGTGTACAGCACGTTGTCTCCGTGTCTGCAGCACGTTGTCTCCGTGTCTGCAGCACGTTGTCTCCGTGTCTACAGCACGTTGTCTCCGTGTGTACAGCTGCAGCACGTTGTCTCCGTGTGTACAGCACGTTGTCTCCGTGTCTACAGCACGTTGTCTCCGTGTGTACAGCACGTTGTCTCCGTGTCTGCAGCACGTTGTCTCCGTGTCTGCAGCACGTTGTCTCCGTGTCTGCAGCACGTTGTCTCCGTGTCTGCAGCACGTTGTCTCCGTGTCTGCAGCTGCAGCACGTTGTCTCCGTGTCTGCAGCACGTTGTCTCCGTGTCTGCAGCTGCAGCACGTTGTCTCCGTGTCTACAGCACGTTGTCTCCGTGTCTACAGCACGTTGTCTCCGTGTCTGCAGCACATTGTCTCCGTGTCTACAGCACGTTGTCTCCGTGTACGGTAACTCCGTGTCACAGAACTACGGGAGCCGTCTAAGTGAATAAACGGCTGGTTGGAGCCAATGAAAAATCAAGTGTGCTTGACTGACTAAAACACAATGCAAGAGAGAGTACACAACTGCTACATAAATGCAGAGACAAGTCTATAAACTAATTTGGGGTTTGAATTGTTAGACTGTTGCCCAGATTGAAATAGTTTCTTATTTGTGGTACCTTTGCATTTTTTGTTGTCGGGGGACATGGTATTCTGACATTCTTTCATGGTGAATTGGATTTACACAAAATGGGCTAAAATGGTTTACTGATCACAAAAAAGATTCTCAAAGTCAAGGATAACATTTTGAGGAGAGTATCTATGTTGACTTTAGTGTTGTCTCCTGTCGTTAGCTGCCCAAATGTACTTACGGTTCATGCTGTCGAAGCGAAGGACCAGACTGATGAAGCTTTCCAGCGTTATTTGTCCAGAGGCACCGTAGCGCACAGCCATCAAATTCAGAATGTCATCGTTCATCCTCTTTCCTGACCAACATACAGAGGACAACACTTTAAGTATGATTTTATATTTGGACATCAACAAACTATTTTCATTCATGATTCATCTGAGGATTATTGTCCATGTCATTGAGAAATATGATTTGATGAAAAACGTCTATGCTTTTCCCAATACAAGTGAAAATAAAGTAAATACGTTTTCATCCTCAGTGTTAGTCAAACACAGAAGCAGAGGATCACATATTTGGAGTACAGTTCAGTATTCATATTGTTGCCAGACGTGCTGTACTTTTATCACGGCTTAGGAGTTAGAAATTGTGAATGTGGACAAAAACCTTCCCAAACTTTACAAAACCTTCCTTTACGATTCCCTGCTGCATTCCCCAGCAACATAAGATGTGGATACATCAAAATGCATTTAATACATTGCAGCCCCAAGACTTACACCCTGTAATAAAACAGTCTTTGCACCACCCTTATAAAGACGTAGAACCCAATTGGTTCACATGTGGTACCAACCAGCTGTTGTACTGTGTGGGTTTTTTGTGGCATGATTAGCATTAGTGATATAAATAAATCATTTCTAGACTTCTGTGGTCGCCGACCCCCAGGCACAGCGAGAGTAATGTTTGAAATGTTTTTGTTTATGCACAGCGAGTGCTAACATGCATGCGTGGAAGGCAATACATCGTCATGATACAAATCTTTATGAACACAAATGAATGTGAAATGTGTGTATTCTTGGTCACTTGTGTGTACACATTATATTATTGGACAACTGGTTTGATCTAATTGTTTTTCAGAAGAAGAAAAACAGATTAAGGCTACGCATAAGGAACAATTTGCGTTGGCGAGAATTCAATTCGTAAGATTTAAAGAGGAACAATCCCTCGATGGTTGAATTCTGTCTATCGTAGACAAATGGAAGTGGCTGAGTGTCTACCTGAAGTCATGATGGCGTTCCTCAGCTCACTCAGTAACAGTGTTCCTGTGTGTGATACATCAGAACGGAAGAAGATGTCCTGGTGAAGGAGAAGACGGTTAGTTACATAAAAGTCTGAGCACGTCACAGCAAGAAAACAAAAAACCTCTAAACTTTAACACAGGACACACCCCAACGCTGCTTTAATACAGGCATGTACGTAATTACTAGGTAGATGCCTAGTCATCTTTGTTCTATTATGAAATGATTAAACCTTCACTAGGTCCCTTTTGTTTTACCTTGTACGTGGTGACCTTCTTCCACAGACAAACAAATTCTTCACCATTCAGTTTGCCGGTAATTGATGTCTAAACCAACATTAAGATATCAAAGATGCACATGTTGCTTCATGTCTTAAGCTGACCTTTTCCATCTATTCTTGTGTGTGAAAACACCAGAAGGGCAGGCAGGTTTTGACATGTGCACTACTTCTATGTCTTACGCAATTACATTGACTGTGAGAAATTCCTCCTTCAGCAAATTTGACAGCTGAGCTGGAGAAAAGAACAGAACGCCAATTCATAATAAATGTGACATAAATAAATACAAATAAATAGCAAAGCACTTAATTTGCCATAGCAGTGCGACACACAATTATTTAAGGATGTTGTTGGCTCATGCTCTTAGAGTTTTAAAGTCCAAACCTTTCAGGATTTGTTCATTTAGAAGCTTCAGGAGCAGCTCAGCGTCCACTTCTTCAGACTGGAAATGGAAGGAAAACAAGGAATGACTCATATTTGGCTCACATTTGGTTGTCTGGATCTTAGTTACCATTTTTATATTGAGGGGAAATCATAGCATGCTACACATCATGATATTGATATAAATAGCTGCAGGTTTCTGATGTAATGGAGCATTAACCACCAAAGAAGAAAAAATAACAATATTAGCTCAAATATAGAAAATACAGTACGAACATATTTCGGGGTTAGGACCAATAACTTGTCAAAGTTTACACCGGCGGATAATGCAAGATGCATCTTTTACAGAATGTTGCACTATTGCTTTAAGACACACAAATTACCTTGTTTGAGTTCTGACGGAACCAGGTTCTCTTTTTTTCATCGTCTTCTTTGTTCTCCAATTGCTGGGGCTGTAAAAGATGAAGTGTTTTCAGCTCCACATGAATTACTGCGCTGTTCAATATGTTTGAGTCATATTTTATCGATGCAATCAACACAGTAACCAGCATGTAACACAACAGCAATACCAATACTGGCAGTACTGTGTCGTGCAATAATGTACTGTTCAAGGTTGTTGTTAGCCTTGAACTGTACATTATTGTAGATACAGTACTGCCTTGAGTACCTTATTGCTTTCATAATACGGGTACCTGCGACTTTATAAATAGTAATAGTCAGCTCCCTTTCAGCACAAAATAGTTGTAGCCACCAAACGTTGTGTATCGCATTTCAGCGACAGAGTCCCGGTTGCCGCCATACACATACGGGACGCAATACTTTACAAACAGTGAAGTCCTACTACTGATTCGTACAGTCTCTACGGTTACAGCCGTGGTATTTTGAACGAAATCCGCCGTTGTTAGGGGTACTAAATTAGTTGTCATGTTGAGGAGCTTACGGAATTACGGAATTATAAAAATATTTTTAAAAAAAAATTAAATGTAGTCCATCGTTTCTCTTCTCACAAGGGTTTACAGCACTTAGATCGGACCTGTGGTTGATGATCTAGAAGCGTTTGAGTTTTTTAAAACTCACTTCCTCATTTTCGGTTAAGTGCGCACTGATATGGAACGCTCTAAATGTAAACAGACTGTACAGTACTTCATGGCTGAATAAAGTACACCCCGTGAGTCACTCTCAACCAATCAGAATGCTTGATTTGATCTACCCGTATTATAATAAAAAATATTGCACACCTCTTCTTCATCTTCATCTTCGTAGTCTTGGCCACCAGAATTCTCACTAAATGGAAAGAGGAAGTGACATCAGGACATTGAGGCCGTAATGCATTACATGCAGTCACAAGTAGTGTAAGGTATTCCTTTTTTAAGTTCAGTAATGACATTACAGTTGCTAATGCTTCGTTAATTGAACATTTTGGGGATTGACTTGTTCGTAGTCTTAACAGGAGTTCGATGGAGGGTTAATATCTCTGTGCTTTAGCGTTGTTTAAAAGCACCTTTGACACATTACTTTTGCTTCTGAGTAATTAGTAAAATAATGTGATTTGTTTTTTAATAAGGAATGGGAGTAATTGTAGTAGTCTTCTTCTTGTGTGTTTGTCATATAGATTAACTGTACAAGCTTTTTGAAAGATTCCTTTGTGACGGACTTACTGGACGTGGGTCTCTGCCTTGGAGATGATGGTCAGGATGAAGGAGGCCGTCTCATTAGGATTGAAGGTGGTCGGCACAATCAGGTATTCGCCAGGCTTCAGCATCAGGAACTCCATCACCTCGCGCCCATTTATGTAGCTTTTTGTTTGGGCAACAGGTTTGTTCCCGCCGAAGAAAGAGGCTAGGAACTTCCCTCTCTGTGCCTTGAACTGTAATGAATACATCTTTCAGTTCATATCGTAGCGGCACAATGTAATCAGTCATGTACTGTGTTTAGACTGAAAATGTTACTTACTTCTTCAGTCACCTGAGAAAAAATATGAAGAAAATTAAGTTTTTGTTAGGGGCTGAAATATATGGTTACTTGAGACTTGGAATATGCTGCATTCAAAATGGCTTAGAGAACTAATGTATCATGATGTTTCATTGCGTCTTTGGCATAAGCCACAAAAATGTAAATGCTAACTTTCTGATTCAGGCCTGATATTCGTTTACAACACTGACACAGGGTGGTTACTGAGCGTACATAAGCTACAGTTTTGCTTTAATTACCTGCCATGTCTGCATTATATATCCACAGTAGTCGTCACACTGTGAGAAGAACAATGAAGGGTAATATTTACCTCAAATACATAGAATCCAATGTGGAGATTTTTGACCAGGCGTCTGTTTCTCTTGTCAGGCTTTTGCATGAGAGACACCAGCAGGTTTTTGTCACCCTGTTTCGTAGAACATTCACTGTTTAATTTATCAATCTTGACACCATACTGGGGATTAGCGCGGAAACTGTCTGGAAGGCAAAGAGGGAAACATTTTAGCCTTCTACCATTTTGCTCAGAGACGGGAGAATCTGTTCATCATTTTAAAAAGGTTAAACCCAATTATTCTATGTAATAAACTGACAGAAATGATGGATGGATATAAAGGTGTGTGTGTGTGTTTTCAAGGTTTTCTCTCAATGACGATCTATATATTTTAATATTGCCATGCTCCAGTCTCCATACTACTTTTAAGGGGGACAGTTTTGCACCAATTATCCTGGAGTTACCGAGGTTATTCATGCATCCTCCAGCAGTTGTGCCTGCAACCCATCGGCCGTCATAGAAGGCGGTCTTCCAGTGGCATGAAGAGTTCTCATCAAGGAATCCAGGACACAGGCAGCAGATGTCAAGATCTGAGTAGAACCTACAGAAGTCCTCCAGGGTCATCCTGTTGACATCGGGGATTCCTTTAGATAACACATGGTTGTGTTAGCCTACATTTACTTCAATCCAGCTACTGTACTTTTTAAATGTAAAACTGTGGTTTCACAATACAAAGTAGTTTTTAATCCCTTTTTAATTATAAAGTATAAATAAAGTTTTAATCAAAGAACATATTGAGAAAACAAATTAAACATGTGTCAGTTGCTGCTTTCTATTTGTTTAAGTATGTCAAAACGTTTTGTATTTGAAATTTTTTGATTTTAGCATACTTACCAAAACTCCCCATCATCCCTCTTTACAAGGCACATCTCACGATCTTGAGGACTCACAGTATTCCATGAAGACGACCTTTAGATGCAAGTTGTCAGGGAAGTAAGAGAAGAGGCAAAATTGTTTTTAATGAGAGGCAAGTAACCTTTCTGAAAAGGGGCACAATCTCAGAGCCAAGAGCACACGGGTGAGGCCAGTTGGTTTTTACTTTTGTACTTTTATTCCATCGGCCTTTTAGGAAACCCCTAACTATGTAAGTGCAATACCAAACCACTGGAGTACTCATGCCTTGGGTAAGACAGAGCAACAAACAGATCACAGTGTTGATTAATGTGTGTGATTACTAATAGTTTCCATAGTATCATGACATTAAGTTGAAAAAGCTAACAGACATTCCGTTGGCAAAAATGTCATCAAGCTGCATTTCCAGTCCATAGGAACTTGGCTTGCTGAGACCTAAAACTGTCAAAGCCTGAAGATGAGACAGCCGGAGATTTCTCATGGCTCTGTTCCAAACGCTGTCAGCATGCTTAACATATAGCCACATGAACTGAGGGGATTATACTTCACCAGCACAAACTGGATTTTTCATTTTGCTGAGTTTGGAATAGTAATAATTTGGTTAAAGTTAAGAAGCTAAGATACTTTGGATATTGTTAATTTAGCTCATGTGAAAAGCAATGCCATTGTACTATATGAATGGAGAAGACTTGCCGAAACTTGGCTTTCTATCTCCTGAGGTAGCAAATCAGAGCCTTTCCTCCGTGTGAAACAGTCACTGTACTCGGGGTCGTTCTTACGCATCACTCCAGTCTCCATTCCAATTAAGCAATTACCAGAGAAAACACAATTGTTATTACACAATATACAGTAGAGGCCAACTAAAGGACTGTATTACCCCAAAACTCTATAAATTAACCAAATGTAAGCTTCAAGCTTAAAATCTTGACTGCTACAAGATATAGATGTGTATGTTATCATTGCAGGTAGTCGTGTGCAACATACTTTTCCTGAACCATGAAATAAATGAACACAGAATTGGCAACAGCGGCTACATATAAAATATTATAAATGTAGTAAACTCTTTTATAAGCATGAGTATTAGAGAAAACGTCTTCTTGGTAGTTAGATATTAGATTAGCTCAATAAAAAAAAGTACAAAAGGGGATATAGAGGCTCATCAATGCAATGTGCATGTTTAAAAACATAAAACATATTAAAGCATATTGATTTGACCCTTTGACATTATAACATTCTCAGCCTGAAATAATGACCTATTTCTTTGGACATTAATGTTTTCCAATTCGCCAAATTGATCACATCAACACGTCTTTTAAATGTTGTAAAATGAACTAAATATAATGTGAAAATGATGTGTTGACTCAATGCAAATGAACTGGATGACCGTATGTGACATCCACTAGACAACGTGATTAACTGCTTCAATGCATCATTACAGTGCAACCATTCAAAACCTTGGTCTCAACCTATCTTCCATCACATATTGTCAATGTCTTACAGACACTAGCCTCCAGCACTTTCCATTTCGGGAGATTTGGTTTCTCTCACCGTTCATGAAAGGAGCGTGAACTATTATGAAATCATGTCAGTGCTCAATTCCCAAAATGTACCCGACCAGACTTACACCAGTGAGATTCTGAGGAACCATTTAGGGGTCAGTTTGGACAATTAAAGTCAACAATGTTCATAGGGACAAATAGCCAGTACAAACAAACTAATAATGAATTAAATTACAACAAGACTAATGGTTTTAATAATCATACTCATATGTATTTATATTTAGTTAGTCTCGTAGTAGTTTTACTTTAATCTCCCAGCACATACTGAAATATTAAGTATTTCTGATAATACTTTGGGCCATTTGTTTCCCTTTTTCATTGTACCAACAATCCATGTAGACAGTCATAGTGCTCTATGATATATGTTTTGATAGACTGTGACCTGCAACAGCATGCATCTCTGCTTTCTTAGCACGCTGAAGCTTTATGGTGGAATTTCCCCTTATCAGATTTATAATTAATAATGCTAACATTTAAAGCAGCAGGATGTCTCCCTCCCTAATGTGAGTCTGTAACTGTAAGGCATGCTCAGCACTGAGTATGTAAGTTACATGACAAGTAAAAACATTGGTAGCCAGAAAGGCCATCACATCGAACATCCATCTATCAAACACCAAAGATTGAGGCTCAGATCATCTCAACCTTAGGATGTTTTTTTATGAAACATGTCAGCACATAAAACCAAGAAGAACCAGCATGGTTTTGTGTGGAACGTTCATGCTTACCCCCTGCGGTGCCCATCAGTGACTTGGACTGGCCGGCTCTACACATCAGGTCCCAGAGGTCTTTGGGAGGTTCTTTCAGATCAATACAGATGTGAACACCACCGGTGAAGTCCACCAAAGCCTCGGCAGGGGTTCCATCCTTCATGTCCGAGTAGGAGCCACACAACCTGACACAATTGGGTGTGAAATTAATTTCACAAATACTCCAAAAAAAGGTAAATATCACTATGTGAAAAAGCATTTTAGGATACAAGACATTGTATTGTCCTACTTGGCGTAGGCTTTCTCCAGCAAAGCCGCCCAGAACTCAGACGGGTTTTTGCACTTAACGAATATCAGTCTGCCGTCAATTGTTGGTAGCTTATCATCAATGACAACATCCACCCATCTTCCAAATCTCCAGAACTGAGTGGTTGAGAAAGTAGAGAATATAAAGAGATTTATATTAAAATGCGATATTTACTATTTAGCAGAATCTACTTCTTGACCAACACTTCTCGCAATGATTTACCCTGAAGTGGAACAGCCCACAGTAGTCCTCATCAAATCTTTGCTCAAGAGGAACAACTTGCTTAAGGATGAAACTTTGGAACGTCAGAGCTCCGATAGATGAGAGAAACCAGCAGTTTCCTGTATGGAAAATGATCATTGAGTTGGCAGGAAGGTAAGAGATTACAAACCATTGATAATAATAACACAGTTGATTAAGAAGGAATCAAATGCATTGGTACAATATCTTCTCTTCTCTCTTGTATTGTCTGTTCTTGTAAAATGACATTGCTAGACCAACAATTTATGCATTATTATGAAATTAAGCAATTTTCTTACCAACCATGCCTTGGCCAAAGTCAAACCTGGAGATCCCGGCAACTTCAAAACAGGGATTTGGAACGATTTTCTTAAACAGAGAAATTGCTGACAACACTTGTAAAAGCTTTAATATGTTCCTGAATGTCAGATAACAATCCAACAATACACTACATCGTTGTTAGGTTTGTCTTGGACCTCTGCTGTTTATCCTGAAAAATGCATTAAGCAATATTTCTGACATCAATACTGAAGCAAATGATTCACTGATGGTGATATGAAAGGTTTGATACACATCTGACACATGCTAGGTGTACTGGCCTGCCAAACAGTAACAAGGATTCAAATGAAACACTCACCCTTGGTCTCATCCACCTCACTTGCTGCCGTTGAGAAGGACTCAGTACCCCTTCGCCGATGGACGTCCTGTCGGGGGGGAACATGTCGTCGACGTACCTCAGCCGTTTGATTAGACAGAACTTTTTCAGCTGCTCGAAGTCTTGGTTCTCAAACCGCTCGGGGTTGGTGAAGGTCCCAGAGCCATCTTTCATTTTGCGGGCATTCATAATGCTCATGCACTCACCAGGTGAAGCCATTGCTACGGTGTTGGAACTCTGTTCAGAAAAAGGAGATCACAAACATTTAAAAAAAAAAAAAGTTTTAAGAAGTTTGCTTTTGAGATTCTATGAATATAGACTGAGTTAAAACATCCATCTTCATCAATAACTGTTTGATTCCACTATTTCCTGAAATAACTATGGTAACACAAACAGCAGATTCAACAACATAGTTATAACCAAGACACGGTATGGAAAAATATGCAAAGACACTCTGAACAAATCATTTGCATGCAAAGAAACTTCAGTTTTAGGATTCATTCACTTGACAAAGCTGACACTTTGCGTTTGGAATACACTCTTGAAAGAGAAATTCAATTAAGTTCTGCATATAAAACGTATAATAGATTGGCAGTCTTATAAGCTTTTGAGATCAAGGTAATATTTTCCTCACGATAGCTGTCTTCTTTTATTCTCTGCACATTTCAGTTCCTCCTTTTATTAGAAACGAGATATAAGTCTGTTTATGTTCATTTTTTTTTCATATCTGTTTGCTTTTATTCTCAAAGTTAAATTTCATCTTTCGTTCAATTTTAGGGCAAACGTTCAGCACAATAAATGGGGAAAACTTACCAATCGAATTTCTCAGTTTGTAGTATTGTTTTTATGCACAGCCTATAAGTTGCTGGCTATCAAGACTCAACCAGAACTACATCACTGAATCACACACCACACCAACACACTGACCCCCCCCCCCCCCCCCCCCCCCCCAAAAAAAACTTGGGATTTGAAAGAAGCTGATATCTGCCTCATGCATACTAAACTCCAGCTACTGACACACTGAAAATGAAAGACTACCCCCAGAAAAAAAAGTATATTTAAACATACTGACCATTAGTGGCTGGCAGCTCTGCAGTGACCTTTTACACTTTTATATTGCATTGGTATTGGTGCATAGAGGTCTCTCTTCCCTGACACATTAATTAACCTTAAAAATACCTTAAAATACTATTCCCAGAAGGAATCCTTCCATTGCAAGTAAAGATATATTTATAATATGATTGGAGAATGGGGAACAAATAACAAGATTTGTAATCTTATATTGTAGTATATAATCAAAATGTAAAAGGCTATATCACCATTATAAGCAAGATCTAATGGATAATGATGGAACTGAATGTTTTCTCCCACGATTTACTACAACTGTAACTGTTAGTTTATAACATCAATTCTAAAGTAATACTCAGGTGTTCACCATGTTTAGGACAAGCTCGCGGTTTTAATGCTTACTGTAAGTTTTATTTCAAAACACAATTTATTTCTACATGGCCATTTTACAAATAACATGAATCAGTTTTCAGCTGCCTACAAAGAATACACAGGAAGTCACAGACAACATCCTGTTGGACCCGATCTGTCGGCTACTTGTAGTTGTAGAACTCATTCTGATTTATTCATGTCTTTGTTAATATATATTTATGTAGAAATGTGCATTTGCCTGCATCCTTTGTTATTTGTATGTCTGCCTGTGAAAGACATTGATGCTCATTTTGGATTTTAGATAAAACAGGAGAGTGAATAAAATAAGGATTTTCGACAAAACATGGTGTTTGTTGTCACATGCAAGAGCCAATCAGCTCTTAGATGGCGCGACAGCCAGGCGTTTCCCATCATGCACTGCGCCATGCAGTCGGTGGAGCGCAGCTGCGACGCCCTGCTCTAAAATCTGTGGAATGTGAAGTTTGACTTCCTCGTGTCCCGTGAATGGCGGTCGCTGTGTGGTTTGAGTCATGGAGCGTTTAAAGCGCTTGAGAACCCTCAGGATTATTTTTATTTCTGTCAATATCTAACATGTTGTTGTAGACTTGGTGGGGGGAAATTATCCCGGATCTTTTTAACATGTGCTCTTATATTTACGATAGGAAGGTCATATTTGTACGACTTTATTGTTAAAACATCTTTGTTGTTCAAATACTTTGTAATTAGACACAGTTTAGACAACATTCTGTTGTTGTTGTTTGAAGGATTCTGAAGAGACCCATGTTTCTAAAAACATTATATAAAAAAAAAATAGCCTACGTCTATGTGCTGACTTTCCTGACGAGTAAACTTCAACCCAATTTGTTGTCAAACCAGCTTTTGAAAATAGGCATTTGACAGAAACTACATTCCATTCCTTTAAACTATAGACAACATGAACACAAGCCGAGTGGTTCACTGACTTCAATTTCCCTTTCAGAAGCAAAAAACAAACGTTTGTCTTATTCATCATCGTCTATTCCTAGTATTGTTAGTCGTAGAAGTATGTGTAGTGGGGAATGCTCCTCACAGGAGGGAGAGGAGGGTTTTGAACCTCCACCCAATCGCTGCCAATATATACAGTATAAGGCACCTGTTGCCAAGGCCTCACTCCCTTTGGGCCCCTGTCTTGGCCCTGCGGTGTTTTGCCACACCCATTTTGTCTGTTTTGTTATTTTCTTTGATTCCTTTAATAAACGTCTGGATAATTTTATGAAACACGTCTCTGGCCAAATATCGGTAATGAATGTATGTTCTTAAATTCTAAAACTATAGCTTAGAGTTGTTAAAACGTATATGTCTTGGGGTGCAAGTCCCCAGGTGGCGTTGTTGGTTCCCTTTCATTCCCCCTTCCCCTAAATCACATATGCTTCCCAAATGGAATAAAAAACAGGAAATCAATCAATTTACGTTTTAGGTCTAAACCATTCATTCATCCATGTGTTTAAAGCAATCACATTTATTTGGATAAAACCCCAAGATCAAGGTTGCCTGTCTCTGTGGATGAGACTGTGATTGCACTACATCTAAAGGAGGAGCCACAGTATCATTTGCACTTTGGCGATCATGGAGACGTATAAACTACACAGGAAAGAACATGACATTCTACATGCATTCTACACATGAAAGAATGCATGTTGCAGCCATAGCATGCAGTCAAAAAATAAAAAGATACATTTAAAACTGAGGCTTGTATCGCCCAAATTCTACTTTACCCTGGACCACAGATATGAAAATGATACCGGAGAAGTAAAAGAGTTCAAGCCCCTAATACGGTTTTCAGTGTCTAAAAAAGTAACAAAGTCAATAACACAACAATAAATTGTCCTTTTACTAAGACAATACCACAAGAAGCAAAAGTGTAAATCGACCTGATTGAAGTGTTTCTCGCATATGAAGATCTCTATCTTACCTCCCCAGTTGGAAAGGGACCTTTTGAGTGTCGGTGGAAGTGTAAGTAAAAAAGAAGACGCTTCAGTTTTTATACAATAGCTATAGACGCCTGAGGCTCCTGCTGTCAGCGGGAGATGTTCCTTCATGAAACTTTACCTGAGGAAACCTTACCGCAGCTGAGTTCAGCGTCCCGCATCAACATCGGTGATAGTTAGACCAATAGACAGACAGAGAAAGAGGGTGGCTGAGAGCTTACATAAGAGCTGTCTCTCCACATTCATAGATCATTTTGATTAGCTTTAATTGTGTCCATGCTGCCCTGCCTTGTTCAAACACCCACAGCCTGTATCTGTAACAGCAGTTAAGGAAGAACAACAATGGTGTCATTATCTGTGCATGCAAGAGACAGCAACCCCACCTCTCAGCTGGTTCGCTGTTTCATGAGGCCGACGATGTCTTATGTTTACTCAAGACAAGTAAAACAATGTCACACTATGTCAGCGGTTCTCAAACCTTTTTTTGTCTTTTTTTTCTTTAAGGCAGGTAAGCCAGAAAGATGTCCCTGCATGGAGCCAGAAAATCTATCATTCTATTTTTAGATGTTCAGGAAAAATCCTCAGATTCCACTCTGTACTGTATTCATCCACAAGAGGGCAGAAGTGCAACACTAATATATGGACATCTGAGAAGGAGAAGTTGGAACAGGTTGCATTATATTATTTTATAATATATATAATAATAATATAACAACAGAACACTGTAAAAAAAAACGTTTGTTTCCACAGGTGGTCACTCTGAACACTCACAAGTCACTCAGTGTCAGGAGCAATAACTAGGGTTGGGTACCGAGAACCGGTGCCATATTGGCACCGGTTCCAACACGTCCGGTACCTACCGGACCGAAACGCAGATTTCGGTGCTTCCTTCCGGTGCCTGAGAAATTTAAATACTTTTTTTTTTACACTACTCTGTAAAGTTGCACGGTATATAAATACTAAAAAGGTAGCAAGGTGCCCGAATGCTAAAAACGATTATTAAAATAGCGCGGATCAGAGCACACTGCTGCTCTGCTCTCTGTCTGCCTGCATGCAGAGCGGGGCTCGAGGGGGCGGGGCTTCCAGCGCTCACACACACACACACAGCGCGCGCACACAGAGATCGCTGCAGACACGAGCACGAGCTTTTGAACGTCCATCCTCGGCTTGATGGAACAAATCTCTCAAGTTGATATGAATGATGACGTGTAGTCCAGTAAAGCAGCAGTTTTAGGATCCAACAGTGTCTGAGTTCTGTTGCACACGGTCCCATCAGGCCACTTGATGCTTGTGTCTGTTCTTTTGAAATATATATTGTTTATAGTTTGAAGTTAAAAGGTTTGAAGCTGTAGTTTGAAGTCAAGTACATTGTGTATGTATTTATTTATATTTCTAGTATACTTTAAACAGTTAATATATTGTTCAATTTGAAGAAAAAAAATTGCCTTGGCAATAAAAAAGTAACGGTTCAGGCACCGTTTAGGCACCGGTATCGTTTTAAAAGTATCGGTTTAGCACCGGTATCGGATAAAACCCAAACGATACCCATCCCTAGCAATAACCCTGCAACATTAAGCATCTACTGTGCCTGTATATAATATATTTTATAGTTTGAATACACACTGTTTTTAACATGTAAATGTCATCACTACCAATGTGAACCCAAGCACGCTGTGTATGCTGTATATGCTGTATATGCCGTCATATCGATATACTTCATCTAAATAAAGCAACCTGTTACATTAATCATTTATTCAAGTACTCTTTGTGCTCTGCACCAAAATGACTATTCTTTGCCAAAATAGATGATTCAGATTTTGATAATCCTCAGATTGCGCCTTGTGCTATTTTCCGCCACAAGGGGGCAGTGGTGCAACACAAATCTGTGAACATTTGAGTGTCAGTCTTCATGAAAACTTGAATTCTACACATTGTTTATCTAAACACCCTTTATAACATGGTGCATCACTAAAGGTACATTTAAGTAAACACACATGTTGTACTAACACTAATTGATACGTGATTGAAATGTGCAGTGAACAGGCGGTTGATAAACGAAAAAGTTGCCCAACCCAAATCATCAGGTACACACATTTTGACAAGTTAGAGTTTTATTTTTATGAGAAACTGGTCTAGTGGTAAAAAAAAATAAAAATGGCCAACATAGTCTTTGCAGTGAAAATGAGCCCATGTCATGTGCTGAAATATGAAACGGACATTTGGATAATATCTTCATTTTTGGAAAGAAGAAAAGATAAACATACAAAAAAGTTCAGTAGCCATTGACACGTAATAAGAATCCATCTCCATGTAATAAGATGAGTTGTGTTATGTTTCCACATTATTACGTAATACCCTTTAGTTACATACTGTGTAAGGGCTCATTCGCAGAGGAATACATATTTTATCATGCAGCGTTTAAGCGCATTGAGGGGCCAGAAGACTAGAAAGGGGCTTTACGAGTACATTTACCTGTCACCATCCATCATGCAATGTTATAAATGAAAGAAAACACTCTTTTGAAATATCTACTCCTGTATTTCCGGGGGAATTGTTCCGTCCATCTTCCTTGTTGAGTTAAGTGTACATTGAAATGTACATCCACTGAAAGTGATGGAGAGACAGACAATGAATTAAGTGAAAGTGAAACGAGTACATATATAATAAAGTTACATCATGTCATTTTATCTGAGACAAGTATGTATTTCCTCTGTCTTAGACTAGATCAACACATGCTTCTGACAAGAAGAGTGTGTTTCATTACCTCTGACTCTTGAAGATTCATGTCTTTTCCATCAGACAATTGTTTGAAGATTTCTGTTGAGAAACACGCAAATTGTTAATACACCATTGATGCCACAAACGTTAGCAATCTTTAACCACGCAGGATCTACTAATTGGGAGTTGAAGATGTGCATTTGAACCTATTTGCAAGGCAAATGTGCCGCTTGACGTCACTTACTGTACATGCAGTCCAAGCGGAGGATGAGACTGATGAAACTCTCCAGGGTCAGGTGTCCAGAGGAGGCGCCGTAGCGCAGCGCCATCAAACTGAGCATGTCATCCTTGATCCTCATTCCTGTTCAACACACACAGCAAGAGCTTCAGGGGAGTTTGGGAACATCCTGGTTTGATATCAGCACTTACACAATTAACCACTAATGCACATTGGCACCAAACATGCACGTTTTCCCTTATTTTAACTGAATCAAACAAACATATTTACAAGGTCTTGCCACATATTTTACATTTGTTTGCTAAACATCATTAGAATGATTGGAACTAAATGCAGACTGCAGTTTTTTTGCATACAAATCATCAGCTTGAACACGGTTACAAGTCAAATACAAATCAGGTTTAAATCTTCATCGTACAACGTGGGAAGTTTCCTTACAATAGGACTTGTAACGGCATACATGTTCCAACTTGCCTAACCTGTATGTCTGTAGAGGAGAAATCTTCTATAAACACACAATTATCTCTCTCACAGACATCCATGTCATGTGGCTGTCATGGAGGAAATGGAGAGTGTTTTGTTCCTTTTCTTTTTACTCCACAGTGTGTGACGCAGCCTAAACAAAATATTGGTGCACTATTTTTGTGTAATTAAGATGCAGAGAGCGAAACAATGATGTTTTGCAGGAGGCCAAATGTATTTCCATGTCTTGTGATATTTGCCAGAGCTTAGCGTAAAAAGTTTAGACAAGGTGGGAGCTATTATCAGGCAAAAAAGAGAACAGAAACACACTTATTTTTCTCAAACTGAAATTTAAAGTAGAGCTAACAGGATGCAATGTAACATCTGTAGCAGCCATTTTGTATCCGTTTACTTAGCTCAGCTAAACTGCCTCAGTCTATGTCTGCATTTTGTAGAAGAGGTCTTTGTAATTCATCTAATATCAGTTTTATTTATTTTGCATGTATTTTTTTCACGTGTGCACATGTTCACATCTTTATTATGTTTCCCTGTGTAGTTTGGCACAGACTTTTAAATGGCACAATGATATGTTATTGTTGTTGAGTGCCGATGCATTTATAATCAAGGGGATGGATGAACGGTCTACCCGAAGCTTGGAAAGCGTTCCTCAGCTCATTCAGTGACAGTGTTCCAGTTCGTGAAACATCAGTGAGGAAGAAAATGTCCTGTTTGAATGCAGAAAACAACAACGATGATCAGGTTGATCCTCCATATCTATATATTTAGATGCACATGTATTAGTAGAACGAAGAGGCGGATGTACGGTAATGCATGTAAATATATTTTTGGGTGTTTAACCTGGACCTTTTACCTTGTACGTGGCGACCTTCTTCCACAGACGAATAAATTCCTCACCATTCAGTTTGCCGGAGATGGATGTCTGACCCAACATTGAGGTATCAGAGCTGTTCATGTGTGTTAAACAAACACATATATGTGTGTGTAAGTTATATCAGATCATAATCAATGTCACATCATCACAAGAGGATACATCCATCAGAGCAACCATGCTGCGACAGGCATCAATGCTGAAGCCTCCAGATTTCAAGTCTCCTAAGAAAACATAAACAAGAAGAAAACTTAGTTTGAGACTTAAGAGATATCATTCACAACTATAACAATGGCATTGTTCTGCTCTTTGTCAACCCTGTTAATATTATTTTACAGTCCAAACCTTTCAGGATTTTTTCATTTAGCAGCATCTGGAGCTGCTCGGCATCCACTTCTTCATACTGGAAATGGAAGGAAAACAAGATGTAGAATACTTTGGGGAACTTTCTCGGAAGCTTAAAAGGGGGAGTGGCTTTGGAGGGCGGGCTGAAGGGTCTGTGTTTTTCAGATGGATGATTTTTGAGTAGTAACTACTGAATTCATCATGAGATGTATCAATGCTTTGTAAGGCATGAATAGTCGTCACTTTAGATTAGGTCACAGAACATGCTTAACTAACGAGTAGTAACTCTGAATTAATCATGAATTGCAGCATTGTTTTTATCATTTACTAACACTTTACAAATGATCTTATTAATCATCTATATGTCCTGAATACTTCATTTACAAATGGGGAATCCATCATTTATAAAGTATGAAACCCAAGCTTATTAATCAAGAATGAAACATTTATAACTGTGTTTATGAATGAGTTACTAATGAGTTTTCATGTTGGAATAATGCTTTATAAATGATGAATTCATTGTTTATTCATGCTTTACTAAAACTCAATAGTGTGCACTTATTATAAAGTGCTACCAATTGTTTTAATCTACAGTACTTTTACTAGCTTTTAGCTCTCTTTTGGTCTTCACCATCTTCTGAGGTACATAGCTGGCCCGTTAGCTGTGAAATGCTCCACATTATGTTCACCAGATATCCGCTGACCTTGTTTGTCTGCTGTTGGGTGCTGGGAAGTTGGTTCAGGTAGATTTTTGTAAATTTTTTTAAACCGCTGTGGCTGGAAATGACAAATTGAGGTTGTATGACCCAAAAGTTATGGTCCGTTAAACAAAATTTAGCTGAAATAAAAATGACATAAAATGCTCCATAATGCTGAGGGGAACTGTCAGGTGAAAATCATCTATTATGTTCCTACCCCTCGTACTCTGATTTGACCCATTGTTCATATTAAAAGAATGTATTGAAAATTGTGAATTTTCTCATGAATTTTTAATAAGAGGGAAACTCAATGAAATTATGCTAGTTAGCGAATATAAATATTACCTTGTCAGAGTTCTGGCGGAAAAAGGTTATCTTGCTCTTGTCTTCTAGCGCATTTGGGGTCTTTTTGAGCTGGGAATTAAAAGAAGAGAAAGTGGATGAGATCATAATTTTGTCAAAACATATCTCACATTAAGTACAGTTAAGAACACCGACAACATTGCGATATTATTAAAGTGTGCACACCGTTTTAACTGGCTCGTCTTTTTGGTCACCAGAATTCTCACTGCCGGGGAAAAGACAAAGACGCATGAGTGTGTTTTAAATACCATTCATGTGGGACACATAGCATGCAGAATACTTTGGGGTGATTGAGTGAGCATACTAGCTATGAGTCTCCGCCTTGGTGATGATGGTCAGCATGAAGGAGGCCGTCTCATTGGCTTTGAAGGTAGACGGCACAATCAGGTATTCGCCAGGCTTCAGCGAAAAGTACTCCATCACCTCGCGTGCGTTCATGTAGGTTTTAGTTTGGGCAGCAGGTTTCTGGCTGAAGAAAGATGCCGGGAACTTCCCCTTCTGTGCCTTGTGCTGTAGTGATAGATAGATAATTCAGTTCCTTTTGCAGTTCATGTCTTTTACCAGAGATATGGATGGAGAAGATGTATTCAGTATTGATTTGGAATCGCTAGGAAGTTGTTTCTTACTTGTTCCTTCACCTTGAGTGGAAGATGAGTGCATGTTGGGGACAAAAAGCAATTCAATAAATTAACTTCCAGTTCAAATAATGTATCATTACAAGTACATACAGTCACTGTAAATTAAAAGCAGTCTCTGACCAAGACTTAAACCTGCCTTGATGCTTTAATGTCTGACCTACAAACGGCTGCGTGGACTTTGACTGTGATCGTCCGTTTACTGTGTTTACATTTGATTTACTGCCGTCTTCCTTTAACTCCTCAGACTATAAATCCTTGGAAAACCTGAGATGTTCTGTCAATGATTTAATGTTAAAAACCCTCGTTAGCTGATTGAGTCATTTGTTCATTCTCTTTATTGTTTACATTCTTCCTAAATTCTTACAACCCACAATGATTCTTATCCTACTGACTCACAGACACACGTACAGTTCCCTAATTGGACCCATAGCTTTACGTCCTCATTGCGTTACTTTTGAATGTGCAACGTCAGCTTAATGGAGATATAATAAAGAAGGAGAAGGGACATACTCTTCATCAACCAGATACCTTCCACGTCTGCTACTTGCACGACATATCCATAAAAGTCCTCATACTGTGACAGATACAATAAAGAGTAATATTTACCTCAAATACAGAGATTCCAATGTGGAGATTTTCAACCAGGTGTCTGTTCCTCTTGTCGGGTTTTTGCATGAGCGATATCAGCACATTTTTCTCGCCGACGTTCCCCGAATATTCACCGCTAATCTTGACCCGATACTGTGGATTAGTCCAGTAACTGTCTGAAAGAGAGAGAGAGAGGGAGGATATATTTGAAAAGAGTAGGGTGAGTGATTTGATTATCAACATTAAAATCAATTGTTATTGGGTATTAGGCTACTGATGGAAATAAAAGATTAAGTTGAAAGCAAGGCAAGTTGAACGGTCATCAATCTCATCAAGTTGGAGCTTGTAATGAAGCATTTGTGAATTGTTTGCATATAAGATGCAGAGTCAAGTAGTTGCATGAGTTGTGTAATAAAGTTGCATGACGCACCTATTTGTATAGCAGATTTGAACTGTCCTGCTTTTACTGCATGTTCTTTATTGGTGTGAACAAGATAAGGGAACGTGTAAACTGAAGTAATGTTACGGACTAGTCTTGTCGTAATCACACTTTGTGGTGCTTTAATACGTTGTCCTGCCCTCTGCGCTGGAATTGGGAATTTGACGCACTAGCTTGTTTGACTTTTGTTGCTTGTTAGCTTGCGCTTGAATTTGAGCAAATGTACGACCAACAACAGTCTCCACCAGTCTTAAAAACATCCACAGCTAATTAAGCAGTTCTATCTTAGCGTATAGCTCAGCTATGCAACGCTGGATAAACTATGTTAAGCTAGTAGCTCTAGTAGAGCTACTAGCTTAACAGCTTATCCAGATGTGGCTGTTTATAGACTATAAACAGCCACATCAACCTCACCATTCATGCAGAACACATTCACAAAGGTTTCTTTCAATTCATTAACATTTAATCAAACACAGATTTAATGTTCATAATTTCAGAGGGATTATTAAAATGTTGATTGCCTCCACACAGCTCTCAACATGGCGACGGCAGCAACAGTGCTGAATTGGTCACCCATTGGTTTTTGACGCGATCTGCTGTAACCGCCGTATGAGTGTAGTAAAGAGCGGCAGCCGTGCGTTAGCTAGTGAGAGGTCAGGCTCACATGCACTAAAAGACACGGCCAGCCAGGCTGTGTACACAAAGCACAGCAAAGCTCTGATAACAACACACGGGGAGAGCGACTTCACTGTGTTCAAGTCGACATCACTCCACTGTGTCTTTAGAAAGAACATAATGATTCTGTAGGAACGAGTCTTATCTATGACATGGTGTGACAAATAATATCATATTTTATTAGATTCAAGTTCAGATATCCTGGAAGTACCTCTGTTATTCATGCATCCCCCGGCAGTTGTGCCTGCAACCCATCTGCCGTCATACATGGTGGTATTCCAGTGACAAGAGTTTCCATCAAGGAAGTCGGGAGACAGGGAGCAGATGTCCAGATCGGTGTAGAACTTACAGAAGTCCTCCAGGGTCATCCTGATGACATCAGAGATTCATTTTGAGAACAAATCTTTCCTCTGGTTGTGATGCTGAAACTATGAAACCCTAATCGTGATAAATACAGTATATTCATTAAGACACAATATTCCTTCTGTATCAGCTAGAGTAGGAAGTATTTATTAGTCCCTTTTGGAGAAATTCAATTCCATAAGAGGTGCAGATATAATCGTATATTCACAAACGCAGCCAACGTACATGTACCTGTCTACTTAACGACTTAACAGCTTCCTCTGTGTGTTTGGGAACTTGCAAGTTTGTGAAGTAAAGACAAACAGACCAATTGCACAAGGTGCTTTGTCTCTGAAGAATGTTTTGCAATCCTGTAGCAGATGTTCTTTTTAACATAATTACCCAATGCCCCCTAAGGCCTCAAACCCTGAACCCTCAGGGACTTACTGACATGAGAGACTGTGAGGGCTTGACATGGTTTAAATGTGAATGGGACAGCACTTTGTTATTTATTTTATACTTTTTACATCCTGATTTGAACGTCTTCTCTTTACTCACGAGATGAGACGTCTAGTTGTTACTGGAGTTGCTACTGTGTGTATGCGAGCGTGGGACAGAAAACACAGACATGCTTAGAAAAGATAGCATTTTCTTACCAAAACTCTCCGTCATCAGCAACTGAAAGGCACATGTCACGATCGTTGGCATTCATGGTTTGCCACAGGGAGGACCTTGAAGACAATTTGTCAAGTTGGAGTATGTGTTAGTCGACTCAGGACCTTCAGAGACATGTTGTAACACATGTCCTCAGGCTCAGAAAGGGGGCCTCTCAATGTTCTACTCGACTAATATGCAAATACAGAGCAGGGGGTAATTTAATCTGCCTTTAAGGCAGAAGACCTTACTTCACTGTAACTGGCAAAACCAGTTTAGAATTCACTGGGGATCTTTTCAGAGGAGTTTTTCTATAGGCTTCTCACGCACCTTTTCAAAATGACCTTTTCAAGTCTTTCATGTTACCTACAGGAACATACCACAAAGACCACTATAGAGATGATATTTCTAAAAAGCATAAAGCCCCTGGCGCTCATGCTCCCTTTCGAGAGGCCCCTTCACCGTATTCCAGGAATCTACCGTGAAGTGCACTTCAAGTGAAGTGGTTATATTATGAAAAAAATCTTGCTTGTTACCAACCTGTTGGCTTTCAGCAAAAAGTAGACATAAAAAGTGGTGAAATACATCTTTTAGAAATGTGTGTTTGTGTGTCTGACAGTAATGAACTCTTAATTTATCTTGTCATTGGAAAATAATCTCGATATTACTGCAAATGAGAGCTGTGTCTCTGTAAAACAGTCGCTTTGAGGAAGTCCTTCTCACCGGTCACTCCAGTCTCCAGTCCACTCTCCTTTTCCCCAGGGGTTCCACAAACGCACCAGGTTGAGTTGTTTCCCTTGGCTCATCGTCTAACCAGCAATCGGCATGGGGAGACAGCACCATAGTTTGGTTCCATAAATTTCAAAAAGGCAATAAATTATTCCATAAATCATTTGCGATTTAAACACCTACTTTCCCTAATTTCTTTATGATCACGAACAGAAAAGTGTTTGTTGTTTTATTACTTCCAATTCCAAGTGCAATGGGAGCAGTGTGTAGGAACGAGGGGGAGTTATTGGCTGACAGAATATAATATTTTTCAATAGTGTATTATCACATGAAACTGAGAATCGCTGTGGTTTTGTTACCATAGAATAAGTCGGTTACGTCTACATAGGGTGTGGGTCCTCACGGAGTATGACATGGTGCACCCCCATGTTTCTACAGTGAGGGTTGACAAAACAAACACTGGCTCTAAAGAAGGTCACCGTACTCCTCCCTAATGCTTGGAGAGCGGGGGGCGAGCAGAGGGGCTTCATAGATACCAATACATCCTACACACTAGTCCTTTAAGTGTAATTCTTCACCTGTTTCACACCGGTGACACTGTAGGCGTGGCCTTGGACCAATCCATTTGCCAATATGTTGTTGGCAGATGTCTCCTGCAAGCAAAACAAAACATTTCTTCAAAAACAAAGCTTTTGTGAAGTCATATGTGTGTGTCAACTGGTCACATTGTGTCATTGTCAAGGCTGTTGCTTGGATGCTTGTGGCGGTCCGCCTCTAGTTAGCCGTCAGGCCAAAGAGAAAGTTAGTCTTTTCTTACAGAGGAAACCATTTACAGTGACTAAGGTTACAGTGATCAACCGTGTTCCTGTACAAATGCAGTTTAAATAACTTGCAAATCAATCTTCTGCTTCCGGCTGGCTACCTGACTCTGCTGCTGCGTGTGCATTGGAATCAAGACGGCAGAAAGAAAGTCATTTTCTTTTAATGAAAGACGTAGTCTCCTCAAAGCTTATGACAAACTCCAACGAGATGTGGAGTTCCTCGGGCGACCCTGTGCAGTCTAGTCAAACAACGAGAAACAGTCATGGCTGCTTGGGATGAGAAAACTAATGCACACAGGAAAAGAACATTTGGTTGAAGCCGCCCCCGTCAAGTGGATCATGTCCGTTCACGTACAGTAACAGGACTGTAAAAAGAAGTCCTTTTGATGGCAGAGTAAAGGTATGGCCTTAGCTTATTAGGAGAAGACCTTTCTAAGAATAATAGTACACATTTCGTCTGAGAACATGTGGGGTGCATCAATCCACAGCTCTGACGTCAATGTCAGACCGGTTTGTCATGTCAGTCACTGTAGAATTTTAGTGAAACCTGTTTCTTTAACATATCTGAAGAATATGATCATCCGTTCTCCACATTTCAAGAAATGAGTTTCGTTCATCTTATGCGGATGCACTGAATCTGTTTTGGCCTCCAGTGCTGGTCTTTACTTGAACTTTTATTTATGTTCAAATGTACTTCATTGTTCCGCATCTCTCTAAAAAGCACGTGTGCAGTCTGCAACATCGATGGAAAAGAAGCAGGCAGTGGTGGTTTTGACTGGTGTGTTTGTATACGTACCCCTTGAGGTGTACCACAGCCCATCAGAGACAAGGACTGGCCTGCTCTGCACATCAGCTCCCACAGGTTGGACGGGGGATCTGACAGCTGGATGCACATGTGAACACCACCTGTGAAGTCCATCATGGCCTCTGCAGGAGTCCCGGAGATCATGTCGGTATAGGAACCACACACTCTGTCACAGGGCGGGGATGTGATATTATTAGCGCAGATTCTCCAGATACATGCTAACAAACGAAGACAAAACATGCTAACAACACATGCTAACAAAACACATTCATGGCTGAGAAACAATGCACTTTTTTTTCATACTTTGCATAAGCTTTCTCCAGCAAAGCGGGCCAGAACTCATTTTCGTCTTTGGAGTAAACGAAGATTAGTCTCCCATTGATTGTTGGAAGCTTGTCATCAATGACGACATCCACCCATTTTCCAAATCTCCAGAACTGAAAATAAGAGAAGGGAATAAAAAATAATAAAAAATATATATAATAAGATCCATCTACCAAGTAATATAATATGCATATAAAAAAATACATATATATATATGTATATATATATATATATATATATATATATATATATATATATATATATATATATATATATATATATATATATATATATACATATATATATATATATACATACACAAATTATTCATTTTTTTACATTGTTATTCACAGGAAAATTATATTGCCAAAAATGTAAAGTGCAAGAATTTGGGTACTGTATATCAATAACAAATAATATCCACTTGTGCTGTTAGTATTTACCCGGAAGTGGAACAGCCCGCAGTATTTTTCATCAAATGATTGGTCAATAGGGACAACTTTTTCAAGGATTTTTTGCTTGAAAGTCAGAGCTCCAATAGACGCAAGAAACCAGCAGTCTCCTGGGGCGGAAAAACAAAGAGGTCATTGAGTTGGTAAAGGCCCAACAAACAATAATGACGTATGAAGAAATATTCCTACCGAGTATTCCTTGACCAAAGTCGAACCTTGAGATGCCGTCAAGTATGAAGTTTGGATGAGGAGCAATTTTCTGAAACGAGAAAGTAAACGAGTCAAAAACAACCGTACCACACGTCGCTGGTGCTGGTGCATTGTGTGTATATATATATATATATATATATATATATATATATATATAT
Source organism: Taurulus bubalis (assembly GCF_910589615.1). Taxonomy (NCBI): domain Eukaryota; kingdom Metazoa; phylum Chordata; class Actinopteri; order Perciformes; family Cottidae; genus Taurulus; species Taurulus bubalis. Next base: position 31,651,744 of record NC_136592.1, on the reverse strand, counting down.
ATAGCTGTATATTAAGTGTAAACCACACACACACAACATACATTTAAGCTTTTGTTGCCAGTAGGTGTTGCTGTCACTATAACTCAATATTGACATTGATGTCCTCAGGCCAGAACCCTTATCACTGTGGGGTAGATGTGACATTTACAGTAGAGTTACAACAGTTTCCTGTGTAGCCCTTTAAGCCCTCACCCTAACCCTATTGTTTGAGTTGTGTTTAGAGGTTGTAAATGGGGATTATTTCTTATTGTAGGCCTGATTTTTATGTTTAATTTGATACCTAACATGTTTTTTTATTTATTTTGGGGAGGGGGGGGGGGGGGAAGTTATGATATATGCCTAAAGAAATCAAACATGATTGTACATGACTGTATTTGCATTATGGATTCTAGTATGATCAGTCACTTCATTTCAAAGGCATTTTTTATTGTCTGTCCATCCTAGAGCTAGCACAACTGCAACCAAGACACTTAGTTATTTAGTCATTAATGAATTAATATTATTATACTGTAGTCGTTTTTGGCTACTTAAGGGGAAGGTGTTGCTGTTTTTTTTAAGACAGAGGGTCTAAAGAAAATGTAAAAAATGCCATGACTTTAAAACATTTTTTAAATATACGTTTGAGTTCCTTTTCCGGCCCTCAACAATGTCGTACAGCCCATAAACATAAACTATCAAAGTGGTGTGTTAATATTGGTCATGTCAATTAAATAAACTGTACGCATAGCCTTAACCAGCAGCCAGCATGGCTTTCAAAAATGTAAAAAATTAACTTCTAAACTACTCCACACACACACTTAACAACTCTTACCTGTCAGTCAGTTTGGTCACGACTCATCATTGCGAGTTAAAAGTGGTTGAGCTCTCTGCTGCTAACAGACCACTGCAAATCACATGCTTGATGAAACATTCACGTTCACTGTGATACCGGTTCTCTTCTGCTTTAAACCTGCACAAACACCCACCATTGGCCTCAGCCACTCCACGCGGGCCAGGTCAGAGGTGCTCAGTATGCCTTCGCCGATGGAGATGCAGTCGGGGGGGAACATGTCGTCGATGTACCTCACTCCTCGGAGGACGCAGTATTGCTTCAGCTCCTGGTAGTCTTGGTTGAGGAACTTGTCGGGGTTGGCGAAGCTCCCATAACCTTTCTGCTTTTGACGAGCCTCCATAATGTTCAGACACACACCGGGAGGAGGCATTGCTGCAGTGTTCAGGCTCTGTTAAGGAAAGTGAGAACCAGATTTAGAGGAGTGAGAAAGTAAAGGCCAACAGAGGGTAAAGGTTGGGTTTTGGACCTCCACATGAGGCCAGAACAGCGTCATGGTTCTTGCCATATGGGCTCGACAAGTCTGTGGATCTCTGCTTTGAAGGACGAACAAAAGACACTCTCTCATTCCCTGATGTCTCCAGCAGCAATCAATGTGAAATAAACAATTTGCAATATATAGATAAAGATGAAATAAAAGGACATTGGCTGAAATTGAATCAAAAGGACAAGTCTGCAGTTGGGAGATCAAGTACCCCAAAGTTCAAGTGCAGAAAATGAAGATGAATGGAAAGGATCGAAAATTAAATAAATGTTGTTTGCTCTCCTACATAAAAATAATAATAATAATGATAAGGGGAAGAAAAAGTGCAACACCATCTACAAATCAAACACAAAGGATAGGCTATATTTGGAATTACAGCCTATAATTATTCAAATCTATAATACATTATGAGTAATAATAACATTTGTCTATGTAAATATGTCTTTGTCTATTAGGTCATAAGATATATTATATCTAAGTAGGAGTAAACATAATTTTTGTTCTCTTTTATCTTTTACTTTTGTTAAAGATTTTACTCTTGACCATGAGATGAATATATACCCATAGAACATTATTCATATTATTTTAAAACGCATCAAACATTCAGTGACCCTTTGTTCTCTGTAACAAACATATTCTACAACTTTTACGGGAGACAAAAACAAAAAGAAATGCCGTCCAATAGAAAATGTAATTTATAAAGCACATTACAGTCATAGTATTCGTGATTTAAGTAGTGATAATATAGGATATCAAAAAAAATCTTCATAGCACATCACCATATATAAAGTAATATGTACTGCATTTATTCTTAAGACTAGAGAGCATGTGTACACTTCAGTCTCTTAAAATGTGAAAATGTTCAAATTGGTTTGCTGCAGCAATAATTGCATTAGGCTATGTGACAATCAATATGCAGCAATATACATTGGAAATCTGAATCCACCTGTTTAAAAAAATATAATCGGCATATGAAGATCTTACCTCAGCAGGTCGTAGGAGGAAAGGTGTGAGTGGATCTGCAGGTGAGAGGCAGAGAGCTCTCGTCCCTTTTAAAGCGCCTGGACTGTAAACGCCCGAGGCCACCGGGCAGCAACGTGTACTTTTCTGAACAAGCTATGTCAGATCATCTTTGGCTGACATTTGTGGTTACCTGCTGCGTAATCTCATACCGCTGGAAGCTACATCCTGGCAGACAGGGAGGGGGAGGCGGAGGGGGAGGGCGGGAGGGAGGGAGGGAGGGAATTAGTTGTTGTATAACCTTTCTGATATACATACTTTCATTTGTAAATAATGTAATCATCACATGGTTGCTGTGATTTAGTTTTTATAATTCGGTAAAATTATAATTATAATGCATTTGATGTGATGGAGGGCCTCATGTAGGAGCTAATGACACAAAGCACCCAGAAAGAGGTGGACGTCATCAGAGTTTCATATTCATGGCATGAAAGTTCAAATTCATGGCGTGAAGCTTGAGCTGGTGTGTTGTGCTTATTGCGTGTTTACAGCGGTTGTCAATGAATAGCAAAGACAAGACGCTGTCACATGACCGGAGCTGGCTGCTTGCAGTACGAATGGCTGTTGGCTGGCGGTGTGTACAAAAGGTCTTAGTACTGAGATTAAGTCAGGTTTGTCTTCACATGAACCTTTTATACCCTGTGTCTGTGTTTCCATTAATAAACAAGTAGCATCAGCCAATATGTCCTTTTTGACTTGGCAATTATTGATTCACAGATGGATGGATAATAGATCCAAAATGGTGCTTGTGTGTCAGCCATCATGAACCGAAACTGGAAGCAGTAAGAGTCTAATTATGAACATTATCAACTTATATCAGTCCACTTACTGTCAGAAATGATTTCATATGAAGTTTGACCAGCTTTATGAGCTGGAAATAAATATTTTTCATAATTTAAACAAAACAAAAAAAATTCTTACAATTCAAAAATGTATATTTAAAAAAGGACGAGATGAAGTAAAGATGAAGCTTTGGTGCATGTGGGGAAATAGGTCACTGTAGGTACATTGTGAACAAAGACGCTCTATCTAGGTGTACTGTTCCCTTTGTCTGGATGTTGTCTTGCTGTTGTATAGCTTCATGGTTCTTCATTTCGTGCTTTGCACACAGGATCAAAATCACTTTTTTTCGCTGTATGCTTCTACTTTGTATTTTGACCCCTTTGTTTCACAGTTACTGGTATAACGTCTCACAGACAGGAGTCTTTAATGCCTGATCACTGTGCGAACAGGAAAGCCCAGCAGACAATACAATAGTGTTGTTCAATGGCGTGGTCGGGTGTCAGGTGTCAAAGTGTCAGGACACATCGACTCCTTCAATAGGTAAAGCGGTTAATCATGTTTATTCTCCAAAGTCATCTGCAGGAAAATAGTAATAATAGAGTACTTCTCTGGAAAGGAAGCAGTGCTAAACTCCATTTCTCCAGAAGGATGAGCTCAGATGCATTAATAACTATACTTGTTTTCACATATTTCACAGGCTGTCTGCCTCCAGCTCTGAGTATTGCAGAGGCTGCTATGCCACTAGTCCAGGGCCTGGACTAGTGGCATAGATCCTTGGTCTCAGGGATCTTCACTACTGTTCTTGGGAGCCACGCTGGCATGTATGCAAGGTGTGAGCCACCTCACTCGTGTTCTCGAAGAACAGAGGGAAGGGATGCAGACTGCTCTCAATGGCTGACAGCCAACCCAGGAAGATAACCAACAGCGCCATTGTGATTCCAACTGGCAACACTGGAGTACGCTTAAGTTGGCCTGAGCGAGGTTTTGCAGACCCATGTTTGTAGCCCATGGCGCCATCTTGTGGATGCTCTGTAGACTTTAGGAAAATGATTTGTATAGCGCTTCAAAGGCACTTTACATGGTGAAAACAGAAACAATGAAAGCAGTTATAATATAAAAAAGAGAGATGACGTAACAGTTAGAAACAAAGCAAAAAAAAATGATTCCCATTTCCATTCAGTCGCAAGTTAGGCTGGGCTAACTTCTCATAGACAGAATTACAGTGCTGTTTTTAATTGAAATGGGGGTTAGAATACATGAATGAATCTCTGTATAATATGTTGTGGCAATTCAATAGTTGTTGAGCATGGCTAAAAACTGCCAGCCCCGAAGTTAAAGTCTATATAGTTTACACTTGCTGTTGAAATTAGGACATTCAGTGGGAAAGTGTTCGGACTCTTCAGACCGCTCACGAAGAAAAAATAGCAATACAACAATTTAAAAATAGCCTGTTACAAGGTAAAGTCCTGCATTAAAAATCTTTTCAAAAAGAAAAAATGTATTATATGAGTCCCGGTGCTGTACGGAGTTCTCTGGTAACTGCCTCTGTGAGCTCAGAGCGCCGGACTCCATTTCCTTTAATTGTAGTTGAGGCATTTCCTGTGTTTCAACAAACACAGGAAATGTTGTCGGGGTTCCTGGCACTTTCCATCCAAATGTGCTGCTTTAACACACACAGGTGTACCCGACCTCACAATATGAGCCATGCAAACTGAAAAAGTAAATCCTGTCCATTCCCCTGAAGAGCAAACCTCACATTAAACACAGGAACAAAAACACAAAGCAATGGGTTTGGTAGAGCATGGGGAAACTGCATTATTACTGGGTTGTGTATGTATTTTATTGTAAAAAGTACCTTGATTTGTTGACTAAATCGGGTGGCCAATGATACTATTTTCTTTTTACTTTGTGTAGTGACACAGGCAGGCTCTGCACCGCTCTTTATAAAACAAATCCATACCTCATACCAGTGTAATAGAATCTGAATTTGGTATAAGTATAAGTGTTATCCCTACTAATGATAACACAGCTAGACACACAATACAGTCAATAACTAAAGCATTACACACCTGCATCCAGACTATGATATTAATATTACTAATTATATGAATAAAGTGTCTCGGTGTACTGTGATCCCTGAGGCAGTAGAGTGGCAACGTTTAAGGAGCAGCTATTGTGCTTCCACCCGGAGCATTGAAATATAAAATGTCAAAGTGTATCTGAGCCTCTGACCCCTGCGTGTTCATGTATTGTGAGACGGCACAATCAAGGGAGTCCTCTACTGGGGCCGGAGACATCTGGAGAAGCAGTCAAAACACGAGGGAGCCTGCCATTGTTTTTTTATTTCAAAACGGAACTGGCCAGCGGGGGAGAGAAAGGAGCCCACAACTGCAGCTAAACATGGTTTCCGTCTTTAGTTTTGGTCCCAAACAGGATGCATGAGCATGACTGTTAGTCTCAGACCGGCACCACTTGTTTTTGGCTACGAATGGACTACCACATATTGGTCACGATTCAGCCCCAAAACTCCCAGGGATCTTCTGGATATCAACGTATTTACTGATCTCTTTGGCAATAATGTTGTGTATTTTTCTGCTGCAGCTCTTCAACAGCTTTGCGGGTTCATGTGGAGCTGGACATGAGACGCTGTGCACCTCCAGAGCCTGCTTCACCCTGCATATGGACAGAGTGAGCTTTGAGAAGGCCGGTCAGAACTGTGACCACAATGGAGGATATCTGATGACAGTCAGAAACCTAGAAGAAGAGGATGTGCTGCGCTCACTTCTCTCACAGATCCAGAGACAACCTCAGGACAGGGCGCTTACATTCTGGATTGGATTAAAACTGCACAAAGGGAACTGTGTGTTGGCGGACAGGAGTCTCAGAGGGTTTAAGTGGGTCTCTGGAGAGGAAGATTCCAACTACTCCAACTGGGGAAAAGAACCGGTCACCACATGCACGGAGGAGAGATGTGCAAAGGTTCATTACACCTCATCGGGTCAGAACCAACTGAAATGGACTGCTGTAACTTGCAAAAGCTCTGCTTCTTATGCATGTAAGTTTTATTTTAAGGGAATGTGCAGACCTCTGGCTCTATCGGGGCTCGGACAAATCACCTACAAAGCGCCCTTCTCCGAAGAGCCGCAAAGAAGTGAGATGAAAGTATTTCCGCTCGGAACATTTGCTGATATTTCATGTGGCGACCAACAGTCTCATTACTCTGTGTGCATGGGGAACGACGGTTGGAGTGCGCCTGGTCCATTCTGCGCAACAGGAACGCGTAATTGCGCGCTAAACAACGCCGGATGTGAACATGTGTGCCACCAGGATGCAGATGGAGTTCAATGCTTTTGCAAAGAAGGTTACGACCTGGACCAGGATGGACTCACGTGCAGGATAAAAGCCACGTGCGGCGCGGAAACCTGTGAGCATGAGTGCGTAACGGAGGAATCTGGCTTTTCCTGCACGTGCCCGGACGGGTTCGAACTAGACGCGAACCAGCGGAACTGCTCTGACATTGATGAGTGCAAGTCACGAGCCTGCACGCCTCACCGGTGCCTTAACACGCAAGGCAGCTACACGTGTGCGTGTCAAGGCGGCTACCAAATGGTCGGCGGTGAGTGCGTGGATATTGACGAGTGCGCGCGCACGAGTTGCGAGCACAGCTGCTCGAACAGTATCGGGTCCTTCTCTTGTTCCTGCAACGAAGGCTTCGCTTTATCCGAGGACGGGCAATCGTGCGTGGACATTGACGAGTGCGTGAGTAATCTGTGCCGGTTCACGTGCGTCAACGCGGTAGGAAGCTTCTTGTGCGCGTGCCCGCGAGGCTTCTACTTGGATCCCGACGGGTCGACGTGCGCTCCGAATGTGACAGAAACGTCGGCAGCAGAGGAGGAAACGCAGGAGAACGTCACCGAGTCCTTAAGCAGAACCACAGAGGAGCTCCGGCACCAGTCCCCAAGCACTGACGCGACGCTTCTGGACGTGGTGAACGACACGCACGGGGGTCCGCACAGCAACACGTCCTTGGTGACGTCCATTACCAAGACAGTTGATTCCAGGGTGCTTGTCTGCGTCCTCGGCTCAGTCATCCCGCTGCTGCTGCTGCTGGCTGTGACTCTGGCTATTGCGATTGTTCGATGCAGTCGTTCCAAAAAAGAAGCGAAGAAAAAAACCACCACGGACGGTTACTGCTGGGTTCCCTCTGGTTTGGACCCGCGTTTAGAGAAACTCTATGAGTCCATCTTGACCGATGACCTATGACCTGTGGTAGGAGAGTGATGAAGAAGACTAGTCGTGTTTATTTATGTAATTTATGTTGTTGCAACCTCCCTATATTAGGCTATGTGTTGTTGGGGAAATTATCAAATTACTAATCGGACAAAAATGTGAATAATCAAAAGAAAAATTGTGAATCTGAAAAGAACTAACAATGGTGTTGTTGGTGCAAAAGCCCAGTTAGAGTATGGAAGGGATGTGATTGGCTTTCTGTGAGGGCAACTCTGTTTGTTTGGACTGATTTATTTGAAGAAAATTGTCCCAGGATGTAATGTTGAAAGTCAGCTCATTTTGTATTTTGTCTCTCCATAACCGGCCACATTTTCTGACAGATATGCTTGAGTGATGTATGCACCGATATCTGTTCACTGAACCTGTGCCCAAGACCATTGTTGTCTTTATCGCATTGTTCAGATGACATAAACATTTATTTACCGTATGTTCACCTTTCAAATACCACACGGCCCGATGATATAATGTAACTATAATCGCACCTATCGAATCGATGCAGTATGTAATGTGATGATGAAGAAATGAGACAAAAACAAAATAAATAGTCTGCTCTGATATATAAATAAGATTTTTTTATTGCATTATGATAATCCTTGCCTTCACCAAACATGGAAACACCCAGCAGTCAAACTTTATCTAATTTCCTTCCTGTCTTTAACTTTTGTCATTGTCCGGGTGGGTGTTCCTTCCTGAGTTGTAGCCCCTGACTCTAAGTCCTCATAACTTTAGTCAGCCAACATTCTCAGAGTATACAGCACGACATCATGGCCTGCATGCAACTCACTACCTTTGAGCCAGTGAAGGCCATGGCAATGACTATTTTGATGTCAGTGTTTATTTCCCCATCTATTAAGACAGGATTATGCATGAAGCAGACTGCGGCCTGCAGGCCTTTTTGCACCGGGAGTGACTGCATAACTGTGAACCAGGACAGAGTGGATTTCCAAACAGCCGAGGAAGCGTGCCGCGACAGGAACGGAGAGCTGATGACGTGTCGGTCCGAGACGGATGAGAGCACGCTTGACGTTTTGAGTCGAGAATTGCGTGGAAACTTCTGGATTGGACTGCGTTTACCAGCTGCCTCCTGCAGCGACCTTTCAGCTCCACTGAGGGGCTATGAGTGGACGTCCGGTAGCGGACACAGAAGCTTTAGTCCAGACTTCAGCCCCTGGAAAGACGGCGTTGAAGTCTGCTCTCCGCGCTGTGTGACCCTTTCCAGTGATCAAAAGTGGACCGAGAGGCCGTGCTCGGACAAAACCGATGGCTTTCTGTGCAGAACGAAGCACAGAGATGCATGCCGGGCACGGGAACTATCAGACCCAAAGGTTATCCAAAGCGCTACAGGCTGTTCAAGTGGCCCTTGTGAGCATCACTGCATAGATGTAAAAGGAGGTCATATATGCTCTTGTTACAAAGGATTTAAACCAGACAGAAAGCAGCCCGAGCGGTGCAACATTCACTGTGAACAGCAGGAGTGTCCTGCGGTATGCGAGGACGACTTGTGCTCCTGCGCAGACGGCTTCATATTGAGTAAAGGAGGATTTTGTGAGGACATTAATGAATGTCAGAGCGACGGATGCGATCAGGAGTGTGTCAACAGTTTTGGAAGTTTCAAGTGCTCCTGCCGAAAAGGGTTTGTGCTGAAAGACCAAGTCAAATGCAGAGAAGCAAAGGGCGGTGAAGGTTTTGCGGTCACAACCCCCTTCGCCGCAGGCTTCGTTAAACCAGCCACCAGTAACCAGACGCTGAGGGGCTCTTCAGCGCCCGCTGGAGGCTTCCTCTGGATGTGGATCCTGGCTGTGGTGGCTGTGGCCGTGCTTGTATTTGTGATCAGGTTTTATGTTGTGAAACGTCAAAAGCGTCGAGAACAAAGCTCCAATCCAATTGCTGTGGACAATGTTGAGTGTTAAATCCAGTCCGAACAATGATGAGCACCTCAGGACCTGAATCTAGTTGATGCGTTACTTTTTATTAATGATACTAATAAATATAAATACATGAGAGCTTTTTATAGGTATTTCAGAAGTGTGTGGACTGGGCCACTCAGATATTCATCTGCATAATTAAAAGCAGATGTAAAGATAAACAACTTAATACAAAATGTATGTAATTTTATATTTTACATTGGATAAAGAGTGTACTTATGTACAAGTTGTGTGTTCTCATTTTGCTGCTGTTGGAGGAGCTGAGAGGTCGTTTGGTGTAAAGTCTTCACTGTTCTCATTTTATGAGTTCAGCATATGTTTAGAAAGAAAGGTCTGTCATAAATGTGTGTGCATATGGATTTAACTGTTTGTAAAATATGAGTTTTGAAGTACCTGTGATATGATGTACAATAAGAGACACTCGATGGGGACTTGTTGTGTCATTTTGTGTTCATTTACGTGTCATGGCAAGGAAATACAATCTGAATTCATTCATAACAAGACCACTTTTGTTCTTAGAGCGCCACCTACTGTTTGTTCCTCTTGTTGTTTGATTGGGAAAAATAATATTTTTCCAGATAATACATTTCCAAAGGTAAAATTGGTGGTTTTCTTGGAGGACATTTTGAAATGTCACAGGATGGGCACAGAAAATAAATTATAAAATGATTACCACCACCTGTGATCATTTATTTAACTTTAAATTAAATTGAAATACATTTGAAAAAACACTGTCATGACTTACTAGGACAGTTGAATAAAACCAAGTTATATTTAATGTTAATAGTAACACCCATATTTTTGTTATTATTACAAGTCATAAACTGTATAAACCCTAAACATCTTTTACAACCGTACCTATTTCTTTTTGTACAGCCAGATAGATAATAACTTTCTTTTGCAGGTTCAGATCTCTGTTCTCAGACTTTTCTCACTAAAGAACAGCCCAAACGTCTGCCTTTGCTTCTCCATCTCTTCCTGTCGGCGTCCTATGATGCACTGCTATTGTACAGTTTTGCAGAGTGTGCAAATTAAGTATTTATTTTGCATTATACATGTTTTACTGGGCTTTTTCTTTAGTTTAAGTTCAAGCAACTTGTTGCAGTTTCCTACAGCTACCACTAAATGTTACTATTGCTACATATTGTACTGATAGCACCAAATACTTCCTATTTAAAAGGACTTACAGCGGAGTAGCTACTCCCTATAATTCCCAAATAGAGATAATATGACACCTAGCAACTGGGACCCAACAGGGGTTATCTTTTAGACGTGTTAAATAATCAACCACATCAACTCTGAGAAAGTAAACTCTCAGTAATTTATCCAAGCAGGAGAGGAGACTTTGACCGCCGTTGAGCGCTGCCGTTATGTCACTGCGTCTATGGTGTGTTTCCTCTTCTCTCTCAGAAAAGAAGCAAAGCAGATAACACCGCTATTAAACAGGAATTCCAGCATCAATGAAATAACACCAAGGCTGTCAATGAACAAACGCCATACTAAACAGGTGGGCAAAGATAAGAGGGGACAGAAATTGCATAATGTACTTTTGGAAATGGGAACAAAACAACAGCATACTAATGCAAACAATGATTACATATGAAGGCATGGTCCAAATCATTCTGCATAAGGTCGCATCGCAGTTACAAAGTAGGAGATTGACACATTTTTGGGAAGGAATTGCAGCCTTTAGTCTAAACTAAAAGTTTTCAAAGATCAAAATATACTGAACATATTGAATAAATTCCTCACATCATGATATCTCCCTTAATAATGTTCTGTCAGGCTTGTACTTGTACTGCTGCCATGTTTACAGTCTTTATTGTGCTTTGTCTGAGGGCTTGGCAAACAAGCACATACAAAGCCCAATTGCATAATTATGTATTTTATAAGTCACAAAATTAACAGAACGGGTTCCCACCTGAACCAGTTAGACGTGCAACGGCCCTGAAAGTAGGTTATTGTCTCCACACTTATTATTGGTTGAACTGCAATTGCAGGCCAGTGCGAGAGCTGCGTGGATAAGACTGGGTGGTACAAACCTGACCTGGATAGCACCGGTTGTGGCTGACACAACCTCACCTCTCCCAGTCAATACATGGTCCGCCATGAGCCAATCATAACAGGAGGAGTAGCCTTTTTAAGAGGAAAAAACGTTGGGTTGTTGGGTTTCTCAGCCTCTGAGAAAACTTTGTGTTGGCTACATTTATGTTGCTTTGATCTTAATTCGGTTTTATGATTATCATTTTTTTCTTACCCGTTTCAGAAATGTTTTGGTTTTTCCAGAGTTGTTCACTTGTGCCACTATTCACTCGAGCCATAAAACAAGTTAAATATAATTGCAAATAAACCATACATTTCAGCTAAATTCATTGCTATAAGTTTGTACAAATGTTTATAATGTCTTAATATAATATAGAGGCTGTAACATTTTATTTAATCATTCAACGTTTCATCATGCAGCTTGACATGATATAGAGTCCATAGCATGTCAAGCTGTATGATGAAACGTTGAATGATGACATTTAAGTGGGAGGAGCCAGGGCACTTTATGCCCTGAGTAATGCCTCACAGGCAACGCCTTCTAGGCCTGCTCACCACTAATTCTGGCATATCTAGCAGTCTGGCTTATCTCAAACATGTATTACCTCAATTCAATTTCAATTCAGTTTATTTTATATAGCCCAACATCACAAATACAAGTTTACACATAACATCCCTCACATCGGATCAGGAAAAACTCCCCCAGTAAAGATAGTAAAAACCCTTTCACAGGGAATTTAGAAACCTAAAGTGTCTAATTGACCTGATTGTACGTTCATTTATAATGCAAAGTAATGTGTAAATGATCCTGGCAGGCTAATTTAAGAGAATAACCACCCGTTAGTCTGCTTAAGTAAACACGGAAGTGGAGGCCCTTGTCTCGACCAATCAGAAAGAAGGCGTCAGTTCATAGCGTCGTGTCATTGGGTTGAAGTTGGTCCCCCCCTCCTCCTCGTTGATATACATAATAACAACCGGTATCCGGGCTAGCATGTGGAGACAGCGCCGTGAGAACACAAGTAGCTCGTTTTCCGCTTGTTGAAGACTTCATTCCTTTGCTGAGAGACGAACCCTCGACCGAGCAGCAGCATGTCAGCCGACGGCGTGTTCAGGACCCGCTCTCTCGGCGTCGCCGCCGAGGGTCTTCCGGACCAGTATGCCGACGGGAAAGCAGCGAAAGTCTGGGAGCTGTACATCGGGGACACGCAGAGTAGGACGCAGGAGTACAAGAGCTGGGTGGTGTCTTTGCTGAGAGAGCAAGGGGTGCGGAAAGTACTGGATGTAGCCTGCGGAACAGGGTAATGTCTTTAAATCCGAGCCGGCGTGAACGTCTCACCAAACTGCATTGCACGTTTGGTCAATTAAACCAATGTCCTTGTGTATCAGCAGCAATAACGCATCCAGTCCAAACCTTTATGCATTTTTTATATCTGTACAACCCAGTATTTAATTCGGCATTAGTTCTATACATCAACTCTTCTTTATTCCAATGTAATAGTGTGATGTATTGACAAGTTTACCTTTTCAAAAGATGTGTTTTCCTTTTAAGTGTATGCCGAATTGAAGACCGCACCCAATGGTGCACTGGGTGCTGATTTAAAATTGGGCTTTCATAATCACCATTAAAGTTCCTGAATGGGTGTGACTGTAAAGTATAGACCTACGGACACTTGTCTGTACATGCATCTCCATAGCAGAGTCTAATTGTGTCAAATGTGATTAATGCCAGTGTTTCTCATTTCATTTTTTTTTTTAATAAACAATATTGTTTTTGTTTTTATTTTCTCGTACTTGTAAGAGCAAAATATAATAATACTTGAACCTGCATTAAATAGTTAATTTCAGGTTTGGATAATTCATCATGTAAAAGTACTAAACATGCCTATTTTTTTTTTTTTTTTTGTTTGTTTTTCAATAATAAATACGATGGATTATCTTTATAGATAATCAAGTGGGTTTGACCTTCCTGGAATTTCAACCCTGATTAGGTCAGAGCGTAATGAATGAAAGTGCAGCGTTGCACCAGCCGCCGTGGCAGTTCCTGCCTCAGGCAGCAGTCTAGCTGGGCCCACCAGTTCAGGGTGTTTATTAAAAGGCTTTAATAGTTCACAAGTCTTATGGGGCCAAAACAAAAGCATAAAGACAGAAGCGTTGTCCAGCAAATCTGTACACAGGTTTTGCCTTTTACATTTACGCCCACGTTATCAAGCAGAAGACAGTTTTAGTGGTTGATAAACTGGTTCTGTGTTGCTGAATGGAGTTTTGACTGGTTCCATGCAGTCTGTTTACTTATGCTGATAATGTATCTGTATTCTGGAACAACAGCAAGGCCACCGGCTGAACTCAGACAAGGGGGCAACATACTTGAACCTGACCTGTAGTCTGTGTTTTGGCATTTCTGTCTGTTCGATGCAATATTTTTCACATGTACAACAGCATTTTACATTCGGCAAGCATCCATTCAGTGACCCGTCAGTTAAGTTGAACCGTCTGCAGGATGGGATGCTGAAAAGTATGTTTTAATCCCCTAAAAGCAGTAATTACAGCCACTTCTATTTGACATATACATATTACAGAGTTCAATAATCTTAATCATAACATCTTCCACTCTTGGTTGACACCACAATAATTTGCATACCCCAAAAAATAGACATTGTAAAACTTCATATCTCTCACGGAGAAAATGAGCACATGGTCTTGAACCCAGTTCCGTAGTGAAAGTGTGTCTGGCGATCTAAACACACTCCCAGTGGAATGAGGTTACATTTGGCCTCCCTATTTTTGGCAGTCTAAATGTGCCTGTGATGCAAGGCTTCCCCAGTTCTGCCATCGGAGTCAGTGGGGATAAGCTGCCAGATCAAGCTTTCTATTGATGACATCATCGTCCTAACTTGCCGCTTCATTTCCTTGATCAGAACCAGTTTTTTGTGCTTTTGCTTTGCTTCAGAATTTTTTTTATTTGTTTGCGCAATTGCAAGTGAACCAAGCTTGTACATTTCTTTTCTTTTTTAAAGGAACATGATTTAACTCTAGCTACAATTATATAGTTGTAGTGTACTGTGCTGTTGCCCATTAATTATACCATAATTTGCCCTTAACATTAACTCACAACTAGTAACTATTTGGAAATATATGTAATCGCACAAGAGACTTCAGCGTAACGAGAGTCCAAAAAGACTTCAGACTGTTTTGGCCTGGGTACCATGAGGAGCAACTTACTATCTAAATATATTACTAAATATCAACCATTGATTTATTTCTGTCAAACAATATTTTATTGATGACATTCCTAACAAACTGCATTGATTTATGAAGATGAGGAAATGTTAGTTCTGTTATCACTGACCAACGTTGGTGTTAGAGCACACGTTCTTAGTGTATGTCCATATATATATATATATATATATATATATATATATATTGTTGACATACGGTCCAATCGGTTACACATGCAGGGGTCTGAGTTGAAAGTGACAATTTCACATTTTCACTCATTCATAAACTTGATAAAGTCAATAAAATCTCAATTGCACTTCAGAGTCTTGGGTGTGTCATTCCCAGAGCTTGTGAGGTTACACCGCTATTTACACTATATACCTTGTATTGTGTCTTATGTTGTAGAGTCGACTCCATCATGTTGGTGGAGGAGGGCTTTAATATGGTGAGCGTGGACGCCAGCGACAAAATGCTCAAGTATGCACTGAAGTCGAGATGGGAGAGAAGAAAAGAACCAGCTTTTGACCAGTGGGGTACGCCATGTTTTTCTTTTTGTTGATATAATTGTCATGTTTGAATTTTCCAAACACTTGACGGTAACTTAAACCTTTGTCTTTGGAGGATAAACTGTGCACAGTATTTTAGATCGCGTTAAATCAAACCACTGCAGTGTTCATTAGTGTCCACTAGGTGGCATCCTTGTGTTTCCCTGTTGATGCGTTTGTGTTGTTTTGACCCTCTTGTTCCTATCGTGTCCTCAGTGATTGAAGAGGCCAACTGGTTGACGTTATCGCAGGATATTCAGAAACCAGGGGCTGGCTTTGACGCCGTTATCTGCCTCGGTAACTCATTTGCCCACTTACCCGACTTTAAAGGTACGTGAGCGCTTAAGGGACAGAACCATTACTTAGCAATTCATTTTTACAATTACCTTTTTTTCCTGTCTCTGGATTCTCAATCACAGTGAGAACCAGAGATACATGGGATGCATTGCTACTGATGATCTCTTATTCAAACAATATGATCTAACTTGATGGTGCATTTTCATGTTATCACTCTCAGGGGACCAAAGCGACCAACAGTTGGCCCTTCAGAATATTGCCAGCATGGTCAGACCAGGAGGGATCCTCATCATTGACCACCGTAACTACGACTTCATCCTGGAGACCGGCCGGGCGCCACAAGGCAAAAACATCTACTATAAGGTACTAAACTGAATGGTTTCTTTACAGTGGTGCACATTGACTCCATTGGATGGAGCATTTTGTAACCCATCCAACCGTATCCCCCTGTATCCAGCAGCTGAAGAGCTGGTGCGTTGTTGATATCTACAAAAGCGGCAAAACTCCGGTGCTGAAAAATGAAGACAAAATGCCCAAAAAGTGGGAATCTCCAGAGAGCCCCATGTACAGAAAACTGTTTTGTTCTACATTGCTAATGTAATTCATATATATATATATATATATATATATATATATATATATATATATATATATATATATATATATATATATGTGTATATATATATATATATATATATGTGTATATATATATATATATATATATGTATATATATATATATATATATATATATATATATATATATATATATATATATATATATATATATATATATATATATATATATCTCCTCAAATGAACTGGCTAGTTTCTGGAATGATTCCCCAGGAAAAGTCAACTGCAGTACAAGCTTGTAAGAGACTACTTAAAGATGAACAAAGAAGAAGAACAAAGGCCAGCCGCAGAATAATAATAAAAAAGGGTTGTTTTTTAATTTAAAAGTCTGCTGTATCCGCCTTTCCGTTGCTTTGTGAAGAGGAGTTGGACAGACAGAATTGCTTATGCATGGTTTATTTACACCATCCCTAGCAGCAGCTTAGTTTAAGACCTAAATCTCTATCTAGAGCCGCCGGATATTGTGAGATTTTCAATGAAAGTGGCCCGAGGAAAGCAGAAGGAAATGAGGATGAAATTGGCAGGTTTTAAGACACTTTTGGCAAAAAAAGAGATAACGTCAGGAGTACTGTGCGGGGGGATATTTGGAAAAAACAAGTTTGGTGTGTTCATATGTGGCTTCAAATGATGTGTGGCATCTACTTTGTAGCTAAAATGCACATTTATTTCCATGGACTATAGTACAATGACAGCATACGTCCAGCTAAAATTGAATTCAACGACCAATCCTGCAATTTATTAACTCACCTTATTGGTAAATTTGGAAAGATGTAACATGGAAATATGACGATGTACCAGCAGGTGCCAACAGCAATGAGGCATATTTGATTTCCCAAAAACAAGTTGCATATTCTTTAATCCAGCCAAAGTAAATAACTAACCAGCTGGGAGGCCTAAACAGAAAGACTAAGTCAGCAGTCGTGTGCAAGAGTAAAATCCACTTCTGATGCCTCTGTAATCCCAGAGTCTGCTCTCACGGTCCAACTTTGTCCTTCTTCACAACAGTTAGAGCTCCACGGTAGAAAAGAGGAGCGGTTTGTGAGAAGTGTTTCGGTGCCTCGTACTAAACCAGCATGTTTCATAAATGTGTGTGTGTGTGTGTGTGTGTTGCAGAGTGATCTACCTCAGGACATCTCCACGTCGGTGCTGTGGGTGGACAATAAGCCCCATATGATCACGTTGGACTACACCATCCAGGTGCCAAAGGCCACCACCCAAGACCTTCCTGAAGTCAGGTAGAGCGACACTCTGATCACAGTTATGTTCACAAACACTGAAGAACTTGCAAGTGGTTGCAAGACATGCTAGTTGTCTAGCTAGAAGCGCGCCTCATATTTCCATCATGCTATATGGCCTCCAATATAGCCTTAATATTGTATCGTGTGAACCAGTCGGCTAACCTCCTCGCTTCTTGTGCAATATGTAAAGAAGTATGCCCTGCATCTGTGTATGAAGTGTTGCATATAAATAAATGACCTTGCCCTAACTGCCAATATTAGTTCAAGAGCTTCAAGCTTCTGATGTTTTCTTTTGGTGCAGATTCAGAGCAGTGTCTCTTCATGCATTTGCGTGACCTTTTCTCCCGTCACCTTTTTCTTCTCAGGTATTTTGTGAGCATTTTTTATGCATTTCTCTTCTAGTCTGGCTCGTTCTTTCCCCGTGAGCTCTTGTAACGTTGCTTTCGGACCCTCTTCACAGTCGAAGGTCGATGCACCTTCTCACCAGACGTGTTCAGACCCCATTTTCTAACGTGTGCATGCTTTGTCCTCCCCAGTAAATTCCGTTTGTCCTACTACCCGCATTGCCTGGAGAGCTTCAAAGGTCTACTGAAGGGGGCCTTCAACGGCAAAATGGAGCACAGTGTCTACGGAGATTTCAAGACGTACGTCCCCGGCCAGTCCCAGGCCCCGTGCTACTTCATCCATGTCTGTAAGAAAACAGCCTAGGAGCCCACTAGCCAGCGTGCAACACACAAACACACTGCTTAGACAGACCATAGCCCTTAATATGCTCCTGCTGTCCTCCAGATTTGGGTAAAGTTATATTTGAATATGTTTGAAAAAATATTTAATCTTTGTAAACAAAACAAAATAATATATATCATGATATAAGAACATGTTTTAACAGGGATTTTTCTTTTTTCTTTTTATCCCTGTGCTCATGAAAGTTGTAATTTATACCTGCGTGCGAACATTTGTGGCTTTACGAGAAACAATTGGTTGATTTTGATCCCCCAAAAAATGTATTCAAAATTAGTTGGACCACTGTTTTACCCATATCTGGTATTTTCCCAAAGTGCTGCTTGTGCTTCCCTTATTTCCTCTTGCCGCCTCTCTGAACTTTGAAACCCGCAATTCAAAATGGTGCTGCTCATTCGAGATATTCCTCATGATGGAACACTGGATTTGAATTGGCATTTATGTACAAAGTGCTAAGATGTATATTCTTAGGCAATTGTATTTTTTTAAGTTTACAACAAGGGTCTTAAAAACCAAGATAAAGCAGCTGTGTCTTGTGAATACCGTAGTCGTTCTTTAGCTTTGTGTTTGAGCCGGAAGAGAAACTTTAAGTTCAGGCAAATCTGGCGCAGCCTGATGGGTTTTAATTAATTACTTAACTTTTACAGGAGTCCCCATGTTCAGTAGTAATCTTCCACACCTTTGTGGACGTCACCAAAAGAAAGAGAGAGAAGAGCGAGTGAAGACAGCGAATCACCCTGACACCCTTTTGTTTTTGTTTAGCAATTCCGGTTTTGTATAACGGTTCTTTAGTTTCTCTCATGGTACAATGAACGGTGCTTTAGTCGAGCCAAAAACAGCCGTTTAGATTTTCTGGTCAGTAATAAGCAGACCGCAGGATCGGATGAGAGTCAGACTTTATTGATCCCATTGAGGATTCATCCCAAACCAGAGGGCAGCATCACTGTAGGAACGTCGTAACGTCAGTGACTGTAAGGGCAGTGTACTAAGCTGGTAAAAAAGAATACATGCAAACGGTTGCATTACAGTAATAAAATGGGAAAACCAACGGTTTGAAATAGTTATCAACCAAAGATATTTGAAGTGTTATTATCTTCTGCTCAATCTTGGAATGTTTTTTAAACTTAAATGTTAAACAATTGTGCTGCACAGAAGAGTTTACCAAAATAATAAGGGGAACATGAAGAAATAATCATTTATTTTCTGTATTATTCAGGTAAATTTGCTTTGAAAACCAAATAAAATTAAAAAAAAATGTTTTCACTGGAATGAGAAAAGAGCTCCGGTTGTAGAAGCAAACATACGGTGCGCAGTAGTTTGTGATTTTTAGATCAACAGCAGGTCCAGAAAGTGGTAAGAATGGCCAGATGTTTGAGTGTTGCTTTGAAGTCAATGTCGAGATAAAGGTATTTCACAACAGTCTTATATGTTGCCAAAAGTGCAAACATTTTGTAATGAACCACGATTATTGGAATTCTTTTGCATGAAATAAAAGACCATTTTTGAAATGATTCACCTGGTTATGACATTTTTATTTTCAATGGCGTGTGTCTGTGACATGATTGGTATAATTGAATTAGAAGATTGGTTAGAGTTGAGGTTTATAAAAAGATCATGGTGATCGCAGGAGCTGACTTTCTACTTTTATATTTTAATTCTGCGTAAACTAACGAGAATTTCACTGTTTTCAGAATCGTGTCAAAGCAACTGATTAAAACTGTAAATTCTAGTCTAGATCATTTTTAGAATATGACAGCAATCGCCTTGTTTAATTCTATCAAAATGAGATCCTAACCTGCATATCATATTACATACATTATTTGTATTTTTGCACTCTCCTATTGTTTGTTGTTGTTGTTATTTTTATTTTTATTTACACCTTAATATGCACATACATACTTGCACTCTTGTACTTCTACTGTTTAAGTTAATTTAATTTAATTCCTAAATTAATACTCTGTTATTTTTTCTTTCATCCAGCTATTTATTGTTGTTGTTATTTTTATTTTAATCTTTATTCTATTAGTATTATTATTGCATATATCTTTCATCCCTGTTGTTTTTATATCTTATCTTATTTTCTGTGTAAATGGCTGCTACGCGACACAAAATTTCCCCTTGGGGATTAATAAAGTATATATTCATTCATTCATTCATTCAAAAAGGCATCAGCCGGGCATAATACAAGCTGGCCACAAGAGGGCGGTATTGCATTACATGTAGCAGTCAAAGGCCCACAGGACCAAACTCCATGAGGGAACTTCTGCCTTTTGTCCTTCTGATTGTTAAAATCTATCATTATACCAATGCCATTCTTTAACTTAATCAAAGTTTTTAATGTCTAATTACATTGTATTGGTCTCAGTGATGTGTATTATGATTGCTCAACTCTTTGATCACCTGCTTTTAAGACCCAAGGCCTTCACGTTTAGTTGACTTTGTCTGACCTTTATTTTACTGTGTACGGTTTAAACCTACATGAACATGTGCTTGACCTTCCAGCTCTCTTTCTAGACTCTGCTGCAACACATTACAAAACAGTAGAAAGTCCTGAGCCCCGATAAAACAAGCTGCTTCTTGACACTTTGTCAGTGAGTGACATTTCCGGACTCGTGTGTCTGACCTCTGAACATGAACTTGCTCACCACCGTCCAGCTCGTCCTCCCCGGAGCGGAGCGTCTGCAGCTCATCCCTCCCCGTGTCTCCGAGGTATGCGATCCGACTCTGTGGTAGACGGCCGTGCAAAGGAGCTGATATACAAACCAGATGTGAGAACCCTTTGCCAGATGTGCTCTGCCCTGCTTTGCTTTGCTCCGGTTCGGGGAGTCAAAACGGTCAAAACCCGTGGCTGGCTTTACTGGGGAGGATCGCTTTCACGGCACGCCATTGGCCAAATCATACAAAAACAGAGAGGGCTGAGAGCGCCCGATTGGCTGGAAAGGAGGAGATGAGTACTTATGATTAATAATGGTTATACCGAGAAGCCTTTTAAAGGAAACCGATGTTACGTGAAGTATTTATGCCACACAGCGTGTTCTTGTATTTCAAGGTCTCGGCACTTTCACATCAAATTCACCCGTCGCATTTAGATTTCCTGGCCTCAGCGTTCGTCATTCAGTAGCCTCCAGTTGTAGTGACATCCCCGGACCGTTAGTATTATCAATACTCTGCGTGTGCTTTCAGTTGTTCCCGGGTAAAAAAAAAAAAGAGAGCGATGCAACAGCCGTTTGTTTGGAGGTAATCTTCTGTAACCGGACCAGAGGGCTGGAAAAATTCACGCTTGTTGGCTGAAAGGACACAATGGTCTGTTGTAATACTTCAGACCCTTGGAATTACACTGCGGAGGACTTGTTTGTAACTAACCAGACATAAAGAGACGTTTCTCGGAGGGAACTTGCAGCCAATCAAACGTCTGCCTCAGGATATTCTACATCATCCAGATTTCTTTCTTTGTTTTCTAGCTCTTTGCCGTCCTGAAGAGATAAACACACTGTTCTATCAACCACAGCAATGCAGCGTATAGATATTCTATTCTTCAGCCTGTGCTTGTCTGGGTTTGTGTCCATCCGTTGATAGCAGACGCAGTAGTCCTTCAAATATTGATATTTATGCATTTCATGGATTATCCTTCATCATTCAATGAGAAATACTGCCATGACGTGTGAGCTGTAACGCTTCACTGATCCATATTTTCACTTCAGCGGTGGACGACTTTGGGTAAGGTGGAAGTGGTGACGCATGGTGACAAACACACGGCAAGGCAAGTTTAT